>NW_016107546.1:1983617-1992598 GCF_001604975.1 Cebus imitator | reverse complement strand
AGCTGGGATTACAGGCACGCGCCACCATGCCCAGCTAATTTTTTGTATTTTTAGTAGAGACGGGGTTTCACCATGTTGACCAGGATGATCTCGATCTCTTGACCTCGTGATCCACCCGCCCCGGCCTCCCAAAGTGCTGGGATTACAGGCTTGAGCCACCGCGCCCGGCCTATGCTGTTTCTTTTAAAGGGTGATGAAAATGTTCTGGAATTATATAATTGCGATTGTTACACAACATTGGGAATATATTGGAAGTCACTGAATTCCATACTTAAAATGGTGAAGTGTATGTTATATAAATTTAACTCAATAAATAGAAAGAATACTCAGTAAGTTTATAATTGTTTTCTTTTAACTTTTTTTTTTTTTAAGTTTAAAACATTTTAAAATTTTTTGTAGAGATGGCATCTTGCCATGTTGTCCAAGCTGGTCTTGAACTCCTGACCACAAGCAATCCTCCTGCCTCAACTTCCTAAATGTTAGGATTACAGACATGAGTGCCTGGCCTATAGTTATTTTCTTAGTAAGATATTACCGAAGTGAAAAATTTAAAACCAAAGGGAACTTTATTTCAATATTGTTGTTTTGGGCTTAGAAAAATTACAAAAAATGTTTGTTGAAAATATATAGAAGCCAGTCTGGGCAACATAGCGAGACCCCAACTCTACAAAAAATGAAAAGATTAACTGGGAGTGGTAGTAGTCCTAGCTACTCAGGAGGCTGAGACAAGAGAATCACTTGAGCCCAGGAATTTGAGTTTGCAGTGAGCCATGATTGTGCCACTGCTCTTCAGCCTGGGCAATATAGTGAGACCCTGTCTCAAAAAAATAAAAAAGAAAAGAAAAAGAAAAGAAAATATATAGACGTTAAATAAAAACTCTTTAGAGCAGATTTCAATAGAAGGTATGTCTTTTTTAGGCCTCATTCAAAGGAATTTTTTGTTTTTGTTTTGTTTTCTGAGATGGTAGTCTTGCTGTGTTGCCTAGGCTGGCCTTGAAATGCTGTGCCCAAGGTGATCCTCCCACCTCAGCCTCCCAAGTAGCTGGGTCTATAGGCATGCAACATCATACCTGGCTAAGAGTTTTGCTAGTTACGAAGAACCCGAGCATAAATTACCACAAGGCAGACCCATGTAGGGTATTTTATTGTACCTCGTGTGTTGCTTTTTAACTGTGATGAGCAGTATGTCTCAAACTGTTTACACTTTCCCTGCCATCTTATTCTGAATCTACTTAACTTCTTACTGGTATTAGTTTCACACATGCCTTTCCAACCTGAAACTTTAATTTTTGACTCCCTTTAGCTAACTTACTCCTTTAATGACACAGTTTCTAGCCATTGAATAAACATCCCATTTATCCTGCTTCTCTGCACTCCTGCTGGCTTCCCTAGATCTTTTTGTTTCAGCGTGCCTGCTTCCTCTGCCTTGGAAGCATGGACAGCAATAACTGCAAAGACACGAGTGAAGTGGGATGGGGAATGAGAATGAGAACTAATAAGGCAAAGGCCCAGTCTTCTTTGGTGAAGTCTGTTAGAAGAGAAATTGTCCATAGCAGTTAGTATTATAGTTCCACAGAGGTCTGCTATTTCTTTTCTTTTTTTTTTTTTGAGACACAGTTTCGCTTTTACTGTCCAGTCTGGAGTGCAATGGCGTGATCTAGGCTCACCACAACCTCTGCCTCCTAGGTCCAAGTGATTCTCCTGCCTCAGCCTCCCAGGTAGCTGGGATTACAGGCATGTACCGTCATGTCCGGCTAATTTTTTTTTTTGTATTTTTAGTAGAGACCGGGTTTCTCCATGTTGGTCAGGCTGGTCTTGAACTCCCACCTCAGCTGATCCGCCCACCTCAGCCTCCCAAAGTGCTGGGATTATAGGCCTGAGCCACTGTACTGGGCCGAGATCTGCTATTTCTAAAGATTAAACATTATTTAATGTTGATTCAGTATCTTTATTTAGTAAATTTATGTTTCTGTTCAACATAGAATATATAGACAATCTTGAGGGTAGCGTTTCTTACCCAAACTATGTTCCATAGGATATTAGTACCTTGAGTTGCAAAAAGAAGCTCTGCTTTGGAAGAGAGAAGATTCTGTGGTCAAGTATATTTAGCAAAGTTTGCTTACCTGTTCTTGGAGGTCCATAACACCTTAGCCTGTTAAGTGCTGTATGACATTCTCAGTCAAGAAACCTGTTTGATTCAACATTTCCCAAAACCTTATTTGAGCTCAGGACTTTTTTTACGGTGGAGCAGCATGTCTATTAATAGCCTACATAACATCATTTGGGGAGATACTGTCCTAGAGCATTGTAAATTTGTGTCACTGCAGTTAAAAAAAAAGAAAAAAGTAGCCACTTTTACCAGCTAGTACCAAAAACTACCTGAAGTTCATTGTAATCTATTTATTTATTTTTTGAGACGGAGTTTTGCTGTGTCACCCAGGCTAGAATGAAGTGGTGCAACCTTGGCTCACTGCAACCTGTATCCCCCAGGTTCATGCAGTTCTCCTGCCTTAGCCTCCAGAGTAGCTGGGACTACAGATGCCCATCACTACGCCCGACAATTTTTGTATTTTTAGTAGAAATGGGGTTTTGTCATGTTGGCCAGGCTGGTCTCCAACTCCTGACCTCAGCCTCCCAAAGTGCTGGGATTACAGGCGTGAGCCACTGCACGCAGCCCATTGAAATCTATTTAATATGCATGTTAAATACATTTAGTTCATATATAAATTGTCCATCAAGGGTAGACCTCATTTTTTCCTTTTACTTACAAGTGTCATTGTTGTCTTCCAGTGATTTTTTTTTCTTTTGCTGTACAAAAATATTTCTTCAGGTTTGAATAAAGCACTAGGGCATTCCTGGTTTTAATTGATAAGTAAGTTTATCTACCTCTTTTTTTTTTTTTTAATGAGATGAAGTTTCATTCTTGTTACCCAGGCTAGAGTGCAATGGCTCAATCTTGGCTCACCGCAACCTATGCCTCCCGGATTCAGGCAATTCTCCTACCTCAACCTCCCAAATAGCTGGTTCTACAGGCACGCACCACCATGCCCAGCTAATTTTTGTATTTTTAGTAGAGATGGGTTTTCGCCATGTTGACCAGGATGGTCCCTATCTGGACCTTGTGATCCGCCCACCTCGTCCTCCCAAAGTGCTGGGATTATAGGCGTGAGCCACCACACCCAGCCTGTCTACCTCTTTTAAACATGTAGTATGTAAGAGTACATTTGTTGATTCTGGTATAAAATGTAAGACTTAGATAATTCAGATACCCCTTTGAAATCCAAACGTCTTAAGGCAAGCCCTTTAAGAAAGTAATTAGCTTTAAATGTTGAAGGTATAATTAATAAATAATCACAATTTATTACTTTGTTAACCCCTCTCTACAGAAAATATCTGACATTCAGTGTCTAGCCATTCTTCTTTTTTTTCTTTTTGAGGATGATAAAGCCATGTCTAGCCATTCTTAACATACAAATATGTAGACATTAATATTTTAAATCACAATATATTCCTAAGAAACCTATTGTAGGTATCATTTCTCTTTTCATTAGGTTTAATTAGTGTAGGATTTTGGCTTTTTCATGTACTTGAATTTTTTTTCTCTGTAAAATAACTCATTTATTACATTGCTTTTCTTGCTTTTGAGTACTTTATAGTTAATGGATGTCTCTAATATTCATAAAGGATTGTAAGCTCTTATTATAGACGATATAAGATTAGATCAGTTGTGGCTAACCCTTCTGCCCCTTTTGTTGTTGTTTTTTTACATGCAATACATGAATCCAATGAGGAAATGAAGTCTGTAGCCTTGCAGATTAGATTCCCCTTGTGTCTTCTGGGGGTGCCATGGTCTGAATGTTTGTGTTCCTCCAAAATTAATTTGTCGATATCTAGCCTTCAAGGTGATGATATTAGGAGGTGAAACCTTTGGGAGATGATTAAGTCACTACAGCTGCACACTCATGAATGAGATTAGTGCCCTTATAAACAGAACCACAGAGAGACCCTTTCCCCTTCCACCAAGTGAGGTTACAGTGAGAAGATGGTGGTCTCTGAGGAAGTGGGCCCTCACCAGACACCAAATCTCCTGGTGTCTTGATCTTGGACTTCCTGGTCTACAGAAATGTGAGAAATAAATTTCTTTTCTTCATAAGCCAACCCTTCTATGATAATTTGCTATAGCAGCCCAAACAGACTGACACAAGGGGTATTATATTTCCATTTAGGCTTGCTATGTCTTTTGACTGATGATCCCAGGTTCTTTCATAATTGTTTCTATGTGGTTGGCTCTTGATCCTTTAGACAAGTCAGCCAATTCTGGCAGTGATAGAACATAATGGTTTCAGAGCCTCTCCCAGATAAGACAAAAATGATTCCCAGGTGAGTTGCTGAAGAGCCAGAACAGATCTTCTTTCACAGGGGTCTTGACTCTTTGACAAAGCATGAAGTGAAGGCTCGTATAACAAAACTGTGAAGGCTCATTTAACAAAAATTGGTTGAGTTGGCTTCAAGATTAGTTTGTTATGAATGACTGTTTTTCTATTGCTTTTACTTTTTCTAGTCATAAGCCATCTTTCTTCTTAAATGGTGTTTAGTACTCTGCATTGTTTTATGTGATCTACCAGTTATAGATCTTCTTTTTTTCTTTGAGACGGAGTCTTGCTCTGTTGCCGGGCTGGAGTGCAGTGGCGCCATCTCGGCTCACTGCAACCTCCACTTTCTGGGTTCAGGCAGTTCTACTGCCTCAGCCTCCCGAGTAGCTGAGATCCTGCTCAACTGCAGGTAGAGAACTTGGGAGTCATTCACATAGAGAAGAGAATGGAAGCATTGTAAGGGAGCAAATGAGAAGGGCATTTAGTAGAGAGCTTTTGTGGAAAGTAAAAACATTAAAGGGTCTGAAAAAGAGACATTTAAGGCACAGGATTACACAGAAGTTACGTTCACAGAAGCAAAGCGTCCTCTCAGGAGAGGGTATTGTTAACAAAACCAAGAAAGATTTCCTTCCTCCCAGAAGGGGAAAAACAATTTCAGGTATTAAGAGAAATATCTATTAGATTTGTCGACCTCTATTGAAGATACTTAGGAAGTATAAAAAGGATGGTTCTCTCCACTGAAACTGTAAGCTTCATGAAAACAGATATCAAGTATGTCTTGCTCATTGGTTATTTACTGCACTGAGAACAAGGCTATCCATGCATATGGGCATTTAACTTAACTTTTTGAATTAAACTGAAAGTGGAGACAAAGCCAGATTGCAACAAAAGCTAGGCTGCCTTTGATGGTTAAGGGAGAGAAGAAACCACCTGGCTATGAATGGAGAGGCACTTATTGCTTTTACTTTTTCTAGTCATAAGCCTTCTTATTGCATTCTTTTTAATGGCTATATAATATTCCATTGTAGGGATGGACTTTAATTTCTTCAGCCAGTTCTTATTGATGCCATCTAGATAATACTAAGCCTTAAAATTTTTCCCAGTCTGATCAACGAAAATATATCTCCATTGCTTGAATTTGCATTCTTAAATTGAGATAGTCATATTATTAGATAATGTTTGATTATTTTCTATTTATTTTTGTGAAATGTCCATATTCTCTACCCCTTGGACTATGAAAGTGTTTTCTATTTTTCTTATTTTTTTTAATAACCGATAATTAATTTATTAAAATAGTTGACTTAAACATCTGCACTGGTGACTTCAGAGTCAACTCCTGGCATAATACCGATGGAAATAATCTGCTTGAGAGTCTTGGAAGGACTGTGCAAGTCAATGAGTCACTTTTGGATTCTCATCTAGAAACCATCCAATGCCTTAGAACTTTCACCACAAGGAGTTTTTCTTGTAGTGATTTCCAGTCTTGGTAGGCATAAAAACTGGTCCTTTTACTGTGAGATTTTTAAACTTTTCATCTGTGATGAAGTCAGCACACACCTTCTCCAGGGGTTTTATTCTAATTCATGAACCACCACCCCTGGCTCCACAGCTGTTTTTCTGGTATCTTTAAAGGCCATGGATGTGGCATCGCCTCCTGACTGACCTGTTCCTCAGCGAGAGTGAACAGCATTGAATCATGAGCAGGAGTGGCAGAGCAGAGCTCCCCAGCACTTGTGACCACATCTTCCTCAAAAAAAGCTGAATTTTATAATCTCTATAAATAGTTAGCACTCCCCAACCTTTTTGGCACCAGGGACCGGTTTTGTGGAGACAACTTTTTCACCGACCAGGGTTGCGGGCTGGTTTCTGGATGATTCGAGCACATTGCATTTATTATGGACTTTATTTCTGTTCAGAGTTTCTATTTCATCCTGATTTAATCAAGGTGGGTTGTATATTTTCAGGAATTTATCCATCTCCTCTGGATTTTCTAGTTTGTGTGCATAAAGGTGTTCATAGTAGCCTTGAATGATCTTTTGAATTTCTATGGTATTGGTTATAATATCTCCCATTTATTTTATTTGAGCTNTTCTGCTTCGAGGATTTTTGCATGTATGTTCATCAGGGATATTGGTTTGTAGTTTTCTTTTTTCAATATGTCCTTTTCTGGTTTTGATATTAAGGTGATACTGGCTTCATAGAATGATTTAGGGAAGATTTCCTCTGTCTGTCTTTAGGAATAGTTTCAGTAAGATTGGTACCAATTATTCTTTGAATGTCTGATAGAATTCAGCTGTGAATCCATCTGGTCATGGAGTTTTTTTGTTGGTAATTTTTTTTTTTTTAGTTACTATTTTAATCCCAGTACTTGTTATTGGTCTGTTCAGAGTATTTCTTACTGATTTAATCTAGACGGGTTGTATATTTTCAGGAATTTATCCATCTCCTCTAGATTTTCTACTTTGTGTGCATAAAGGTATTCATACTAGCCTTGAATAATCTTTTGTATTTTGGTGGTATCAGTTATAATATCTCCAGTTTCATTTGTAATTGAGCATATTTGGATCTTCTCTCTTCTTTTCTTGGTTAATCTTGCTAATGGTTTATCAATTTTGTCTGTCTTTTCAAAGAACCAGTTATTTGTTTCATTGATCTATTGTGATTTTTTTTTGTTTCAATTTTATTTAGTTCCATTCTAATCTTTATTTGTTTTCCTCTCCTAACTTTGGGTTTAGTTTGTCTCTGTTTCTCTAGCTCCTTGAGGTGTGACTTTAGGTTGTCAGTTTGTGATTTTTCAGACATTTTGATGTAGGCATTTAATGCTGTGAACTTTCCTCTTAGCAGTGCTTTTTCTGTATCCCAGAGATTTTGCTATGTTGTGGTCACTATTATCGTTTAGTCGAAAGAATTTTTAAATTTCCATCTTGATTTCATTGTTGACCCAAAGATCATCAGGAGCAGATTATTTAATTTCCATGTATTTGTATAGGTTTGAGGCTTCCTTTTGGAGTTAATTTCCAATTAAATTAAATTAAATTTATTTATTTATTTATTTATTTATTTAAGAGTGAGCCTCACTCTGTCACCCAGGCTGGAGTGCAGTGGTGCGATCTTACCTCACTGCAATCTCCACCTCCTGGGTTCAAGCGATTCTCCTCCCTCAACCTCCTGAGTGGCTGGGATTACAGGCGCCTGCCACCACGCCTGGCTAATTTTTGTATTTTTGGTAGAGACAGAGTTTCACCATGTTGGCCAGGCTGATCTCAAACTCCTGACCTCAGGTGATCTGCCTGCCATGGCCTCCCAAAGTTCTGGGATTATAGGCATGAGCCACTGCACTTGGCCAATTTCCAATTTTATTTCACTGTGGTCTGCGAGAGTGCTTGATATAATTTTGATTTTCTTAAATTTACTGACACTTTTTTTGTGGCCTATCATAATGGTCTGTCTTGGAGAATGTTCCATGTGCTAATGAAAAGAATGTATACTCTGCATTTGTTGGGTAGAATGTTCTGTAAATACCTGTTAAGTCTATTTATTTTAGGAAATAGTTTAAGCCCCTTGTTTCTTTGTTGACTTTCTGTCTTGTTGAACTGTCTAGTGCTGTCAGTGGAGAATTGAGGTCTCCCACTATTATTGTGTTGTCATCTATCTCATTTCTTAGGTCTAGTAGTAATTGTGTTATAAATTTGGGAGCTCCAGCGTTAGGTGCATATATATTTAGGATTGTGATACTTTTCAGTTGAACTGATCTTTTTATCATTATATAATGTCCCTCTTTGTCTTTTTAAACTGTTGTTGCATTAAGGTCTTTGTTGTCTGATATAAGAATAGCTATTCCTGCTGACTTCCAGTTTCCTTTTGCATGGAAACATAGTTTCTGTTTGCATATCTTTTTCTACTTCTTTACCTTAAGTTTATGTGAGTCCTTACCTGTTAGGTGAGTCTCTTGAATTCAGCAGATTCTTGATTGGTGGATTTTTATGCATTCTGTCATCCTGTATCTTTTAAGTGGAGCATTTCAGCCATTTACATTCAACATTAGTATTGAGATGTAAGTTACTGTTTCACTCGTCGTGCTAGTTGTTGCCTGAATACCTTGTTGTTTTTTTTCATTATGTTATTGTTTCTTAGGCCTTGTGAGATTTATGCTATAAGGAAGTTCTTTTTTGGTGTATTTTGAGGTTTTGTTTCAAGATTTAGAACTCCTATGAGCATTTCTTGCAGTACTGGCTTCATAGTGGCTAATTCACTCAGCAGTTGCTTGTCTGGAAAAGACTTTCTCTCTCCTTCATTTATGAAGCTTAGTTTTACTGTATACAAAATTTTTGGTTGATAATTATTTTGTTTAAGGAGGCTAAAGATAGGATGCCAGTCCCTCTGTCTTATAGAGTTTCTACTGAGAAACCTGTTAATCTGATAGGTTTTTCTTTGTCTGTTGCCTAATACTTTTATCTCACAGTTCTTAAGATTCTTCCCTTCATTTTTTCTTTTTTTTTGTTCTTTCTTTTTTTTTAGATCACATAATTGCTCTGTTATATGTTACCTGATACTTTTATCTCACAGCTCTTAAGATTCTTTCCTTCTTTTTTCTTTCTTTTTTTTTTT
>NW_016107546.1:1971865-1983057 GCF_001604975.1 Cebus imitator | reverse complement strand
TTTTTTTTTTTTTTTTTTTTAGTTGAAGTCTCGCTCTGTCAACCAGGCCTGGAGTGCAGTGGTGCCATCTTGGCAAACTGCAACCTCTGCATCCCACATGAGTGATTCTCTTGCTTCAGCCTCCTGAGTAGCTGGGACTACAAAGCATGCACCATCACACCTGGCTAATTTTTGTATTTTTAGGAGAGACTGGGTTTTACCATGTTGGCCAGGCTAGTCTCAAACCCCTGGCCTCAGGTGATCTGTCTGCCTTGGCCTCCCAAAGTGCTGGGATTACAGGTGTGAGCCACCATGCCCAGCACTTTACTTCATTTTGACTTTATTTATTTATTAATGAGAGAGTCTCACTCTGTGGCCCAGGCTGGAGTGCAGTGGTATGATCTCAGCTCACTGCAACCTCTGCTTCCTGGGTTTAAGCGATTCTCCTGCCTCAGCCTTCCAAGTAGGTGAGACTAAAGACACCCACTACCATGCCTGGCTAATTTTTGTATTTTTTGTAGAGGCAGAGTTTTATCAGGTTGGCCAGGTTGGTCTTAAACTCCTGACCTCAAATGATCTACCCACCTTGGCCTCCCAAAGTGCTGGGATTACAGGCATGAGCCGCCACCCCCAGCCACTTAATCTTGACTTTGGATAACCTGATGACTATGTGCTTAGTGGTGATCTTTTTCCAGTGAATTTCCCAGGTGTACTTTGACATTCTTGTATTTGGATGTCTAGATTTCTAACAAGGACAGGGAAGTTTTCTTGCTTATTCCCTCAAATAAGTTTTCCAAACTTAATGATTTCTTTTTTTCCTTAAGAACACCAGTTATTCTTAGTGTTAAGCACACTCTGAACGAAGAGACCCCCTAAACAGGCTTCGTGTAGGCAACATGGCTGTTTATTCACTCGGGTGTGGGTGGGCTGAGTCCGAAAAGAGAGTCAGTGGCAAGCGGTGGAATAGGAGTTGGTTTTAGAGGCTTGGGGTAGGCAGTGGAAAGTTACAGAAGTTATAGTACAGGGCGATTTTGGCAAGCAGGGGTGGTGGTGGTGGTGGTGTTGTGCAGGTTGTCACAAGGTCCAAGGTCCAGTTTCACAAGGTTGTCTTATCAGTTAAGCCAGAACAATGGTGGAATGTTGCAGGGTCGGTTAATCGGGCACTGCAGGAGCTAGGTATTCTTTTGTTGCCAGGGGGTATCACCAGGTCCAAGGTCCAGTGTCACAAGATTGGCTTATCAGTTAAGGCGGGAATGGTTGAGGCAGGAACAATGGCAGAGCTAGCCATTTTTCTTTTCTGGAGATGTATGTTCAGGTCACAGGTGTCGTCATGGCTTGACTAGGGTACAGCCTATGGTGCAGCCAGTTCAAGGAGCCTTGCACTTAGGTTTGGTCATTTAATGTAATCTCAATTTTCTTGGAGGCTTTGTTCATTTTTAAAATTCTTTTTGTCTTTGTCAGATTGGGTTATTCAAAAGCACTGTCTTCAAGCTCTGAAGTTCTTTCTTCTACTTGTTCTGGTCTATTTTTGAAACTTTTCAGTGTATTTTGCATTTCTCTAAGTGTGTCTTTTATTTCCAGAAGTTGTGGTTGTTTTTTCTTTATGATATTTATTTATCTGTAGACTTTTTCACCCATATCCTGTATTGTGTTTTTAATTTCTTTAAGTTGGTTTTCACCTTTCTCTGGTACCTCCTTGAGTAGCTTAATAATCAACCTTCTGAATTCTTTATCTGGCAATTCACAGATTGGTTTGGATCCATTGCTGGAGAGCTTGTGTGACCTTTTGGAGGTGTTATAGAACCTAGTTTTGTCATATTTACCAGAATTACTTTTTTGGTTCCTTCTTATTCGGATAGACTGTTTTAGTGGAAAGATTGGAACTCATGGGCTACTGTTTGGATTCTTTTGTCCCACGGGATGATCCCTTGATGTGGTGCTCTCCACCTTTCCCTAAGGATAGGGCTTCCTGAGAGCCAGACTGCAGTGGTGGTTATTTCCCTTCTGGGTCTAGTCACCCTGCAGGGCTACTAGGCTTCCCACTGGTGCCGGGGAATGTCTGCAGAGTCTTGTAATGCGATCCATCTTCAGGTCTCCCAGCCTTGGATGCCAGCACCTGCTTTGGTGGAGGTGGCAGGGGTGTCAAGCGGACTCTGTGAGAATCCTTGCTTGTAGTTTTGTTTAGTGCACTGATTTTCTCAAATGCTGGTTATGCTAGCAGTGAAGTTGTCATGTGGACTCGGGATCTCTGGTTAGCCAGGATGTTGCAGGCGGTGGAATTAGCTGTTGTTTTCTCCTTCTTTGCAGCAGGGTTGTTTTGTTATGAGTTGCTGTAATGGCTTTACTTAGCCTTAGGCCAGGAGGTGGTAGTTTTAAGAGAGCTCTAGCTGTGGTAGTAGAAGGGGGATATAAACTTGCTCTAAATTGGTTAGGATAAATATTCAGGTTTCTCAGGTGATGGGTGGGACTATTGAGCTCCCAAGCGTTTATGTCTTTTGTCTTCAGCTACCTGTGCAGGTAGAGAAAAGCCATCAGGTGGGGGCAAGGTTAGGTGGGTCTGAGCTCAGGGCAGGGCTTGCTATGGCCAGTAGCGGGTATGGGGTACTTCTCAGGCCAATGGGATTATGTTCCAAGGGGAACTATGGCTGCCTCTGTTGTGTCATACAGGTCACCAGGGAAGTGGGGGAGAGCCCACAATGATGAGCCTTACCCAGCTCCCACACAGCTAGCAAGGCCAGCCTCACTCCTGTTGTGCCCCACTAACAGCACCAAGTTTATATCCAGGCAGCAAGCCTACCGGGCTGCGCTCTTGTCCCAGGGTATAAGCCTCTCCACTAAGAAAGCAAGCAGGGCTTTCTGGCATCACCCCTCCCCACCTGCTGGGGACCGGGAGTGCCTGCAGGGTTCTTCCCATTGCTTCTTCTACTTTTATATTTTACTTAGCTCCCTAAATTCATTTCAGCTCTAGGTAAAGTTAAATCCTTCTCCCATGATCAGGATTTTCAGGTTCCCCAGTAGGGGATATATGTTTGGAGGCTGACTTTTCCCCTTTTCACACTTTGAGAACTGTAGTGGCAAGCTGCTTCTTTCAAAGGATCTGCGAATTCCTTCAGTTTTCCTGGTGTGTTCCTGCAGTGGTTCTTGGAGCAAAAGTTCACAGTGTGAGTCTCCACACACTGTTCTGTCTGTCCAAGTGGTAGTTCCACATTAGTCCTGTCTCCCATCTGTTAGATCTTAATCCTCTTGCTCACTTTTACTTTACATTTGCTTTGGAATATCTTTTTTCACCCCTTTACCTTGGGTTTATATGACTCATTTTGTGTTAGATGAGTCTCTTGGAAACAGCAAATATTCTATTTGTGATTTGATTTTTTTTTTAAATCCATTGTGACAATCGATATCTTTTAAGTGGAGCATTTAGGTCATTTATATTAACATTACTATCGAGATGTGAGGTATAGCTTCATTCATCATATTAATTGTTCTCTAGATACTTTGTTTTCTTTCTTGTGTTATTGTTTTATAGGCCCTGAGTTTTATGCTTTTAAGAGGTTCTATTTTGGTGTATATTGAGCTTTTGTTTCAAAATTTAGAACTCCTTTTAGCATTTCTTGTAGGGTTGGTCTGATAGTGAAAAATTCCCTCAGCAATTATTTTTCTGAAAGCGACTTTATTTCTTCTTCATTTTTGAAACTTAGTTTTGCTGGATATAAACTTCTTGGCTGACAGTTATTACGTTTTAAGAGACTAAAGATAGGACCCCAATCCCTTCTGGCTTGTATGGCTTCTGCTGAGAGTTCCCGCTGCTTTTGTGTCACTGCTCTTAGAATTGTTTCATATTAACTTTATTATTGTTGTTATTATTTTTTGAGATGGAGTCTTGCTCTGTTGCCCAGGCTGGAGTGCAGTGCACAATCTTGGCTTGCTGCAACCTCTGCCTCCCGGGTTCAAGTGACTCTCCTGCCTCAGCCTCCCAAGTAGCTGTAATTACAGGTGCCCACCAACATGCCCGGCTAATGTTTGTGTTTTTAATAGAGACAGGGTTTTTGCCATGACAACCAGGCTGGTCTTGAACTCCTGACCCACCCACTTTGGCCTCTGAAAGTGGTGGGATTATAGGTGTGAGCCCCTGTGAGCCTCATGTTTACTTTAGGTAGCCCGTTGATTGACCATATGCCTTTATGATGACCTTCTTGCAATGAATCTTATAGGAGTTCTTTGTGCTTCTTATATTTGTATGTATCTAAATCTCTAGCAAGGCCTGGAAGTTTTCCTCAATTATTTCCTTAAATAAGCTTTCCAAACTTTTTCCTTTCTCTTCTCCCTCAGGAACACCAATTATTCTTAGCTTTGCCTATTTGACATAATCTCATATTTCTTGGAGACTTTGTTCATTTTTCAAATTCTTTTTTTTTTTGCCTGATTGGGTTAGTTCGAAAGCCTTGTCTTCAAGCTCTGAAATTCTTTTTTCTACTTGTTCTACTGTTAAAACTTTTCACTACATTTTGTAATTCCCTAAATGTGTCTTTCATTTCCAGAAGTTCTGACAGGGTTTTCCCATGTTGCCCAGGTTGGTCTTGAACGCCCGAGCTCAGGTGAACTGCCTGCCTCAACCTCCTGAAGTCCTGGGATTACAGTTGTGAGCCACTGCACCTGGCCTGGTTTTTCTTATCTATTTCTTAGAAAATTTTTCATTGTATCCTGGATTTAAAAAAAAAAAAAATTTCTTTATGTTGGCTTTCACGTTTCTCTGGAATCTCTTTAAGTAGCTTAATAATCAACCTTTTGGATTCTTTTTCTGGTATTTCAAATATTTCATCTTGGTTTGACTCCATTGCTGGAGGGCTAGTGTAATTTCTGTGGCTGTTGTAGAGCTCTGTTTTATTATATTACCAGAATTATTTTTCTGGTTCCGTCTCATTTGGGTAGACTGTCTTTCCTAATTATTCTTGAATTTATTTTTTATTTTACTTTTTATAAAATTTCTTTTTCTCTTCCTTAAGGATGTGATTTTAATGTTTTTAGTTTATTGCAGCCTAATTTGGCTCTTGGTAATTTCAGGGGTGATGATTCTATATGAGTTCCTTGGTTATAGAGAGTCTTTGATAACTGTCTCAGATGCTGGTTGTAGTAGCAGTGTACTCAATGTGTGGACAAATTCATAGTCTCCTATAGGGTTGGAATCTCTTAAAGCTTATCTTACTCCTTTAGGGTGTGCATCCATCCATCCTTTCATTCATTCATTCATTCATTCATTCATTCATTTATTCCGCAATATTTTATTTACTAGGTTGACTATTTTAAGCTTCAGGCCAGTAGAGTAGGTATCCTTGGGTAGAAACCCATTGTGGCTAAAGCAGTTGGGTAAATGCAATAGCTAATGGTGGGCAGAGGTCACAGCCTTGAGAGAGGTGGCTGGGGAAGCTCTCAGTAGAATGCACTGAGGTCTTACCAGGGGGAAGGGTGGGAGCCATCTCAGCTCCCCTGCCAGTTCAGCAGGGAAGCTATCTTTCCAGACACATTTGTGACCCAGTGATCCAGCTTTTTATCAAATGGGCATTTCTTCATCTGCAGGAATGTTGATGTTCTGAGTAGAAAGGAGTTGTGACTCTACCTCTTATATAAGCCTGAACCTGGCAGACCTCCTGTGGGGATGCAGTCACCATGAAGTGTTCCAGAAAGGCTGCACACATGCTGAGCTCCTGTGGGAGATGCCCTAACTGTCTGCAGTGGTGAACGATGGGGAAAAGAAGTCCCCTTCTCCAAGACCCTTCATGAACACCAGGGCTGCCTGACTGTAGGGGTAGAGCTGCAGATTTTCCCCACTGAGCCCAGCACTGCAACTGTGCCTCTGCTGAAAGAAATTTCCCACTAGTGGAAAGATCTGGGACTCAAGTCCTGCTTGTCCCAATTCTTTGTCCTGGGGGGTATTCCTTTGATATGGTGCACTTCCCCTTCCCCTAGGAGTAGCAGTCCCTGAAAGGCAGATTACTGTGAATGCTGTTGCTCCTCTGGGCCTGGCTACCCAGTGGGGCTGCCACACTTCAGGCTGGTGCTGGAGAATGTCTGCAAAGAATTCAGTGATGTGACCTGACCTCAGGTCTTTCAGTAGTGGGTGCCAGCACTAGCTCTGATGGGGGTGGCCGGGGAGTGACATAGACTCTTAAGATTCCTTGGATATAGATAGCCTTAGTATGTTAGCTTTCTCAAATGCCAATTGTAATAGTAATGAACCTGTCATATGGACAGATTCAGGACCTCCAGGTTAGCCAGAGTGGCACAGGCAGGGGTGATGTACAAGTTTTTCCCTTCCTGGGCACAATGTTATTCTACCCGGAGATGCTGTAATGGACTGTGTTGATTGGCCAACAGCCGGGAAGTGATGCTTACAAGAGAGCGCCAGCTGTGGTAGTAGTGGTGAGATTTTTGCTTGCCTTATGTTACCCAGGGCAGGTACTCTGGTTTCTCAGGTGATGGATGGGGTCTAAAATCTCCCCAAAAGTTTTGTCTTTTGTGTTAAGCTACCAGCGTGGATGGAGAGGCAAAGCAAGGTGGGAGCTCAGTCAGGTAGGTCTGTGCTCTGACTCCCTGCGTGCAGGGTAAGTGGTGGCCCCTGTGGGAGTCAGGAGGTGGTCCTCTGGCTTCTGGGGTAATGTTCCAGAAAGGAACGCAGCTCCCTCTGCCACACAGAAGAGTTCACACAGGGAGTGGGGAATAATATGCAGCAGTAAGCCCCACCCAGCTCCTACACTCTTGGTAAGGCAGATCTTATAGCTTGGAACTCTAAACTGCCCCAGGGTATAAGCCTTCCCCATGGAGACAGCAACTGCCCTTCCCAGTCTGTGGGTAAAGCCAGGGTGCCTAGCTCCTGCACTCATGGCTACAGCACACTTCCCACTCGTTACCTAGTTCTGGTCAAGGGAGTTTGTCCCCACTTGAGGTTGTATCATGAAACTCAGTTGAGGGCTTCTTTCATTCTGCAGCCACTGTCTGTTAGCTGGCAGACTTCCATGAGGTCCCCCATGGGGCAGAATGAGACTGGGAATGCATGCAATGCTCTTCCCACTGCTGCTCCTGCTTTTGTATTCCTCACCACTCCCTAAATCAGTTTCTGTGCTGGGTGGGATTAAGGCCTTTCTCTATGGCCGGGATTTCCAGGTTCCCTGGTGGGGATGTATATTTTGGAGGCAGTCTCTCCCCCTCTCACACTTGGGGGACTTACAATTTTTTGCCTGGTTCATGGGGTAGGCTTCAGCCTGCCACTTCATTTAAAGGGTCTGTTGATTTTTCAGGTTTCCTAAGTTCCTGTGTTGCTTCTTGGAAAAAAAGTTCCCAGAATGAGTCTCTACACACTATTTTGTCTTTCCTAGTGGGAGAGGCATGGTAACACTGCCTCCAGTCTGCCATCTTAGAAAAAAAAACTTCCCTGCATACATATGTATATTTTATATGTGTGTGTATGTGTGTGTGTGTATGTGTATATATACGTGTGTATATATATATATATATATATACACACATATGTATAAATAAATATATATATTTGTATATGAAGTCTTGCCCTTTCACCCAGGCTGGAGTGCAGTGCCATGATCTTGGCTCACTGCAACCTCTAGCTCCCGGGTTCAAGTGATTCTCCTGCCTCAGCCTCCAGAATAGCTGGGACTACAGGTGCCTGCCACCACGCCTGGCTAATTTTTTTATATTTTCAGTAGAGATGGGGTTTCACCTTGTTAGCCAGGATGGTGTTGATCTCCTGACCTCGTGATCCACCCACCTTGGCCTCCCAAAGTGCTGGGATTACAGACATGAACCACCACGCTCAGCCATATGAATTTAGGTTTTTAGACTTTTTTCCCCTGTTGCTATCTGCTGGGTATTTTCCATTATGCTTCTGCCTCATTTCCATGTCCCAGGGCAAGGCTTCATGGGAGGTAGTGGGCAGAATTCTGTGCAGTAGCGACTTAGAAGCTGATTCATGATGACTGCATGTGGAGCTTCCTGAAGGGAAAGGCCATACATATGCCAATTATGATACTAGTTTTTGCAGGGGAAAGCCCACTTGTCCTTAACTTAGATCTTAGTCACTTGCCATATTTTTGGTTAAAATCTTTACCGTATAGTTTTAGCTTGAGCCTCAGGCCCCCCAAAGTAAATTATTTATAGGAAAAATAGTTTTAACCTTTCGGGTGAATAGTTTTCAATGTTCTACTTTGGAGTTTTAACTTTAAAGCCATTTAAAATTTCGAAGTAGGAGAGTTAACATTTATTAGACTTTTTATCTTAGGAAGATATTCTGATGTCAACACATAGAGTATATTAGAAGAGATAGGAGATAGATTATCATTTACTCAGCCAACATTTGTTGAAAATCTTCGTGTGTTTGGCTTGTGCAAGACAATGGAAATGTATAGATGGAAAACGTAGTCCCTGCATCTTATAGTCAGTTAGGGGAAGACAGACAATTATACTATGTCATAATTTTATTTAATTAGCAGTGTGTTAAAAGTAATACAGTTTGGATGGAAACACAGAAGAGACACTTCAGAAGAATTATTTCAGGGAAGCCTTCTTAGAGGAAGTGATAAATGAGTTCTTTCTAAAAAGTAGGCATTAATCAGGCAAAGAAGATAGGAAATATTTTTCTGTACCTTTCTAGGCAGAGGGAAGAGCACCTCTGTATATACTAGTTAAGGGTTTATTTTAATTATCAAGGTGAGAATTAATGAGTGATATTTAAGAAGCAGAGTGTGTAGCACTTTGTGACTGAACACTGATTATAAGGTTTTCTTTCTTTTTTTTTTTTTTTTCTTGAGATGGAGTCTCACTCTGTCACCCAGGCTGGAGGGCAGTGGCGCAGTCTTGGCTCACTGCAACCTCTGCCTCCCAGGTTCAAGCAATTCTCCTGCCTCAGCCTCCTGAGTAGCTGGGATTACAGGCGCAAGCCACCACACCTGGCTAATTTTTGTACTTTTAGTAGAGATGGGGTTTCACCATGCTGGCCAGCTTGGTCTCTAGGTGATCCACCTGCCTCAGCCTGCCAAAGAACTAGGATTTACAGGTGTGAGCCACTGCACCTGGCTGATTATAAGGTTTTCAGCCTGCCTTGATGATTGGGAAATATTTCCGTCATTGCAGGTATGGTGAACACTAAGGAGGTAAAGTTGGGCAAATGATACTCCGTTTTGGATCTGTGGATTTTGAGGTACAGTGTGGGTTATTCTTGTGGGTGTGTTATATTATGCATCTTGGGAAATTGATGTCAGTTTATAAGTGACATTAAGGCTAGAGATTGAGATTTGGGATTCTCCATCCATACAAGGAGCAGCTAAAACTCAAGTCCATGTGTAAGATGTCAAGAAAAACTGTGGAATGGAGAAGGACAAGAGAACTAGGGAAGGAATTTGGAGAATAAGTTGATAGCTGTTTTCTTTTAAGCTAGAATCTAAATAAGGAATTTTAGATTAGTTCCACTCATGCCCCTTTACCCTCCACTCCCTCTCTCCTCCCCAGCATTCCATTTCAAGGAGAAAAAAGGATAAATAAGAAGGAAATAAACATTTGTTAGGAGTTGATTATTGAAATCCCAATGCACTGGAAGACTGCCTAGGGTCTTAGAGCAATGCAAAATCAACAACAACACAAAGAGTCAAATGCAAATTTCATTTGGTTTAATTGTCAAGATAGGAAGATTTTTAGCGGGAGGGTTGCAAGCAAAAGTTTACTTAATGAATCAGTAAATTAGTTAGAATGCCCCTCAGAATTCCAGGTAATTAAGACTTTACTTTGTAAACTCTTGGTTTTAGTTTGTATCTGTTTCATTTTTCATATGTAAATTGTGTATATTCAGAGTGCCCTTGATTTGTAAGAAGTATATCCAATTTTCTCATGTGGAATATGTTACATAAAAGATTAAGGCTGGGAACAGTGGCTCACGCCTGTAATCTCAGCACTTTGGGAGGCTGAGGCGGCTGGATCACCTGAGGTCAGGAATTTGAGACCAGCCTGGCCAACATGATGAAACCCCATCTCTCTCTAAAAAAAAAAAAAAAAAAACAAAAAATCAGCTAGACATGGTGGCATGTATTTGTAATCCCAGCTGCTAGGGAGACTGAGGCAGGAGAATTGCTTGAACCCAGAAGGTGGAGGTTGCAGTGAGCTGAGGTCATGGAACTGTACTCCAGTCCAGTAACAGAGTGAGATTCTGTCTCAAAAAAAGAGAAAGATTAAAGATTAAATACTTATACTAAAAAAAGAACAGATAGGCTATCATAGTCAAGGAGATGTGAATTTATTTTTTAGAGACCTCACTTGATTTGAGATATCTCTCTTAGACCAAGTACATGCAGAATTTAGAAGTCAGAGAGAAAAAGAAACCAAATTGTTAAAAAAATGGGAAGGGAAATAACTTATATAGCCATTTTATTATTATAGAAACTACCAAATGGGTGTTTCATGGACTTTGGTAAGGAAATGCTATGGCATTTTCCAACTCAGCCTCACTCTCTAAGGATCTCTGATTTCAAAGCTAACCACTTCGGTTAGATTTGACATTTTCACTTAAGTACAACAACAACAACAACAACAACGGCTATTGTTTATCAAGAACAATGACAGGCATTCTACATAGATTATCTGATTTACTCTTCATAACATTCTTGCAAATAGTGGTGGTTAAAAATGATCATAAAAGCTATAATTTGTCAAATGCTTTATACGTTCCAAGCATTGCTCCAAGCATCGCATTGTGTACTTTTTGCTTTTTGTTGTTGTTGTTTCGTTTTTTTTTGAGACAGAGTCTTACTTGTTGCCCAGGCTAGAGTGCAGTGGCACCATCTCGGCTCACTGCAACCTCTGCATCCTGGGTTCAGGCAGTTCTCCTGCCTCAGCCTCCCGAGTGGCCGGAACTACAGCTGCCTACCACCACACCCGACTAATTTTTGTATTTTTAGTAGAGACAGGGTTTCACCATATTGGCCAGGCTGGTCTTGAACTCCTGACCACAGGTGATCCACCTGCCTTGGCCTCCCAGAGTGCTAGGATTAGAGGCATGAGCCACCACACCCGGCCCATTGTGCTATGTATTTAATCTACTTGTATTAATTTATTTTTTGTAGAAACTGTGTTTTTGTTTGTAAGTAGACATCTTATTCTTCTGTGAGATTCAGAAGAGTTCAGCAGCTTTCCTTATGTCGTTTTTTTTTTTTGTTGTT
>NW_016107546.1:1948469-1971654 GCF_001604975.1 Cebus imitator | reverse complement strand
TTCACCATGTTGACCAGGATGGTCTCGATCTCTTGACCTCATGATCCACCCGCCTCGGCCTCCCAAAGTGCTGGGATTACAGGCTTGAGCCACCGCGCCCGGCAACTTGCCTTGTGTCTTAACTGCCGCTAGTAAGACAGGATTTAAACTTAGCCTCTGATTCTAAAACCTGTATTTTTTGCATTTTACTTGCCGCCTCACTGTTATTTCAACTGGGTGGCAGTGGGGAACATCGACTTCCCTGGAGCTTATGACTGGTAACCAAGCAGTGTCATTAAAGTAACATGAAGCAAAAAATTTACGGCCACTTTGAACCAGAGCTGTCTTAGTCTTTACAGACCCCTTTTCAGAGTATGAGCGCCACCTGCTGGAAGGTTATAATGAATCTGATGTACTTACAAAGAGCAGCTTCCAAAAGCCCTGTCATAGATATGAAAGTGTCAGCTTTCAAATACTAATTCTTAAATTACAGTTTTAGGAGTACTGGAACATTTTGGAATTAGGCAAATCTCCTATTTGCCATAAAACACAGTACTTCATTTACCTTCAGTTCTTTGGGAACGGGGAATAGGTGTTATACAGTTTAAAAAATGGTAGTGCTTTCTAAAATAAAGTCGGTGATACTGTTCTCACCAAGGGGAAAGATTGATGGTCAAATGAATCACACTATTACTTAAAAGAGATCAAACAAGAATAGAAAATTTGTTTTACTTTGAGATAGTGAGTTATTGAAGTATGAGAGGACCTTTCCATTCAGAACACCCTTGAAAAAGGAGTCAGGGACCCATGGGGGCATCATAGACTTGGAGAACAGAAAGTAAAAAGGGAAGAAAGATGTGTAGATAAAAATACAAATGGATTCTGGAATTTTAATTTAGCACAGGCCCTCTAAATCCCACAGTCAGGATCTAGAGAAAATTTAGAATTCGAACTGTAGTTTATTTTGTTTAGGACAGTAAAAAGTGGACACTTTAACTACTTATATGCTTTAAAAGGGTATCAGATAAAATACTGGCGTGTTCATTGAACATTCGTCATTAGGCTTCAGTGGGATCATGTTATTGTGCTGTGAGTATCTGGCATAGAAGATGTTATCATGTAATATGAGACATGGGAAAATCATGGTCTGCTTAACTGCTGTTTAAACATGATTACACATATTTGTAGTTGCATGATGTCATGGTGAGCAAATATTCGTTAGACGAGAGATTAAAGTCTGTTGGTAAAATCTGATCTTACCAAGAGATAGGGAAAGTACAAGTATGGTCATCTTCTTTCACTGTATCCCTTTCAGATAACCACATAAAAAGAAGCTGAGGTAGTATGATAATGTCTTATTTTGGTAGGTGGATTTCTGGAAAGGGCTGTCTTTTGGTGTGTGTATGTATTTGTTTTTAAATTATAAGAGTAAGGCTCGTTGTAGAAAACTTGTAAAATAGAAAAGATAGAAAGAAATATAAATTACACATAATCTCACACCCAGAAATAACTATTGTTAATGTTTTGGCATATTTTTTGTTTTTTTTGTTTTGTTTTCTTTGAGACAGTCTCACTCGGGCACCCATGCTGAAGTGCAGTGGTACGATCTTGGCTCACTGCAACCTCTGCCTCACAGGTTCAAGCGATTCACCTGCCTTAGCCTCTCGAGTAGCTGGGACTACAGGTGTGTGGTACCATGCTCAGCTTATTTTTGTATTTTTAGTAGAGACTGGGTTTCACCATGTTGGCCAGGCTGGTCTTGAACTCCTGACCGCAAGTGATCTGCCCCCTTTGGCCTCCCAAAGTGCTGGGATTATAGGTGAGAGCCACCATGCCCAGCCTATTTTCTGTTTTATAAGTATATTTCATTTATTTATTTGTTCATTATTATTATTTTAATTTTATTTATTTATTTATTTTTTAAGATAGGATTTCACCATGATGGCCAGGCTGGTCTTGAACTCCTGACCTCAGGTGATCCACCCACCTCAGCCTCCCAAAGTGCTAGGATTACAGGCATGAGCCACTGCGTCTGGCCTATTTATTTATTTAGAGACAGAGTCTTGCTTTGTCGCCCAGGCTGGAGTGCAGTGGCACAATCTGTGCTCACTGCAACTCTGCCTCCCAGGTTCAAGTGATTCTCTTGCCTCAGCCTCCCGATAAGCTGGGATTACAGGCATGCACCACCACACCTGGCTAATTTTTGTATTTTTAGTAGAGACAGAGTTTCACCATGTTGTCCAGGCTGATCTTGAACTCTTGGCTTCAAGTGATCTGTCTACCTTGGCCTCCCAAAGTGCTGGGATTACAGGTGAGAGCCACTGTGCCCAGCCTATGGTCCTTTTGCATTATATCACAACGTTACAGTCTTTCCTCGAGTAATTAAAATATTTTAGTATATATATTTGGGGCTACAATATGTGACTATTTACCATAATCTACTTCTCAGTTTTCTTACTATTGAATATTTAGATTTTTACTGTTGTTGTTCATTTGTTTCTTTCAGTAAATAGCAGTAGAAAATTTAACTTTTTTGTTACTTTCAGTAAATAGGAATAGCAAATACACTCTTGTGTGATGTTTATCTAGAGCATAGCATTTTCTTAGTAAAGTGGCCTTGAAGATAGTACTAATAAGGTTAATCTCTGCTTCACGTGTGTTCCCCTGTGTCCCCTGTTCCTGTGTCTTATTTTCTTTAGGACTTTTCAGCACTTACTGTACTCACAGTCCTTTCAGGAAACACTATCATAGCACTCCTTTGCTCTTCAAATTATAGACCGGGTTAAAGATCCCAACCTGAGATATTGAGAGCAGTGTTTCTGCTCTTTACTTCAAGCCAGAACCCATTCTTCTAGCAGAGTAGGTGCTAATTGAAGTCTTCCTTTTTAAGCCTAAAATAAATGGAGCTTGTGGAGGGTTAGTGTTCCTGAAATAATTACTTTGGATATTATCTATTTAATTTGTTGAAAACAAAATCGTTTAAAACACCTCATGAAAGGGTAGCAAAATTTTGTTGCGTTACAGGCCATTACTGGTTATTTTTTGAGTAAAAACCAAGTATATTCAGTAGATTTAATTCATTTGACAAATACTGAATGCTTATCATATGCTAGGTATATATATATATATTTTTTAAAGATGGGGTTTTACCCTGATGGCCAGGCTGGTCTTGAACTCTTGACCTCAGGTGATCCACCCACCTCGGCCTCCCAAAGTGCTAGGCGTGAGCCACCATGCCCAGCCGCTAGGTATCATTTTATGCATTGGAGATATAAAACCAACAAAAATCTTTGCCTTCATAGAGCTTATATGTTAATGGAGAGAGACATACAATAAATAACATATAAATACCTTCATCAGTTTAATAGCTTCATGTCAGACAGACAGCTTCATGTCAGTTCAAGTGACATATTTCTGTACAATGAATATTAAATGATTGTTTTCAAAAAGTAAAATTATGACTGTGTTACAGGTATAAAATGAGCACATTTTAATGATTTTATTTAACTTTCTTTAAAAAAATTTTTTTTTTTTTTTGAGACAGAGTTTCACTCTTGTTACCCAGGCTAGAGTACAATGGTGTGATCTTGACTCACTGTAACCTCCACCTCCCAGGTTCAAGTGATTCTCCTGCCTCGGCTTCCTGAGTAACTGGGATTACAGGCACCAACTACCTCTCCTAGCTAATTTTTGTATTTTTAGTAGAGACAGGGTTTCACCATGTTGGCCAGGCTGGTCTCAAACTCCTGACCTCAGGTGATCTGCCTGCCTTGACGTCCCAAAGTGCTGGGATTACAGGCATGAGCCACTGCATCTGGCTGCCGCTGCCGCCTTCTTTTTTTTTTTTTTTGGTAATAGCCAGGGTCGCACTCTGTCACCCAGGCTGGAGGACAGTGGTGTGATCATAACTCACTGCAGCCTTGAACTCCTGGGTTCAAGCAGTCCTCCCACTTCAGCCTCCCTAGTAGCTGGGACCATACGCCTGCTCCACCACACCTGGATAACTTAATCTAATTTTTGTAGAGACGGGGCTCTTGCTGTGTGACCAGGCTAGTCTCAAACTCCTGGCCTTAAGTGATCCTCCTGCCTAGCCATCCCAAAGTGCTGGGATTTACTGGTGTGAGCCACTACATCCAGCTTATTTAACTTTTTGAATGAAGGAACCAAGCTGATATTATAGCCCATTTGAAGGAGAAAGTTTAAAACAGATACATGTACAGGTCAGAAATATTGATGGCAAAACCAGCTTCTTCCACTATTGGGGAGGCAAGTCAGTGAACTTCTACCAGACAGCACAGAATTTGTATGGCTATTGGTGAGAATTATTCTGCATTGTTACCAGTTATCTGTAATGCACAGAGTTGTAAAATAGCTTCTATAGAATTAGAGTCAGATAACTGAAAGGATGTGCCCTTAACAATGCATTTTTTTCCATTGAATTACAAACAATTTTTCTACCTGAGTTACTAGAAAGCTTTTGGTTTTCTACAGTTTCTTTAGAATTGTAGACAAGGGATACAGAGTTATAGTATGTTTGAAAGTGTTATTACTTGCAGAAAGGTAAAGGTGCAGAATGGTGGTTACGATTTTAAATAGAAAGGCTAGGGAAGACTCACTGATGAGGAGAGATTTGAGAAAAGAGTTAAAGTAGATGAAGGTTTGCCTGAGTAATTGAATGATGGAGTTGCTATTAACTGAGGTGGGGGAAGAGCCGTTAGCATAGAGGGTACTGGAGGTTCTGGAATGGAGGGTAGTGGAGGTAGAGAGCGCCACCTCAGTTTTGGCCTTTAGACATTCAAATGGAGCTGTTGAGGCAGCTGGATACACATAGCTGAAGTTCAGGGGAGATGAGTGGACTAGAGGTAAACATTTGGGAGTTAATACATATGGGTGACATTTAAAGACCCCAGACCAGATGAGATCACTTAACAGAGCTCTTTCAGTGTGTCAGACATTATGCTAGTCCCTGGGAATATGGAAATTAATTTAAAAGATGGCTCACACCTGGAATCCTAACATGTTGGGAGGCCAAGGCGGGAGGATCAGTTGAAGCCAGAAGCTCAAGACCAGCCTAGGCAACAAAGTGAGACCCCATTTCTACAAAAAAATAAAAATATTAGCTGGGCGTGGTTGCTTGCGCCTATAGTCTCAGCTGCTAAGGAGGCTAAGGAAGAAGGATTACTTGAGCCCAGGAGTTTGAGGCTGCAGTGAGCTATGATTGTGTCACTGTACTCCAGCCTGGGAGACAAAGTGAGATCTTGTCTCAAAATAAGTAAGTAAAAATTGTCTTTGTCTTCAAGAACCTTATGGTCTAATGTGGGAGGAGTGCAGGGGAGAGATGCAAACTGTTAAAACATTGTAAGATACGCTAATATAATTCAGTGAGGCCAAATCTGAGAGTCATGAAACATGTACAGAAGGTAGTCAAAGTGTGGTAGCTTTTCTAACAGCTGGCTTCTCTACTGACCCATTTACCCTAGCATCCTGCCAGTGATACTAGAGAACCTCATTGGTGACACTTATGCATAGCTTACAAGACTCCTTTTATATGGTCTTTGCCTCGTCTCTTGCTTTGATTCCTTAAGCCTGTTCATAGTGACAGGTGATCTGTTAAGGAATTTTGGTGTATCACTCCTGGCTGTAGAGTGAAAGGTGAATTAGAAGAAGGAACAGAATAGATGCAGGTAATATTAATTTGCTATTTCTTTGTCTTGGCCTGCCTTCATGTTGATATTTAGTGACTTATAGAAACTTGTAGGGTAGGAAAAACATAAGAGGTACACAGAAATAGAAAGTGCAGATTGATGCTATAGAAAATGCAAATTTGGGAATTAGGAAAGAATTTCTAGTAAATTCATGTAATTGTAAACTTTATACTCTTCCCTTTTATATAGGCAGACCTTGGAGATATTCCAAGTTTGGTTCCAGGCCACTGCAGTACAGCAAATATTGTAATAAAGCAAGTCACTCTTTTTTTTTTGGTTTCCCAGTAAAGTCATATTTATTATACTGTGGTTTATAGTATAAACATACACTACTATAAGGGTGCAATAGCATTATGTATAAAAATATATATATCTTAATTAAAACATACATTGTTGCTTTAAAAATGCTAATGATTATCTGAGCCTTCAGTGAGTCATAATCTTTTTGCTGGTGGATGGTCTTGCCACGGTGTTGATGGCTGCTAACTGATCAGAGTGGTGGTTGCTGAAGCTTGGGGTAGCAATTTTTTTTCATTTTGAGACAAAGTCTCACACTGTCTCCTGGGCTGGAGTGCAATGGCGTGATCTTGGCTCACTGCAACCTCCATCTCCTGGGTTCATGTGATTTTCCTGCCTCAGCCTCCCGAGTAGCTGGGATTACTGGCAGACACCACCACACCCAGCTAATTTTTTGTATTTTTAGTAGAGATGGGGTTTCAGTGTGTGGCCAGACTGGTCTTGAACTCCTGACCTCAGGATCCACTTGCCTTAGCCTCCCAAAGTGTTGGGATTACAGACATGAGCCACCATGCCCGGTGGCAATTTCTTAAAATAAGACAACAATACAATTTTCTGCATCAATGAATTCTTCTTTTCTTGAAAGATTTCTCTGTAACATGCAATGCTGTTTGATAGCATTTTACCCATAGAACTTTCAAAATTTGAATCAGTCCTCTCAAACACTGCCAATGCTTTATCAACTAACTTTATGTAATATTCTAAATTCTTTGTTGTTATTTCAGCGGTGCTCACCGCATCTTCACCAGGAGTAGATTCTGCCTTAAGAAATCACTTTCTTTGCTCGTCCCTAAGAAGCAACTCCTCATCCATTCAGGTTTGGTCATGAGATGGCAGCAATTCAATTAATATCCAAACTCTACTTCTAATTGTTATTCTCTTGTTTTCTCCACCATATCCCATTTACTTCCTCCTCAAAATCTTGATATCTTGAGCCCGTCAAAATTATTCATGAGGGTTGGAATCAACTTTTCCCACATTCCTGTTAATGATGCTTTGATCTCCTTGAAGGAATCATCACTGTTCTTAATGGCATTTAGAATGGTGAATCCGATCTGCAAGGTTTTCCATTTACTTTGCCCAGATCCATCAGAGAAATCAAAACCTATGGCAGCTATAGCTTTATGAAATGTATTTGTTAAATAATAAGACTTGGAAGTCAGAAAGACTTATTGGTTCATGGGCTGCAGAATGGATGGTATGTTAGCAAACATGAAAACAGCATTAATCTCTTTGTACATCTTCATCAGAGCTTTTGGGTGACCAGGTGCATTATTAATGGGCAGTAATCTTTTGAAAGGAGTCTTTTTTTTTTCTAAGTAGTCGGTCTCAACAGTGGGCTTAAAATGTTTGGTAAGCCATGCTGTCAACAGACATGGCGTCATCTAGGCTTTGTTGTTCCACTTATGGAGCACA
This sequence comes from Cebus imitator, assembly GCF_001604975.1. NCBI lineage: Eukaryota > Metazoa > Chordata > Mammalia > Primates > Cebidae > Cebus > Cebus imitator. Next base: position 1,964,257 of record NW_016107546.1, on the reverse strand, counting down.
GGTAGAGTAGATTTAGCATAATTCTTAAGGATCCTAGGATTTTCAGAATGGTAAATGAGCATTGGCTTCAACTTCAGGTCACCAGCTGCATTAAACTCGAGTAAGATAGCCTGTCCTTTGAGCTTTGAAACCAGACATTGACTTCTATCTAGCTGCGAAAGTCCTACATGGCATCTGTTTTCAATAGAATTATCTTTTGTCCACATTGAACATCTGTTGTTTAGTGTAGCCACCTTCATCAGTGATCTTAGCTACATATTTTGGATGACTTGATGGATCACCTTGCACTTTTATGTTATAGAGGCGACTTCTTTTCTTAAGCCTCATGAACCAACCTCTGTTAACTTCAGCCTTTTCTTCTGCAGCTTCCTCACCTCTCTCAGCCTTCACAGATTGAAGAGAGTTAGGGCCTTGCTCTGGATTGGGCTTTGTTTTAAGGTAATGTTGCAGCTAGTTTGATCTTCTATCCAGACCACTAAAACTTTCTCCATATCCACAATAAGGCTGTTTGCTTTTTTATCATTTGTGTGTTCAACAAAATAGAACTTTTAAATTCCTTCAAAACTTTTTCTTTGCATTTACAACTTGGCTAACTGGTGCAAGAGGGCTAGCTTTCAGCTTGTTTTAACTTTTGGCATGCCTTCTTCAGTAAGCTCAATCATTCTGGCTTTCGATTTAAATCAAGAGATATGTGAGATTCTTCCTTTCACTTAAAAGGTTAGAGGCCATTGTGGTTTTCTTAATGGGCCTGATTTCAATATTGTTGTTTCTCAGACAATAGAGAGGCCTGAAGAGAGGGAGAAAGATGGGGGAACAGCCGGGGGGTGAGGCAGTCAGAACACACACAACGTTTATAGGTTAAGCTTGCCATCTTATGTGGGTATGATTTGTGGTACTCCAAAATAATTACAGTAGTGACATCAAAGATCACTGATCACAGATCACTGTAACAGATGTACCAATACTGAAAAGGTTTTAAATGTTGTACAAATTACCAAAATGTGACACAGCGACATTAGATGAGCTTCATGCTGTTGGAAAGATGGTGCCAGTAGGCTTGGTTGACGCAGGGTTGCCACAAAACCTTCTACTCATGAAAAACACAGTATTTGTGAAGCAATGAAATAACTATTTTTATGACATATTGAAAGAAGACCTAGGTCAGGTGCAGTGGCTTACACCTCTAATCCCAGGACTCTGGGAGACTGAAGTGGGAGGATTGCTTAAGGTGAGGAGTTCGAGACCAGCCTGGACAACATAGTGAGACTCTATCTCTACAAAAAAAGTCTTTGTTTGTTTGTTTTACAAAAGTGACCTATATAGTGGTTCCTCAAAAAATTAAACATAGAATTACCATAGGATCTGGCAATTTCACTTCTGGGTATATGTATAAAGGAATTGAAAGTAGGGATTCAAATGGTTATTTATACACCAATATTTGGAGGAACATTATTCATAATAACCAAATGGTAGAAACAACCTAAATGTTTATTGAGGGACAAATGGACAAATGAAATGTGGTCTATACATACAATGTAATAGTATTCAGCTTTCAATAGGAATGAAATTCTCGTGCATGCTACAAACATAGATGAACCTTGAAGACATTATATTATGTTATAAAAGGCAGAAACAAACAAGCAGATAGTGTTATTTTGAGCTACATACCAAAAACATTCAAATTCATAGTCATAAATTAGGATAATGGTTATCAGGAGCTGGGGGGAGGGGCAACCTGGAGATATTGTTTAATGATATAGATCTTCATTTTGGGTTGATGAAAATGTTCTGGAAATATACAGTATGATGATGGTCGTACTTAATCCTGCTGAACTGGTATAAGTAGCGTGATTAAGTAAGTATACTAAGTATACAGTATTTAGTATATTTAGAAATGGTTGAAATGGTAAATTTTATATTGTGTATATATTTTACCACAATAAAAAAGGTGATCTAGAAATACCATGCTACTATAAAAAAAAGAGAGTTTATTTTTATTTTTTCTTTAATTTCTTTTGTTGCTCAGTCACTTCTCACCTGAAAGAAGTATTTCTAATATTGATATTGTCCTAATATTGAGAGATTTCCAAGATAGAGTAAGGGTAATTAAAAAAAAAAGTGAAGAGCAGTGTGTATATTATGCTACCTTTTGTGTAAACAATGGAGGATAAAATATATATTCATATTTTTATTTGTAGTAAGAAACATTACAAGGATAAATAAGCAATTAATAAAAGTTGTTACCTCCAGGGAGGCAAGGGGAGTTGTGGTGAGACATTTCAATACATATCCTTGTGTGTACTTTTGATTTTTGAACCATATAAATGTGCTATCTAGTCAAAATAATTTTTTAACAGAGGACTTAAAATGAATTTATTCTAGAGGGGTCAACAATTGGAAGTCACAGAGAATGTAGTTTTTTTAAAGGTGTTGATTAAATATTGCTACTGTGACATCCACTTTCCCAGACAAGCGAGGTCCAGGAATCAGGGATCTGTGTGCCACTGTTGAGTGTTTCAAGAGCCTGGTTTAGATGCAGAAGTGAAGTTCTGCTTTCCCATCTACTTCAGGCTGCAAAGAGAATGTATTTTGTGTAGGGAATAAAGGCAAACTCTAAGTTCATCAATATCGAGGAGTCAGAGAGGAGACAGTCATTGTGCCTAGGGTGAGGTCTCCTACCAGGGTCTAAGTGCTTAAAGGCTGGCCACGGCAATGGGGTCATTAAAAGCAGTACTTGCCAGAGCCAGAGAGCCTGAAGTGTTCAAAATGGCAAATTCTCTAGATATAGCCCTGCATCCATGCAAAATGCAACTTTCTCTTACCACGTCATTCATTAGGAGCATATTATATCTAACACTTACATCTGAAGCGAGAAGCAAGGCTGCATCATATTTCTTAGGCAGTAGTAAGAGACAGCAGCTGAGTACTGCCTAATTGCTCTTCCCACAAAAAGGAGTAGGACTGTTGTGTCTTCCCTGATCATTTTCCTTCTGGCTTTTTCTTTCCCACCTAGACCAACAGGAAATACAGATAGATCCCTGAGGCAGGCTACAAAAAGTAGAAGGCCTTAAAGGGCCAGCCCAGCCCAGCCCAGCCCATCCTAGCTCCTAACTTCTTAGCTATGTTCCAGGGCATATAGGTTAGAGGCAGAATCCAGGGAGTCACACATCCTAGAATGAGCATAGATGACCAGAAAGAGCTGAGCTACAGAGCCAAAATGAGAGGAAGAACTAGGACATCTGCAATGGAAAATAGTAAAGAAATAGGAAAGTGAGAAGTAGGCTAGAAAAATCCCAGAGTTGGAATTCAGATGATTTTTACATGATTTCAGCACAGGCACTCAAGATACATTTTACTTACTTAAGTTTATTAAAATTGGCTGGCACAGTGGCTCACACCTGTAATCTCAGCACTTTGGGAGGCCAAGGCGGGTGGATCACCTGAGGTCAGCAGTTCGAGGCCAGCCTGGCCAACATGGAGAAACCCCGTCTCTACTAAAAATACAAAGATTATCTGGATTTGGTGGCGCACACCTGTAAACCCAGCTACTCGGGAGGCAGAGGCAGGAGAATCGCTTGAATCTTGGAGGCAGAGGTTGCAATGAGCTGAGATCATGCCATTGCACTCTAGCCTGGGCAACAGAACAAGACTCTGTCTCAAAAANAAAAAAAAAAAAAAAAAAAAAAAGCTACTAAAGTTACTAGAATGGGTAAGCGGTTTATTTTTCTCTGCCTCGTTGTTCTATTTATAGGTCTGTCTTCCTTACCACACCGTGGAAATTGAAGACGTGAATTTTAGCTGTAGTAGAAAAAGCATGGACTTTGCAATCAGGAAGATCTATTTAAGTACAAACCCTTTCTCTTTTCTGTTTGACTTTGGTCAGGTTATTTTTATCACATGTAGCCTTGGGTTCTATGGTGCATCATAAAATTGTTCTAAGGATTCAGTGAGAGAAGAACATTTGTATGTAATCATCTTACACATAGAAAATATTCAAGGGAAGTTTTCTGTTTCCCTTTTTGTGTCTTCCACAGAGCTTTACATTTAAAAGGTATTCAAAATATTTATTAAATTGAGTATGTTTCTCTTTACCTATGAATTCTGAACCCTGGCTAAGGACAGCCTGAGGCAGGCATATTTCTAAGGCTTTTACCTTGAGCAATGATGTCATTGTTGCTAAATATTTTATCAGGCAACTGTCTGTTATGTGCAAAGTGCTATCTCCGCCTGCTGCTCTGGTGTATCTTTCCTCCACATCGTCAGAGTCCAGCTTAAAGCTTTTACTTTGTTAAGGCCTATTCCTTTTTTTCTATTTATAAGACCTGTTCTTAACTTCAATTTTTATAAGTGGGCATGACATCATTCCCTTATACTCACTACTCTTTAAAAAACTCTCAACCACACACTCTAGGGATGGATAAGTATAGGGATTGTTAAATATTTGTCCTTGTTTTGTCACATATTTCTTGAGTACTAATACTGTGCCAGGGTAGATATAAGCAGTATTAATACATGATTCCTGCTTCTCAAGGAACAATTTCTCTAAAAAAAAAGATGCATGTACAAAAATGTAATTAATTATTTAATGATGTGATTTACTTTTGTTTACTGTTTTACATTTTACCATTTAAAATCCTATTTTTTAAAAACACATTACTGCTTGCAGTCTCTGACAAGAAAGTAAAACAAAACAAAGCAAAGCAAAGCAAAACAAAACAAAACAAAACAAATACACCCATACACATAGAAAAAGGATTGGAGGCCGGGTGTCATGGGTCACGCCTGTAATCCCAGCACTTCAGGAGGCCAAGGAGGGAGGATCACAAGGTCAGGAGATTGAGACCACCCTGGCTAACATGGTGAAACCCCATCTCTACTAAAAATACAAAAAATTAGAAGGGTGTGGTGGCATGCGCCTGTAGTCCCAGCTACTTGGGAGGCTGAGGCAGGAGAATCGCTTGAACCCAGGTGGCGGAGGTTGCAGTGAGCCGAGATCATGCCATTGCACTCCAGCTTGGGCATCAGAGTGAGACTGTCTCAAGAAAAAGAAAAAGGGATGTTGACAGAGCTTATCCCTGAGTAGGGGTATTTGGGGTGGTGTTTTTTCTTTCATTTTGCTTACCTGTATTCTCTAAATTTTCACAAATTTCATTTTGAAGTTATAAGGCATTGATCATTTCCCCCTTCTTGCTAACATAATAATGACCCCTCTCTTTCTCTTGCATTCAGCTTTTGCGAGAATTGAAGCACCCTAATGTGATCGCATTGCAGAAGGTGTTCCTTTCTCACAGTGACAGGAAGGTATGGCTGCTGTTTGATTATGCAGAGCATGACTTGTGGGTAAGTATAATCTCACTGTATTTCTAGGACTATTTTATATAGGTATGGAGCATATTTATGTACAAGATATATTGTTAATGCACAGAAAGGAAAGCTTGCTCTGTTAGCCATATTTCAAAATCAATATAAACATAAATGTTGAATTTGAAGAATTTAAGCAATAAACTAACATTTTACTGAGAAGATGGTATTTGTAATATTTAGAAATTTTACTTCAGAAAATTTTAATGAATGGGAGACTATACTTTTATGCAAGTAATTAATGGCAATTTACTAACATGTATAGTGAAAATTACTTTATTTTATGATGCTTATAGTAGTTCAGATTTAACCAGGTACGTACTTGTGAAGTTTCTCTTTCCAAGTTAAGATCAACCTCTTGAAGCTTTTGCCATTTAAAAATGGCTGCACCAAACAGAAGTACATGTGTGGCTTTGCAAATTTTAAGGATGTTTTATCAATATATGAAAGAAGCAAAAAATTCTTAATTTTTATCTTTTCAAATTAGGAATCAGAATATTTAAACACTTTATCTGTGGAACTGCTCAAAGTAACAAAATTCAAATCCAGCAATAAGTTCAAATTATGGATAATTAATTTAGCACCACTACACCTGGCTGATTTTTCAAAGTTTTTTTATAGAGACAAGGTCTTGCCATCTTGCCCAGGCTGGTCTTGAATTCCTGGGCTCAAGCGATCATCCTACTTTGGCCTCTCAAAGTGTTGAGATTACAGGCATGATCCATTGCACACAGCCTGTTTTGTTTGCTTGTTTGAAACAGGGTCTCGCTCTATCCCCCAGGCTGGAATGCAATGGCACAATTATGGTTCACTGCAGCTTTGACCTCCTGGGCTCAAGTGATCTTCCTGCCTCAGCCTCCCAAGTAGCTAGGACCACAGGTGCTTGACCACAGCTGGCTAGTAAATTTTGATTCAATATAATGTGGTTTGTCATCTGTATAAGATAAATATGGTGAGGAATAAGTTTACACAGACTCAGGTCTTAAAGAAACTTTCAGAGTGTATGCCATTATAGCAGATATGGACAAGAACTTCCAGTGTGTTTTTCTCAATTCTTTTCATGGATATTCATAGACATTGTATTTTCCTCATTTTTCTCTATTCCCCTATGTGTCAACCAAAGTTTACTTGATAGTGTATGTACTTTACTTTCAACATCAGTGGCATTATGAAAGAAGGTGTAGAACATTGGACTAGTCAGGTCCTGTAGAACTGTACTGTCCAACACCATATTTTAAAATAAATATAATCATAAATGTTGATTTCAAATAATTTAAGGAATAAACTGACATTTTACTAAGATAGTATTTATAATATTTAAAAATTTCACTTCAGAAGTATCTGAAGTGCACACATTGATTTTACCCCTTTCTTCTTTTTCTTCTTCTTCTTTTTTTTTTTTTTTTTTTTTTTTTTTTTTTTTTTTTTTTTTTTTTTTGAGATGGAGTTTTGCCCAGGTTGGAGTGCAGTGGCACAATATCAGCTCACTGCAGCCTCCGCCTCCCGGGTTTAAGTGATTCTCCTGCCTCAGCCTACTGAGTAGCTGGGATTACAGGCATATGCCACCATGCCCAGCTAATTTTGTATTTTTAGTAAAGACGGAATTTTCTCTGTGTTGATCTTGAACTCCTGATCTCAGGTGATTCACCTGCCTTGGCCTCCCAAAGTGCTGGGATTACAGGTGTGAGCCACCACACCTGGCCTCTTTTTTTTTTTTTTAATATAGCTGTTAAGAAGTTGAAAGTTATACGTGTGGCTCCCAGTGTATTTCTACTGGAAATCACTGCTATAGTATAAACTCTAATTTTCTATTATTTCTTAAATCAATGTTATTACTGAACAGTTTAAAACAAAATAAGAAAGGTGTATAAATAGCTTAATCATTTTATATACCATTTGGTCTTTTTTTTTTTTTTTTTTTTTTTTTTTTGAGACAGAGTCTCTCTTTGTCACCCAGGCTGGAATGCACTGGTGTAATCTTGGCCTCAGCTCACTGCAGCCTCTGCAAGCCACTGTGGTGGCCAGCACCATTTGGTGATTTTAAAGTTATTGGAGCACTGTTAACAACTTCATCAGTATTGTTTCTGGAGAGTTTTGATGGCCTTCAGTGTCCATTTTGTGTCTTGGACAGAGGCAGGAGTAGGGTAGGGATGGAGGTGGTAGAGGTGGGAGCACTGGGGAGGCAGGTAGCATTTTTTTCCATTTAGTGCAGTGTTTTTATAACCCACAATATAACAAATGGATATAAAAATTTGAATATGATGATCCAGTTGTATGTATTTCAGTGGGATTGAATTTCCCATTTTTTCCCTCTTCTCCTTTTTAGCAATTTCATATTTAATATTAATTCCCAGGAATATATTCAAATTTATTCTGTGCCAAACAAAGATGGAACTTTTCCAATAATTAAAATATACACCTGATCAGTGATGCTATCCAGATGTACTAAGTGCTTTTTATAGAATAGTAAAGATTTACAGTTTTTCTTTCTTTTTTTAATCTTTCATTCTATGAGTAAGGAATATAAATATTTTTTGTAGGCAGCTGTTTCAATATCAGTTCTTCTTACCTTTTAGTCCTATTTAATGAAAATCGTAATGGTTTCAGTAAATTTAGTCATTATAACCCCTCATTAACACAGTCACATTCACCCTCAAAATAGATTCAGCTTTGGTTGAACTTATTATTCAAATTTTTTTCTTTGTGTCATTATTGGCCTTTAATAAGTAATTTTAAAATATAGAGCATTTTTATAGCATTGATTGTGTTTTTTTGACAAAGATATTATCAAAGACTATACTATGTTTTTTTTTAATTTTTAGCATATTATTAAGTTTCACCGTGCGTCAAAAGCCAATAAAAAGCCCATGCAGTTGCCAAGATCTATGGTTAAATCATTACTTTACCAGATTCTTGATGGTATTCATTACCTCCATGCAAATTGGGTGCTTCACAGAGATTTGGTAAGTATTTTTTCTCTTAAATTAGTCAATATGTTTTTCCCTCCTCTTTTAAAAAATATACTTTCTTCTTGGTACCATTATAATAAAACATTAATTATAGAAAAACTTGAAGATATACATAAGCAAAAAAGAAGATAAAAATCACCCATAAACCTATAATCAAAAGATTAACACTAGTAACATTTGGTGTATATCATTCCATTATATTTACGCATAGCTGTAAAATATCAGTGTCATTTTTAACAAATGATTACTGTACAGTTTTGATGGAGTAGTCACATGTGAAACAATACATTTCAATCCAAGTTTTCCTTCATATTATTGCTCATCATTAGTAAAAACATTATTAATATTGAGTTCTCATTTTTCTTTCCATTATGTTCTAAACTGAAATAATGACATTGCACCTGGTAAAAAGAATGTTGTTATCAATATTAATAAACAGATGAATAAATAAATATAACAAGTTGAATATGCTTATTAGGCAAATTGGCTGCAATTTATCATTTTATTTTACTTTTTCACTATACATTTAATAAACATTTACTGATATCAAATTATATTGCTAGATATTCATCTTCACATTGTTGTCATTTTAGTTTATGTTGATGAAGTTTCTTTTGTTTGTTCTTAAGATATGGTTATAAAATAGCTGCAGTCCTCATTTTTCTCTTCAGTTTATCATTGGAGGTTTTATTTTGCCCCCACAAAGTGATTTCATGATCTTTTGTTTCTTAGGCTTTTGAGAATTCTCAGGATATGGTAGGGATACATCTAGGTAAATTTTATTTTATTAATGATGAGAGGTGTTTATTGTCTAAAGGATCTAGTTAGTATCCTCTGGGACCTTGTCAGTCAAGGCTACTCACCTGACTTGACCATGTCTTGCTGTGACATTGTATAAATTGGGGTCAAGTGATAGTGGCCATAAAAGATGTATTTGCTATATTAATGGAAGCATGTCTCCTTATAATTTTTAACTAAGATTCTTTGAGGCTTCCACATGTCCACTTTACTATTAACTATGAATCAGCATGTTTTAAAGTGATTATTGGGCTGGGTGTGATGCTCATGCCTGTAGTCCCAACACTTTGGAAGGCTGAGGTGGGTGGATCACTTGAGCTCAGGACTTTGACACCAGCCCGGGCAACATGGTAAAACCCCATCTCTACAAACAATATAAAAATTAGCGGGGCATGGTGGTGCACTCCTGCAGTCCCAGCTACTTGGAAGGCTGAGGTGGGAGGATGGTTTGAGCCTGGGCAACTGAACCAGACCCTATCTCAAAAAAAAAAGATTATTGGGTACATGATGTTGATCCAGATCATAAGAAGACCTCCTTCATAAATGGGCTTTTAGATTTAATAGGCAGTGTATTTAATGAAACTTATGGAGGTTATATTTTTGAGGTTGTGTTTGTGTTTGAATGATTGAACAAAATCTTTTATTAGAGATTAACTTATCTGAGCTCCTCTCTCTTGTTTCATAAAATTCTGTATTTTGTTCTAAATAGCATAGCTTAACACATTTTATTCGTGACACTGTCACCTGGATGTCTACTGATACTAAAATTTAGTATGCCCAGGACTCAGTTTTCTCCCATTCAGATTTGCTGCTGCTTTAGTGTCCTCTCTTTTTGTTAGGGCACCACCCTCCTCCTAGCTTAGAAACTTCTTTTACCTCTTTGCAGACCCTTCTTTGCACTCCACATCCAGAACTTGTCAAGTTCTTTCAGTGTCATTTCTAAAATATGCCTCGCATTCATCTATTTTCATCTCTAGTCCTCATTCTTAGTTCAGGCTTTTATTATCTCTTTCTTTCATTGTGATACTACTCTCTATACTTGTCTGTTGTCAACAATCTCTTTCCCTTCCAATCCACTTTGGACCCTCTGACCAGTTATTCAGGTCCTGCTCAAGAACTTTGAAATAGTTCCTTGTTGCTTACAGACTAAATCTCTACTTTCTTATTTGGCTTTCAGAGTTTTACCAAGTATAGCTTTAACTGCCTTTAAAATTTTTCTCTACCCCTGTCATCTTTCATGTATACTTTACTCCTGAACTATGGATTGTTTTCTGTCTCCTCCTGGGATTTCCTGCCTTAATGGCTTTTATTTCCCCTATCTTAAAACCACTTAACCCTGTCTCAACATATTCAAATACAATCTGTCTTTCAGGGTCCAGCACAAATGCTAATGAAAACTTAACCTCATATCCATGTCTACTTGGAACGAATCTCTCCTTGTTGTTGGTTCCTGTTGTATTGCATCTTTACTTACGGCATTTATCTATTAGTATTATAGCAGTTTTAGAGAACTCTTAGAGCATCTCCTAGCCTGTAAACTTCTTGAGAGAGCAAGGTCTATGTCTGACTCTTTTTGTACGTTACTTCCCCTGTACACAATAGGTGTTGAGGAAATATTTCCTCAGTGAGTGAGTATCAGGGAGAATAGTACTGTGACATTTTGGGTATCAGGTATTCAAATACACTATCCTCAATGAACATTTTTTGTTTTCTTGTATGTGTAAAGTACAGAGGGATGGGAAGAATACAAAGATGAGTGCATCAAAGAACTTCTTCACAAGGAGACTTGAAGAAATATGACATACACACTAACAATTATACTATAAGATAAATAAAAGAGAATTGATTGTAGCTACATGGGAAGCACAGACTAAATCTATGCAAGGTCAGAAGAGCTTGTGATTGGGGGATAAGGGAAAGTTTCAAAGAGCAGGTTGCATTTGAGTTGGACTTTGAAAGATGAGTAGAATTTAAATAGAGACTTTGTTGATGAGGGTAACCTAAGGGAGTTTTGGATGTAAAAATTCTGAGGCAATAAAGCACTGAGATTATCTCAGAAAGGACATGCAGTTCTGGCTGGCTCAAATACGGATAAGCTCAATTGTGGTAGTGTGAGGTTGGACTTGGAAGGTATGGGTTGGAGCCTGCTTGAGCTAGAGAGTTTTAGGGGTCTTTTTGTTTAAATACTGACAGTTTGTGAGCCACAGAATGGATTTTTTCCCCCATTGGAAAAGCCACCACTGATGATTATTACCTCATCAATGGCATGAATACAGTGTTGAAATGCGTTCTGAATATGGTTCTTACATAGTATAGCACTGGTTTATATTTTACCCGCATACTTACTGAATGGACCCAACTCCTCAAGTGAGTAATAGTATTTGAAATTTTCAACTGATTGGGTGTGGTGGCTCATGTTTGTAATTTCAGCACTTTCAGAGGCCAAGGCAGGAGGATTGATTGAGCCCAGGAGTTCAAGAGCAGCCTGAGCAACATAAGCAACATAGTGAGACCCCCATCTCTACAAAAAATAAAAAAATAACTGGGTGTGACAGTGCATGCCTGTAGTTTCAGCTATTCAGGAGGCTGAAGTGGGAGGACTGCTTTAGCCCAGGAGGTCAAGGCTGCAGTGAGCTGTGATTGTGCCACTGCACTCCACTCCAGCCTTGGGCAACAAATTGAGGCCATGTATTAAGAAAAAGATAAAGAAACTTTGAACCAACAGGAATCTAGTCTGTGACAGCCTCTTCAATTCTTGATTCACTAATCTTGAGTTCTGATAATCTGTTCCATATTGTCATAGTTTTGCCAAAGTACTTTCAGAAGTAGATTTAAACTGTATGCTTACTTCATAAATATATTCTGCAGTAGATACAGAAATAAAAGTATATCAAATATGAATATGGTCTTTAAAAGAGGATGGTGGAGACATTTGAAATACTATTTTTTGTGAGCTTAAGAGTAGTGTTGCTGTTGTAGTCAATGACTAGTTTTGTTTTTCTTAATGCTTCATTTTCTGTTGCTTTAAGAAATTTGGCTTTACACTATTTGTTAGTCACAGCTGACTGCTCATCATCTCTGAATTTCATTTGATGTGAGAAACCTGGAAAATCCATACAATTAAATGTGTTAGAGTAAATATAGATTTACAGTATAAAATAAAAAATTTAAACAAAAGCCAGTGTTTTGGACATCATACACAGAGACGTTACATCATCATAAGGGTTGATGATTTTCATTATGATTGATTTTATATCTGAATCAGTATTTTAATTATGTCATTTGAATCCTAGAATTTATACAGAAATAGAGAATTTAAATAAAGTCATGAAAAATAATTTAAAATGAGGAATTGCTTTAAAAGGAAAAGAGAAAGGGAGCTAAATATATTCATCTTGGCCGAGAGACAGTGAAGTAGAGACATAAGTCTATAAATACTTGGAACTTGTAAACACCAAGGGAGAAAAGATGTATTTTAATTTTATAGCAGGATATAGCTAAGAGTAAGAAAATGAAATATAGGATGACTCATTTTCATGGAATTACTATTTTGGTAGATTGGAAGAATGCCAAGATTTAGTTTATCTCTTTTTCCAAATTATGAGCTTCTTGAGAGCAAGGTTCATATCTCACTATTTTCTGTAGTCCCAGCATTGGCATATTGTTTATGCTCAAAAGTTATTTGAATTGAATTTCAGCAAGGCATATGGCAATTTTACATTATTCTTTAGCAATAATAGACAAATGCTGGCTAAATGATAATATTATTAAGCGGATTTATGACTCCATTTCAGAATCTTGCTACTAGCTCAGTGACATAAATTGAACTATCAGTTAGACTATTTCATTTTTCATTATCATATCCCAGGACCTAGTACACAATAAGCACTAAGTCTTTGTTGAATGAAGGATTTGAATGAATGCTTTAGGGTGCCAACCCTAGCTCTGTCTTTTAAAATATATGTGTGGAGACCAGGTGCAGTGGCTCATGCCTGTAATCCCAGCACTTTGAGAGGCTGAAACGGACAGGTCACCTGAGGTCAGGAGATCCAGACCAGCCTGGCCAACATACTGAAACCCCATCTCTACTAAAAATACAAAAAATAGCTGGGTGTGGTGGTAGGTACCTGTAATCACAGCTACTTGGGAGACTGAGTCAGGAGAATCGCTTGAACCTGGGAGGCAGAGATTGCATTGGGCTGAGATTGGGCCACTGCACTCCAGGCTGTGCAATAGATTGAGACTCAGTCCCCCAAAAGTAAAAAATAAAAATAAATTAAAAATATGTGTGGAGTTTCCATCCCAAGGCTCTTTTCACATTAGTGGGTGGATTTGCAGTCTTTTAAAGTCTGTGGACACAAATAACTATGTGGTCTGCAATCATCGTACAGTATATCAAAATTTTGTGAGATCCACTTGAGAGAGAAAATAATTTTGTATCCAGGAATCTTTTGACTTTTGTTGTTAATTAACAGCTACTGAAGATTTTAGTAGCTACGAGCTACTATCTAAAAACTTCTATTAGAGGTCTATCAGAATAGTAGTAATAACAAAAAACCTTGCCAGTACTTTGAGTCAGATATGATTTCATTTGATTAAAGAAAGTGATGCAAGCTGGGTAGGGTAGCACATACCTGTAGTTCCAGCTACTCTGAAGGCTGAGGTAGGAGGACTGATTGAGGCCAGTGGTACAACACTGTAGTATGCTATGTTTGTATCTGTGAATAGCCACTACACTCCTGTCTGACAACATAGTGAGACCCCATCTCTAAATAAATAAATAAAATAAAAAAGAAATGTTGCAGTAGATATTCTAGTTGCAGAGGAAAGTACAGATATTCCCCAATTTTTGATAGTTACATCTCAATAGACCCGTCATAAGTTGAAATGTTATAAGGCAAAAGTACCGTTTTAACTTATAATTTATGTCTTCAACATACAATGGGATTATCCAGAAATAGCCTCTTTGTAAGTTAAGGAGCTTACTGAATGTGTATTGCTTTTGCACCATCCTGAAGTTGAAAGATCAATACATAGATCCATTATAAGTTGGATACTATATATATTATATGACTTTTGATTTTTTTATACTAATTGACAGCAAATTTTAGTTTTGGTTTGTTAACTTTGCTTTTTTGTGACATCTGCTTATTCACTAAATGGTGACTGGATTTTCAACAGCATTCTAGGTTTTGACATGTTGGCTATATATAATTTAATGCTGTATCAGTTATCCGTTGCTGTGTAACAGGTTAACCCCAAACTTAGTGGCTTAAACAACGTTTATTATTTCACAGCTTCTGTGGGTCAGGAATCCATGTATGGCTTGTCTGGGTCCTTTGTTTCAAGGTCTTTTAAAAGGAAATTCCACGCAGAATTAGTTATCACAAAGCTTGACTGGAAAGAATCCCTTTCCTAGCTCATTCATTCGGTTGTTGGGAGGATTCATTTCCTTGTGAACTGATGGGTGAAAACCATCCATCAGCTCATGAGGTGAAGTTCCGTGCCGCATGAGCCTCTTCATAGAACATCTCACAAGATGGCAGCTTGCTCACTCTGGTGGCAGTTTTGCTCACCAGAGTGAGCAAGCAAGAAGGCAAAAGAGAGAAAGTAAATCTGTAATCTAATTATGGAAGTGACGTTCCATTAGTTTTGTTGTATTCTCTTCTCTAGAAGCAAGTCATTAGGTATAGTCCACACTCAGAGAGGAATTTACACAACAGTGTGTATACCAGGAGATGGGAAAGATTGGAAAACATGTCTGAAGCTACCTACTGATAGAGACAGGAGGCAGGGAAATTCTGGGTAGAAGAGGGTGGGTCTCTGGCAAGGTTCCCACCCTCAAGCCAAAAACCATGATAACAGGGGCCAAGGTGAGAACTTCCATCCTTGTTTTCCCATTTGAATGTTGCCTTTTCCAAAACCATCCATGGCTTGCCCTGCTCCTCATCCTGTGCCCATAAAAACCTCGGGCTCACATGGAAGAGAGGAGGAGAAGCAGCTGGATGTTGGAGACTATGGGTGGATGTTGGAGAGAAGCAGCTTGACTTCAGAAAGACAGCTTGAGGCTGTAGCTTTTGAGAAGAGTCTAGCAGGGGACGGCTTGATTTCAGGGGAAGATTAGCTTCCTGCTCAATGCCCTTTCCTGCTCTCCTTCCTGCTGAGAGCCACTTTTATTGGGAATAAAATCCCCCACATTTGCCACCTTCAGTTTGCTAGGGTGACCTCATTCCTCCTGGATGCTGAACAAGAACTTGGGTGTCATGGGTGTGGGTTCAAAAGGCTATCACGCTGACCCTCCACTGAGCTGTTAACACTTAATGTGTCCACAGATGGCAAAGCTAAAAGGGCACTATACCGTTCCTTCTGGGGCTTCAGAGGTCGCAGACACCCCCCTTAGATGCTGCCAGGGGACTTAGATGCTGCCAGAGTTTTGCTCCTGCCAGCACCCAAAAGGGCTTGCCCCGGCTCTTGCACCCACTCACCTGCATGCTCCCCATCCTGTGAGTGGGTTGAGTGAGTGGAGTTTGCCCCTGCTGGCACCCATGCATTCTAATTTCAGCCCGCGAAGGGGTCAGGGAAATATCCTGCTTCACTATCAGAGTTGAGGAAGCTTTTTTTTTTTTTTTATAAGGTGTTAATTTCTTTTTTTTTTTTTTG
>NW_016107546.1:1938736-1948380 GCF_001604975.1 Cebus imitator | reverse complement strand
ATGCCCAGCTAATTTTTTGTATTTTTAGTAGAGACGGGGTTTCACCATGTTGACCAGGATGGTCTCGATCTCATGACCTCGTGATCCACCCGCCTCGGCCTCCCACAGTGCTGGGATTACAGGCTTGAGCCACCGCGCCCGGCCTGAGGAAGCTTTTAAATGATATTTGGGACTAGCTGTGATGACGCATGCCTGTAGTCCCAGCTACTCAAGAGGATAAGGTGGGAAGATACCTTGAGCCCAGGAGTTTGAGTCTAATTTGTACAACATAGACCCTGTCTCTAAAAAACAAAACAAAGCAAAAATTAAATGACAAATAGATCCTATTATTGTCATTTTTTATTCAGTGGAAATACAATAAAGAAAATGCAGGTCGGGCATGGTGGCTCACACCTGTAGTCCCAGCACTTTGGGAGGCCAAGGCGGGCAGATCACCTGAGGTCAGGAGTTCAAGACCAGCCTGACCAACATGGAGAAACGCCATCTCTATTAAAAATACAAAATTAGCTGGGCGTGGTGGCACATGCCTGTAATACCAGCTACTTGGAAGGCTGAGGCAGGAGAATCGCTTGAACTTGGGAGGTGGAGGTTGCAGTGAGCCGAGATTGCGCCATTGCACTCCAGCCTGAGCTACAAGAGGGAAACTTCATCTAAAAAAAAAAAAAGGGAAAATGCAAAAGTCCCATTTTTCATGTATAATTTTTTTATGTGTAAAAGTTACATGGATGATAGGATTTGGGGGCAGTTCTGGTTGGAAAGAGCTAAAAAATAGTTATAATGTACTAATTATCTCTTCTCTTTAAGAAACGTTGTTCAGTGATTTTCAGAATTCAAAATATGTTTCCTAATTTTCCCCTCCTCTCCTCTTCCTTCCTCTTCTTCCTCTCCCTGCTGTTGAACCACAGGTTTAATCTACTTAAGTTCAGATGATGTGTTCAATTGAGGTCCAGAATTTATCACTTTGAACATACCTAGACATTTCCATCTTTTTATGCAGTCTGAGGCCTGTGCTTATCACTAGTATTGGTACTTTCTTATTTCTATATTCTACTCTTTTGTGGAAAGCAGAGGCAAAAATGCAAATAAAATTTTAAATAATGGCAAAACATTGTTTTCCAAGGCTGGTATTTCTGCTGAATTGTAACCGCTAGCCCGGAGGCATTGAAAGGACACCATGCAGAAAGATGAAAAAGACCTTTAGCTAAAGAGAATAAAGACATCTCTGTATGAAAGTCTAATACCATGTATGTAAAAGTCAAAGACCACCCTCTATATTCACTCAGCTGTAAGAAAAATGCTGTACTGTTCATCTTTGTGAACATTTGATTAAAATAAGTGCTCAGAAATCTCTGCATGCAGCATAGCTTCTCTTCATAAATTGTCTGACAAGGAGATACAGTAGGTCTTTAATTTTGTCTCTGCTAAATAGGACTTGATAAGGCAAAACCCCTAAAATCTTACTGTAACCATCATGCCAGCATTTTTCAGGCATTTAATATTGTTCTGGAGTTTTAGCCTTACTTAGTCCTTAAGATACGGAAACTTTGAGAACCTATACTTTAAAAAATTCTAAGATTTTGATCTTTAAGCTTCAGTTTACTCATCTGTAAAATGGGGAATACTGAGAAGTAATTTATATGGTTGTTGATCCTCAGTTCCACCAAAGTTTCTGAATGTAGCTCCAGAGTTCCTGAATATCTCATTTCCTTTCTGTAGAAGCTTGTATACATTCTGTTTTTATCCTGTCAGTAAACAAAAGATACCCTTTATTTAACCTCCTTTCCCCCCAGAATGCCTGTAGTTTAATACTCTTCCTAGCCCCTTCAGCTTTACAAAGCAGAGATCTAGTATAAATATGTGAAACATGCCTCCTGGTGTTAAAAAAAAAAAAAAAAGTAGGCTATGTTTCATCCTGTTTATATTTAAATATTGCAAATATTTTTGCCAAGTCTTCATATTTAAAATAAGGAAGTTTTTAAAAGCTTGATTAAATGAGATCACAATTAGCAACTGTTTCAAATATACTTTTCATTCTTCCTTCTTGAATGAGATATAACTAAGAGAGGCTTTGGAGGTAACAATTCCATGCTAGTCAAATTACTTAATTATTTGTTATTTTTTATTTGATATATCAGTTAACCTTCTACTTAAAGAGGATTATGGTAAGAAGTAGTATTTCTTTTAATATGACTTAATCATTTTAATTTCTTTTAAAATGAAGAGTTGGCTGGGCGCGGTGGCCCATACCTGCAATCCCAGCACTTTGGGAGGCTGAGGTGGGTGAATCACCAGAGGTTGGGAGTTCTTGACCAGCCTGACCAACATGGAGAAACCCTGTCTCTACTAAAAATACAAAATTAGCTAGGCATGGTGGTGCATGCCTGTAATCCCAGCTACTTGGGAGGCTGAGGCAGGAGAATCACGTGAACCTAGGAGGTGGAGGTTGCAGTGAGCTGAGATCACACCATGCACTCCAGCCTGGGCAACAAGAGTGAAACTCTGTCTCAAAGTTAGTAGTCAAAAAGCAAAATATGGCCTGGATATCTTCTGACCTGCTACTTTAGGCGATTTTGGACAATTACAAATCTTGCCGTGCTGAAGAATCATACTCGTGTTCCTATAGTGATCTCTGGTTCCTAACAAGTTCCTTAAAGCTGAGTCCTTGATAGTCTATGGCTTAGCCATTCATGTCTGCATTCTGGAGACCTTTGATGGTAATGATGCCATCTATGCTCCTGTTTTGCTGCCTCTACAATGGCCTTGTGTAGATCAGACGCAGTGTTTCTTATAGTGCTCTGGATACGGTGACACATGCCTTACATATATAAGAAGGTAATATTAATGTGTTTTCTAGACATGGGCTATAATTTGTTGTTGTTGTTTTTGGCATGACAGTTTTATCATCTGGGCTCATAGCCCGGTAGTTGGAGCTTTCAGCAGAGTCCTACACATTTACCTGTCAGTTTGAATTAATGAGCTACCAGTTATTCTGTAGGCAGAGGGTACATATCAAGAATCCTACTTCCAAGAGGGCCAGCTTTCAAGAAGTCATGGTTTGAGTCACAGTGACATATGAAGCCTCTTAAGGTTTAACTTAGGGACAGGGCTCATTTGATGATCACTGACTTAAACATAAAGTTTTAGTGGCCTGTGCTGACAAACATATGTATGAAGAAGACCGTTTACCAAAGTAACTTCAAGGTCACTAAGAGTCTAAGATTCATCCCACGTTGATAGTAATGGCAGAACTAATTGAGAATCAAAGACTATAGACAGAGCCCCAGTATTTTGAGGCCTTTGGCTATTACTGAAGAATCAATTTAGGCATGCTATTTTATTAAATTAATTTTATTGAGGTGGAATTTATATCCAATAAGGTATACCCTTTAAAAATTTTTTTTATTATATTTTAAGTTCTGGGGTACATGTGCAGATTGTGCATGTTTGTTACATAGGTATACATGTGCCATGGTGGTGGTTTGCTGCATCCATCGCCCATCATCTACATTAGGTATTTCTCCTAATGCTATTCCTCCCAATCCCCTCCACCACCTGCTATTCCTCCTGTAGCCTCCCCATCCCCCAGGCCCCAGTGTGTGATGTTCCCCTCCCTGTGTCCGTGTGTTCTCATTGTTCAACACCTACTTATCAGTGAGAACATGCGGTATTTGGTTTTCTGTTCTTGTGTCAGTTTGCTGAGAATGATGGTTTCCGGTTTCATCCATGGCCCTGCAATGGACATGAACTCATCCTTTTTAATGGCTACATAGTATTCCATGGTGTATATGCCACGCTTTCTTTATCCAGTCTATCATTGATGGGCATTTGGGTTGGTTCCAAGTCTTTGCTATTGTGAACAGTGCCGCAATAAACATATGTGTGCATGTGTCTTTATAACTGAATGATTTATAATCCTTTGAGTATATACTCAGTAATGATAGTACTGGGTCAAATGTTATTTCTATTTCTAGATCCTTGAAGAATCACCACACTGTCTTCCACAGTGGTTGAACTAATTTATACTCCCACCAAGAGTGTAAAAGCGTTCCTATTTCTCCACATCCTTTCCAACAACTGTTGTCTCCCGATTTTTTAATGATCACCATTCTAACTGGCATGAGGTCGTATCTCAATGTGGTTTTGATTTGCATTTCTCTAATGACTAGTGATGATGAGCTTTTTTTTCATGTATTTGTTGGCTGCACAAATGTCTTCTTTTGAAAAGTGTCTGTTCATATCCTTTGCCTACTTTTTGATGGGGTTGTTTTTTTCTTGTAAATTTTTTTAAGTTCTCCATAGATCCTGGATACTAGCCCTTTGTCAGATGGGTAGATTGCAAAAAATTTTTCCCATTCTGTTAGTTGCCGGTTTACTCTATTGATAATTTCTTTTGCTGAAGGTGCACCCATTTTAATTACAAATTGATGAGTTTTGATAAATGTATACCTGGGTAATTAACACCACAGGTATTCTGTTAGACTAGCAACATAGATAGATACCTTATAAGAATGAGGGACTCTTGCATGCAAGGACCGATGATTCATTTTACCAGGAGATTACATATGATGGTTATTTTGTGGGATCATATTCTCACCTAAGCATACATTGGGTAGAAGTCTTCTATAGGGAAGGCCATAATTGGTTAAGTACTGTTCATTTTCCCAGGGTGCTGTTGCTCTCACAAGTCTGGCTTGGAGTGAATCTCTGAGAGAACTGGGTTTTCATCTGGATGTGCTTCTCTCCGCATAGAATGAACTTGGTCAAGTTGTAGGTCTCTCACTTCTCTGGGCCTCTGTTTCTTCATCAGTAAAGCAGGAGGACTGAGTCTGAGAATTTCTATCTCTGACATTCTTAATTTCTCATGATAATAAGACCAAATTATTTGATTTGGATGTGGATATTCCAAACGTAAATAGAAAACTACTCTCTGACAGTGTTGCTTCTCTAAGGATGAATTGTACTTGTTAATGAACAGGAATATATCCGAATACCTTTGTAGCATTATTCTTACCATAGATGTTAACGTAGAATATGTCTTGATTATACTAGCATAATGACCTTGGAGTTAGGTAAATAGCCTTCTACATACATATATTTGTCCTGCATTGAGCTTTTTATAATGGTTGCTTTTTATTGGCTCTTGTTAGAGAAAAGAAAACCTTATCTCTGTTGTTCAGGCTGGTAACTACTCCTAAAAGACAAAGAAACGCATTGTTAACTGTTGGCATCGCTGGATTGGCAGGCATTGTTTACTGTGAATACCAAAGTTTGATTAACACAGGTGTTATATTACAGATACTGTTAGATCAGTTTAAGGTAAAATGAAATTGATCACAGAATTTAATGTTACAGGTTCCTCCTAACTTACTGGTAGCTTACATATTAGTTGTAAATACATAATTTCAAACAAGAAAGGCATTTTCATTTAGAAATAACGTTTTAAACAGTAGTTAGAGTCTCTGAATACAAAGACCTATTTAGCCTACAGTGTACCTAAAGTTATGACACTAATATCATTTTGGAACCTAATTGTCATTTTTAACTAGATTACTTATTTATAGCTGGATTTCTGTGGGGGAAGTACTGGTTTATAGACTTAGAATATCTGCATTACAAACATATTTGGCTTCTGAACATGTACCAGATCGTATGCTCAGCACTGGGAATACAGAGTTAATAAATACAGTCCCTTCCCGCAATAAGTACATGGTGAGGGAGATTCAACAAACATAATCATAAAGCAACAAGGTTTACAAAAGAAATTATGAGGCACATTCAAGGATCAGCTAAGCATCCTGCACTGAGTACAGAATAACACCTAACCAGCTGGGATGGGGACTGTCTTGGACGATTCATACTGAGTTGAATTGGAAAGGATTCATAAAAATTAGTAAGATGAAAAGACGTGGGTGAGAGGAGCATTCCAGGCAGAGGAGTATGAATAAGGGCATAGAGAAGAAACTTCAAGCACTTTGTATTACTGGGACAAAGAAAGAGTAGTAAAAGAAGAGGCAGGAGAAAGATGTAGGGACCAGATTATGGTGGATCTTAGTTGTCCTATTGAGAAGTGTGGATTTTTTTTGTGTCCAGTTTCCTGAGCTAGTCAGGCTTTTGTTAAAGGTAGACCACTCAGACAGGGCTCTGGAGAGCTGGTTTGAGGGCACAGGGATAGCAGCCTTATCAGGTGGTTGTAGTTAGCTGGTGGAGAAATAAGGAAGGGCTGAACTATGACAGAGGTGATCAGAAGTGAGAATAGGGGAGATAGTCAACAAATATTTAGGATGTAAATAGTCAGATCTAAAGATTGGTTAGATTTGAGGGAGAAAGGAGAGCATCCATGCAAGTTCAAATTTCTGCTTTTGTTGATTTTGTGACTGAGAAAGGATTAACCAAAAAAAGAGGCAGTTTTGACAGGGAAAAGTAAAAATTTAGTTTGGACAAGTTGAGTTTGAGTTTACTGTGGTGATGGCCAACGTGCAGTCAACATGTCTCTTAAGATATATGGAAGGTTAGAGACCTAGAGGTATAGATTTCGGGGCCATTAGCATATAGAGGATTTTATTTTATTTTTTGAGATGGAGTCTCTCTCTGTTGCCCAGGCTGGAATGCAGCTGCAAAATCTAAGCTCACCACAACTTCCACTACCTGAGTTCAAGCCATTCTCCTGCCTCAGCCTCCTGAGTAGCTGAGACTACAGGTGGGTGCCACCGTGCCTGGCTAATTTTTGTATTTTTAGTAGAGATGGGGTTTCACTATGTTGGCCAGGCTGGTCTCGAACTCCTGACCTCGTATTCTGCCCACCTTGGCCTCCTAAAGTGCTGGGGTTACAGGCGTGAGCCACCTCTGCCAGCCTATAGAGAATTTTGAAACTGCAGAATAAATTAAAATAATATTTTTTTAAAACTCTTATTCAGAAGTGAGCTTGGCATGTTTTGGGGTATTTATTCTAGTTTCCTTCAACTTCTTTGCAAATTGGGAACTTGCCTCTCTCAAAGGACACTCATACCTTATGCCATAACTGGATGGATTATGATTACAAACCATTGGCAAATTATTAGCTCATTCACTTATTTGTTTACTCATTCAACAAATATTTATTAAACACAGTATATACCTAGTTCTCAGCATACATATGAAGTGGTGACAGAATTACTCTCCCTGCCCTCTGGGAAGTTGCAATCACAATGATCAGATTATTTATATTTTAAATCATCTACTTTCTAATCAGTGAAGTTGTTTTAAGTTATAATAGACTAGTGCTATTAGCAAATGACTGTTTGCTTAAGAAAAAAGAGAAAAAGAAAAAGGCATAGATTTTACTCTTAGGTTGTTCCTTGCCCTATTTGTTACAACGCAGAATCATATTTATTCATGGTAAACAATGAAAAACGGTGTAAAGAAAGGAGCATGAACTGAGGGTTTTTTCCTGGGAATGTACGTTTGCATCAAATGTGAGGAGAGCTGTGTCACCACTAACTATATTTAAATAAAAGTATAGGTAGAGCCATTAATATCAAGCCTGCACTGTTCATTGTTTCAGAAACTAGTCCTATTGATATTCTCATTGTCTCTGTTCCTGTTATTCAGGATTGTAGACGATTGTGTTTGTGTTTTTCTCTCTTTATTGGTGCTGGTAAGAGTCCTATTATGAGTTTCATATTTTTGTCCCAAATGTCCTGGGGTGGGGAGAAAGCAAATGTAGTAGAAAGATTGTATATCTTTAGGCTGCGCTACTCATGATGTGCCAGTTAACTGAAATATATTTAACCCTGTGAAAACATTGATTCTAAAGAAAGAAAAAGCAAATCTGGAGTACATTTAAAGTATCATGAATATAAATTCAAGCATTAACTAAATTCTCCTAACTTGCAGTTATTTCAGGAATAGCTTCTGAGTAATTATATTACTTATCACATTATTTCCCTGACTTTTGCCTTTAAAATACAGTTTAACTAAAATGAACCCTGGGCATGGGTTTATCTATCTGATTTTATTGTCGATAACTTAAATGCAAGGCATCCAACTCTTGCCATTTCTACTGTTTCTATGGTAACCAAAGTGTGCAAACCCAGCAGTATCGCTTGCTTTCACAGCTGGCATTTTGTGTTCACAGTAAGAAGAGGAGTTTTAGTAAAGCAGAGTCTGTGTTAATTGGGATGTAACTAGGTCAGAACGATTTTGGTATCCTTTCAGGTTTTTTATGTGGGTGAAGGTATGTATGCCTGAACTGCAGTTTTCGTTCCTTTTTTTTTTTCTTGAAGCATATACTTTCACTAAAATTAATCACTGCTAAAGTTAGTCTTGAAAAATAAGCATAACATCTGCAAACACAGCTAAGTATAGAATCTTGGGGATTGATTGGAGTTGCCCTGAGACTTGACCTGTAGCCTTGTGTATCCTTGAATATTTCCATTAAGAAAGATGAAATGATGGATGCTAAAATGCTTTGAAAAATTAAACACACTTTGATGGTG
Source organism: Cebus imitator (assembly GCF_001604975.1). Classification (NCBI taxonomy): domain Eukaryota; kingdom Metazoa; phylum Chordata; class Mammalia; order Primates; family Cebidae; genus Cebus; species Cebus imitator. Next base: position 1,939,906 of record NW_016107546.1, on the reverse strand, counting down.
ATTCATTTTGTTATTGTTTATATTTTGAAACAGCAAGTATCTTAAGACCTTAACATTTATTTACTTGTTCTGAAGGGAACAGGCAATCCCAGTTAAGAAATGCACATTTAAAAATGACTTCCCTCTGCAATTCCAGGTCTTAACTTGACTACAGGAGCCCTTCTCTGTGGTTACTGCCCAAGCTCTAGGTTCTGTTCTGAAACTGTACAAAAGAGCTCATAAGCCACTACTCCTCTAAACGATGTCACTGCCTCTGCCCTCATCTCAGACTTTACATGGAGAGCCTACACTTAGAGCTTCCATAGGCTTTAAGTATGTTATATCAAAGGTATTCTCTACTAACTTCAATACTAGAAAAGAGCATTCCTCTTATTACTCTCTTTGTGTCCTCATTCCATTGTGGTGCTCATATTCTCTGTTTCACATAGCGTGACTGCAAGAACTTCTATCAAGAGATAGCTGAGTGTAAAACCACCTTCCTGTACTAGCATTCAGCAGCTTATAATCTACTTTCATTTCTTACATGAAGCAATTTTTGCTCTCAGATCTTATACTTTGTAGTGTTGTGTTTTTATCTTACTATCTTTGTTTTTAAAGGGCTTAAACTCAAACTTAAGGAATGAAAAATAAAAAATAAGGTGGCTTATTTGATAATTTTACAATTAAAAAAATTGTTATGTTCCCCCAGAGATTCCATTCTCACTAAAGCTTTCAAAAGTGTACTCTAAAATCTGCCTTTACCTTTTCCCCATTTATTTGGATCTCATTTACTATGTCTGGCTTCTGTAAATGCACAGAAATTATTTTTTCTGAATCACCTATGACCTAATTGTCCATTCCAAAGGCCCCTTCTCAGCTTTCACTATGTTGCACTTGATGGCTACTTCTTCCTTTTTAGGTTCTCTTAGCTTCAAGAACCCTGTGCTATATAGGTTTTCTTACCTTTGTTTTCTTTCATTTTTAGCTAATTTATTTATTTATTACTTTTTTGGTTTTCTTACCTTTGATATTCCTTCAAGGAACTTTCTCTCCTTCCTTCCTTCCTTCCTTCCTTCCTTCCTTCCTTCCTTCCTTCCCTCCCTCCCTCTTTCCTTCCTTCCTTCCTTCCTTCTTTCCTTCCTTCCTTCCTTCCTTCTTTCCCTCCCTCCCTCCCTCCCTCCCTCCCCCCTC
>NW_016107546.1:1929647-1937846 GCF_001604975.1 Cebus imitator | reverse complement strand
AGTAGAGACGGGGTTTCACCATGTTGACCAGGATGGTCTCGATCTCTTGACCTCGTGATCCCACCCGCCTCGGCCTCCCAAAGTGCTGGGATTACAGGCGTGAGCCACCGCGCCCGGCCGCCCAGCCTATTTTTTATTATATGTTTTAAAATGCCATTTCTCTAATTGTAAGCAATACCAAAATAGACAAAATCAAACATTATAAAAATATTTAGTGTACTAGAAGTGATAGTCTTTTCAAATAACCTGCCATCAGAGATTGGGCAGAAAGATAGATAGATAGATAGATAGATAGATAGATAGATAGATAATAGACAGATAGATAGTAGAACTATTTCAACTATTTAAAAATTATGGGTAAGACAGAAAAATAGTATAACAAGTGATGCTAATTCTAGTCATGTCAAACCTGAAGTCTCTCCAAGCTCTTACGTGATTTTGTAGGATTGACAACCCCCTTCCCAACTCTTTGCCTGACCTCTCAACTTCTCCTGGTACTTACTCTCCTCTTCTCACATTGACCTCTTTGCTCTTTCTCTCATTTGCCAGTCTGCTAGCTCACCCAGGTTTTTCCTAACTGCTCTAAACGCCATGACCTTGCCCTTACCCTCCAGCAAACCTTGTAGTGGTAGCAGTCCTCCCCAGCTGCCAAAGCACAGGCCAGAAAGTGCTCCAGAACCTGTCCAATTCTGGTACTAAAATGACTTGGACAAAAACAGAACCATTTGAAACAGCAAGCAAGCCCTTCCTTGGGTTTCCTCTCTTTATAACTACCATCACTGTATCACTCTGTTTTTCCTGACCCCTCCTATTCTCCTTAGTCTTGTCTCCAGTTCACCAGATATCCCCCACTTTGCCTCGGGCCTTCCAGCTTGCTCCTCCCTCTGCCAGGACTGCCCTTCCCTTAGATACCCAGCTGTCTCGGTCTTATCCCAAATGTTACCTTCTCAAAGACACTTTCTCTGAAGAGCCTAAAATAAAGCTTAAATAATGTTGACAGTTTCACCCTCCCAAATCACTCCCAACAATGCCTGTCCCCATGCCTTGCTTCATTTTTTGTCTTTATTATCTTCTTAATATATGATACATAGAAAAGAATATTTGGAATATTTATGGATGTTACAGAGCATAAAAATACAGTGAACTATTGAGAACCTGTCACTTTACCCAGTACGTGGGAGGTTACCAGTAGCATGCTTATGTTTTATGTTTCCCCCATCCTATCCTCCGGCCTCCTCCCAAGAGGTTACAAACATCCTAGATTTTGAATCTCTTATTCTCTTCTATTGAAAAATAGATTTATTATATTTTTATATATGTCTAAATAGTATATTCTCTCTTTGTCTGGTTTTAAGCTTTATGAAATGGCATCCTTTTCTGTATAGTCTTAAATCTTGCTTTTTTTCACCTAACATAATGCTTCCAAGATTTGAACATGTTTTTACATTCATTTGTAATTCAGTGATTTTTTTTATTGCTGTTTTAAAATTCATCGTGTGACTCTACCACAATTTTTTTTTAAATTACAATCTGGCATTTTAAAAAATGAAATAACTGATTCAAAGGGTATATACAATTGTTCTTTTCACAAGGTCATGCCAAATTGTTTTCCAAAGAAGTTGTACCAACAATTATTCTGCCACCAGCTATGTACTGGAATTCTGACTGCCTTTCCTATTCCGCAGTTCTAAATTTTGAACCCATCTAGTAGGTATAAAATGGTATCTCTGGCTGGTGTGATGGCTCATGTCTGTAATCCCAGCACTTTAGGAGGCTGAGGAGGACGAAACACCTGAGGTCAGGAGTTCAAGACCAGCCTGACCAACATGGAGAAACCCTGTCTCTACTAAAAATACAGAATTAGCTGGGCGTGGTGGCTCATGCCTGTAATCACAGCTACTTGGGAGGCTAAGGCAGGAGAATTGCTTGAACCCAGGAGGTGGAGTTTACAGTGAGCCGAGATTGCCCCATTGTACTCCAGCCTGGGCAACAAGAGTGAAACTCTGTCTTAAAAAAAAAAAAAAGGTATCTTACTGTGATCTTAATTTATATATCCCTCATTATTGATGAGGTTGAACATCTTTTTATATATGTATTGGTTAAAACTTTCTGTGCTTAAATGCCTGTTTGGACATTTTGCCCATTTTTCTGTTTTGTTGTTTTTCATACTGACTTTTAGGAGTTCTTTATTTTGGATACTAAATCTTAGTTGCTTATATGTGTTGCATATATTTCTGCCAGTTTGTGCTTTGTCATTTATTTTGTTTCCCTTTTGATAATTAGAAGTTATTTTAATAATAGCCAAATTTTTCAGTCTTTTATGATTAGTGTTTTTTTGTATCTTGTTTAAGAAATTCTTCCCTTAGGATCAAAAAGATGTTCTATATTTTTTCCAAAAGTTTTAAAGTTTTGCTTTTCACATTTATGTTTCTAATCTGCCTAAAACTGATGTGTTTATAGCATGAGGTGAAGATTCATTTAATTAATTTTTTCCACATTTGGATAATCTGTTATACCAACATCATTCATTGAACAGATGCACTTTTCTCTACTGATCTCAGGTTTCTCTTTTCTCTGTCATGATTCCATTGAGGGTTTCTGCTCTATCCCATTGATCAATTTGTTCCATAGGAACAAAATCCCTGATGGGATTTTGATTGAAATTACTGTAAATGGAATTTACAGATAAGTATGGGGAGAATTTTTTTTTTTTACCATACTGAATCTTCTTATCTAAATACGTGGGTTAATTTATTTAAGACTTTTAAAATGTCATTTAAGATAAGGTTTCATGGTATTCTGCATACAAATCTTGTATATTCTTCCATATATTTATTCCTAAGCATGATATGGTTTTTTTTTTTTTTTTTGCTATAGGATTGTTACCTTTGGAAAATTGTATTTCCTAGCTCTTTTTTTCTGGTATATAGAAATACAGTTGACGCTTTCATATTATTCAGTTAGCCAGGTATTCTGCTAAGCTCACTTACTGTTGCTAGCAGTTTGTCTGTAAATACTTTGGGTTTTCTATGTAGATAATTGTACATCCTCAAATAACGATAGTTTTGTTTCTGCCCTTCATTCTGTATGCCTTTAATTATTGTTTTATAGCACTGGCTTTATAGTACAATATTGATTTTAGAAGTGGTGATAGTAGACATCCTTGTATTATTTCTGATTTTAAAGGGAATATTTCTGATGTTTCCTTTTTAGTTTTGGTATGTGCCCATTGTCAGGTTAAGGTAGGTTTTTTTAGTCTAACTTTCTGAAAATTTTTATCATGAATAGGTGTTAAATTCTATCAACAGTTTTTTTTTTTTGGTTTTTTTTTTTTTTTTGGCAGCATCAAGATGATTTTATCATTTTCTTCTTTAGCCTGTTCATATAGTAATGGACTCTCTCATATTAAGCCATCTGGATGCGTTTAGTTTACTATATTTTGTTTAATGTTTTTACAACTATACTCATGAGTAAAATTGGCCTGAAATTTTTCTTTTCATGCTTTGGTTTTGCTACCAACATTACATTGACCTTCTAGCATATGTTTGGAGCATTTCATCTTTTTCTGTTATTTGACAGTGTTTGAATAATATTGAAAGAATCTGTTGAAAAATTTGAGAACTTGCCTCTAAGATCATCTGTGGTTGGTGTTTTCTCTGATTTTTAACTACAGTTTTCATTTATTTAGCATTTCTTAGTTTCTTCAATTTTTCTAATTCATTGTGAATCAATTTGTAGGTTACATTTTTTTACTTTATTTGCATTTTCAAATTATTAAATATAAAGTTATCATGGGATTTTAAAATTTTTCTGTCCTCTACTGGATCTAATGTAGTTTATTTGCACTTTCTCTCTTCTTGCTTCAGTTGTCCCAAAGGCTCCAGAATTCTCTCTGGTTTGTGGATTTCTACCCTTTATCTTTTTACTTCTACTTTCTTTTGATTATTCTATTGAACTTTTCTCTTTCTCTATTTTTTAAACCTCTTGAGCACCTACCTCATTATTTTCAGCCTTTCTCTCTTACTAACATAAATATTTAAGGCTGTTCATTTTCCTTATAAGTACTGCATTAGATGTATTCCACAAGTTTTGGTAGGCAGTATTTTTATTATTTCAGTTCGGAGTATTTTAAATTTTTTATGGTTTCTAATTTTACTCTGAGTAATTTAGAAATATTTTAAAATTTTCAAATATTTAGAGTTTAAAATTTATAGTTTTGTAATTGACTTTACCTTAATTATATTGTGGTCTGAGAACACAGTCTGTTTGATAAAAGAATTCCTTGAAATTTCTTGAGATCTGCTAGTATATGATCAGTATTTGTAAATGTTCCGTGTGTGCTTGAGAAAAATGTGTACTCTCTTAACTATTGGGTAGAAAGTTGTCTGTATGTCCACTAGTTCATCCTAGTTAATTGTATTCTTTGGAGAGTCTATATTTTACTAATCTTTTGTCTGTTTGACCTATGAGTAATTGAGAAAAGTATGTTATCATTGGCCTTTTTACTCCCTGAAGTTATATTAATTTTTGTTTCACATATATTTATAAGTATATAACAGGTTTAGGATTATTATCTCTTCCTGGTGAATTGAACTTTGTGTCATTATATAGTGACCATTTCTAGACCTAATTAAAATTGTTTTTTAAATTTTTACAGGTATATAGTAGGTGTGTACATTTATGGGTTACATGAGATATTTTGATAAAGGCATGCAATGTTTAATAATCACATGAGGGTAAATGGGGCACCTATCACCTCAAGCATTTATCCTTTGTGTTACAAACAACCCATTATACTCTTAGTTATTTTTAAAAGTACAATTAAATGAGTATTGACCGTAGTCACCCTGTTGTGCTATCAAATACTACTTTTTATTCATTCTTTTTTTTGTGCTCATTACATGCCCAGTTCCTCCTCCCTCCTGCTCCTACTACCTTTCCCACTCTCTGGTAGCTATGTTTCTATTCTCTATCTCCATAAAGTCAATTGTTTTAATTGTCTCCCCTCCCACCCACGAAGTCTTGCTCTTTCACCCAGGCTGGAGTGCTGTGGCAGGATCCCGGCTCACTGCAACCTCTGCCTCCTGGGTTCAAGTAATTCTTCTGCCTCTGCCTTTCGAGTAGCAGGGATGACAGGCGCAGGCCACTGTGCCTGGCTAATTTTTGTGTTTTAAAAGTAAAGACTCTTTCACCATGTTGGCCAGGCTGGTCTCAAACTCCTGACCTCGTGATCTGCCTGCCTCAGCCTCTCAAAGTGCTGGGATTACAGGTGTGAGCCACCACGCCTGGCCAATCATTTTAATTTTTTTTTTTTTTTTTGGAGTTTCGCTCTGGTTGCCCAGGCTGGAGTGCAATGGTGCGATCTCGGCTCAATGCAGGTTCTACCTCCCAGGTTCAAGCAATTCGCCTGTCTCATCCTCCCTAGAAGCTGGGATGACAGGCGTGTGCCACCATGCTCGGCTAATTTTGTATTTTTTAGTAAAGACGGGGTTTCTCCATGCTGGTCAGGATGGTCTCAAACTACCAATCTCAGGTGATCCGCTGCCTTGACCTCCCAAAATGCTGGGATTACAGGTGTGAGCCACTGCTCCTGGCTTGTTTTAATTTTTCAAAAAAACTTTTTGTAGAGATGGAGTCTCACTATGTTGCCCAGGCTGGTCTTGAAATCCTGAGCTTAGATGATCCTCTTGTCTCAGCTTTGCAAAGTGCTGGGATCACTGTCCTGTCTTCGCTTTGCCTATAGAATAATTCCAATTTCTTTAATGTGGTATTTTATTCCCAATATAGTTTTCCAGTTGCATTTCTACACCAAACATTCAGTGCTCTCATCGTATCAAAATGTGTATAGACTCTCAGTATGCCATGTCTGTTTTTATGTAACTGTGTCCTTAACCTGTAGGGTTCCATGAGCCTGAAAACTTCGTTGTTGTTTCTGCTTATCAAAATCTTAGTTATCCTTATTTATAACCCCCAAATCTTAGTAACTCTTATTTGTTTATTGAGCCACTTCACCCAGCCAATTGTAATTTTTAGCTCCAACAAGTAAGGGAGAACACACAAAGTTTGTCTTTCTGTGCCTGGTTTCTTTCACTTAATATAATGATCACGAGGTCTATCCTAATAATGTTTTTGTCTTAAAAGCTATTTTGTCTGATTTTACCATGGTTGACCCAGCTTTGTTTTGGCAGTTTCCCTAATACATCTTTTAGCATCCTTTTACTTTCAGCTTTTATGGTTCTACCTTTAGGTGGACCTCTTATAAATAGCATGGATTTTGTTTTTAATCCAGTATGGAAATACCTGTGTCTTTTAGCTGGAAAATGTATTACTTTACTCGTCAGGCCTAAGTTAGTGTTTCCTCCAGAAAGGGTTTGCTTTGGCTTCTACTGGTAGCATCTAGGTTTCCTTTAGTGCCCTTGAAGGTCTTGGTGACTGTGGGGTAGCAGGCTCAGCTTCCTCACCTTGCTGGTGGCCCAAGGTTCAGTGTCCTTGCTGAAGTGCATTATTGGCAGCTGCTCTCAGGCCTACCTTGCCTTTCCCTAACTCTCCAGCCACAAGGATACCTTATTTGAGTGAGGGTGAAGTTTTTATCTCTTGGGCGATAAGGGATGCTTCAAGGAATATGTCCTTGCTTTTTCCATTTCTTCTCCTTTCCTTCTCCTCTGCTCTCCCTCTCCCTCTTCCCCCTTTCCTTCTCCCTTTTCCTCTTCTTCTCCCTTCCTTTCCCCTTCCTGCCTCCTTTCCTCTCCTTTCCTCTCCTATCCAAGACAAGGTTTCTCACTATATTGCCCAGGCTGGCCTTGAACTCCTGGGCTCAGGCAATCCTCCCACCTCAGCCTCTGGAGTAACTGAGATTACAGGTGTCCACCACTGTGCCTGGTTTGTTTCTTGTATAGCATATAGCTGTTCTGTTAAGGGAAGGGTCCCTCAGAGCCATAATATGACCTTATCAGCCATAATAGCAGATGTGACAATCTTTTGTATTCTCTTTGTTTTGTTTTCTTTTCCATGGTACTTATCAGTATATGATATGTTGTAGATTTATTTATTGTCTTTCTCTTCTCACTAGAATGTAAACTCCATGAGGGCAAGGATTTTTCCTGTTTTTGTTTTCTGCTGCTTCTGTAGAATCTAAATCACTTCCTGTTACTTAGCATGTGATCAAACAATATTAGTTGAATGAATGAGGGTTGAGAAGATGATGTGAAAAGGCAATGCCAAGTCTTGAACTCTTACCTTCAAATGCTTTTGTGTGTTCCACTATGACCATTTTCACAAGTTAGGATGTCCTTACTTTTCCCTAGACTATTTTAGCCCATTTCCAACTGGTCTCTTGTCTCTGTTTTTGTGGTTCATCCATTCCTTCCAATCCATCCTTCATGTGGCTACCAGACTTTCTTCCTAAATATAGATATGATTATCTCACTGTCCTGTCTTGGCTTTGCCTATAGAATAAATTCCAGTTTCTTTTCTTTTTCTTTTTTTTTTTTTTTTGAGTTGGAGTTTCACTCTTGTTGCCCAGGCTGGAGTGCAGTGATGCAATCTCGGCTCACTGCAACCTCTGCCTGCTCACTGCAACCTCTTACCTCCCTGGTTCAAGTGATTCTCCTGCCTCAGGCTCCCAAGTAGCTGGGATTACAGGTGTGTGCCACCATGCCTGGCTAAATGTTTTTGTATTTTTAGTAGAGATAATTTTTACCATTTTGGTCAGGCTGGTCTTGAACTCCTGACCTCAAGTGATCCACCCACCTCAGCCTCCCAAAGTACTGGGATTATAGGCATGAACCACTGCACCCAGCCTCCAGTTTTTTTTTAATGTGGTATTTTATTCCCAGTGTAGTTTTCCAGTTCCATTTCTGCACCAAACATTCACTGCTCTTGTCACATCAAAATATGTATAGGCTCTCATTATGCCATGTCTGCATTTTTATATGACCATGTCCTTATCTGTAGGATTCCATGAGTCTGAAAACTCTTTTTGTTGTTGTTGTTTATACTTATCAAAATCTTAGTTATCCTTAGAGTCATCCAGAGTCATCTTCCTAAAGACCATCCTGATGTTCAATGAAGAGAATCATTCATTCCATCACATTTTTCTTTCTATATTGGTACTTCTCATAATCTACCATCTGCCTTGTATTCTTTTTTTTTTTTTTTTTTTTTTTTTTTTTTTTTTTTTTTTTTTTTTTTTTTTTTTTT
>NW_016107546.1:1916298-1927717 GCF_001604975.1 Cebus imitator | reverse complement strand
AACTCATACACAGCACTAGTTTCTAATATTACACAATGCTTCTTAATTTTCTTTCTCTTTAGGTAGTGAGCATCTGGAGGTTAGGAACTTGTTTTTTTTTAATTTATTTATTGTTCTGGGGTACATGTGCAGATCATGCAGGATCATTGCATAGGTACAAACATGGCAAGGTGGTTTGCTGCCTCCATCCTCCTGTCACCTATATCTGTTTTTACTTTGCTTTTGTTTTCTGTCTTAAAGCTTAGCATGGTTTTTTATCCTTAGAAGATATTAAAAATACATTCGTTGGTTGAATAAATGAATCCAGTAAGTTAAAAACACATAAATTTTCTCTCCAAAGACTTTACAAAGGAGACTAACTCGCTTCTCCTTCCAAAGTCTGTCCCAACAGTTCCTCTGTTTCCAGGTGTCTACAGATAAGGGTGACTGAAATATGGTAGATACATTTTCCCAAAATAAGATTATCTGCCTACTCATTCTTTTTGTAGTTCTGTATTAGCCTTGGTTTTTATTTTCCTACATCTTGAAATTATATTTGGAATTTCTTTCTTTTGCATGTATGATAGCTGATGCATGAATTTTAATAGAATTGTTGAATGCTGTTCATGTTTTCCTGTGGTAGTTTAGAAATATTTAGGAAGGAATATTCCATTTCACTTATTTACACAAAGGCAATGATATTGTGGTTTGAAATTTTATGTAAAATTTTTCAACCACATAAACTCTGGGCAGGTTTAAAAAATATTATTAGTTATTTCTATGGAGTGAATAGAAATGATAGCTTTAATTGCTTTGTAATTATTTGTATGATGTAATTTTGAAAATAAGGTGTGTTTCCATAGCAAGGATGTTTATATAAAGTTAGTGCTGACTTCAAGTATGTCAAATGCTTTAACTATGTAGAGGGTGCTTAATATTTGATTTAGTTTTGATGAAAATACAGAAATGATACTTTTATATGATAAGAACTTTTCTCCATTTTAGAGCATGTCAAAAGAATAAACATAGTAATTTGAATGCTCTATTTTTATTTCTAGAAACCAGCAAATATCCTAGTAATGGGAGAAGGTCCTGAGAGGGGGAGAGTCAAAATAGGTAGGTAATTATTCCTAAAATAATTTATTTAAAAACTGAAGTTAACTGCAAAGATGGTTTCCCTTTTTAATGCCCTTATTTAGGTAGTTAATTTTAAAATTACTTCCTCATAATATTTTTAGAAAAGATATTGGAAAATGTAGATAGTCTATAAAACTCCTAGGCTTTTTCCCAAAATAAGATTATTTAGTTCTAAGTTGAGGCATCACTGGAAATTGACAAGCAAGTTCACAAAATCATTCATTCCCCCTGTAGGATAACCCAAGCATGTGTTTATGTCACCACCACTGTCCTGCACAGCTGCCTTAAGTATAATCCTCTAAATCTTACCTCTGTTTCAGGTTTACCAAATATTATCTCCCTGGATATTTTCCTCCCCACTCTGAGCAAATACATTTAAACCTTCACAGGTTCTCCCTACTTCACCACGCTTGGCCTGCACATCTTGAGCAAGTACTAACATATCTTTTCCAAATGGATATATGTATTTACAGCCTCTCTTAGCTGCCTCTCTTAGATTGCGGCACTGGCAGGAATCTTATCATATATTAAGATTTCCTTTGTAATCATGAATGTTCTAAAAAAAGTTAGCATCATTTATATATAACTGTGACATATTTGGGAGAAGATGACCTAAGAAATACTTTATTCTAATTTTTTTGTTAATTATTATTACTATTATTATTTTTTCTTTTTGCCAGATCTTACAGTGATGATTTTTTTTTTTTTTTTTTTTTTTTTTTTTTTTTTTTTTTTTTTTTTTTTTTTTTTTTTTTGATATAGAGTCTCACTCTGTTGTCCAGGTTGGAGTGGAATGGCGTGATCTCGGCTCACTGCAACCTCCGCCTCCTGAGTTCAAGCAATTCTCCCTGCCTCAGCCTCCCAAGTAACTGGGACTACACGAGCCCGCCACCACGCCCAGCTAATTTTTTTTGTTTTTAGTAGAGATGGGGTTTCACCATGTTGGCCAGGCTGGTCTAGAACTCCTGACCTCAGGTGATTTGCCTGCCTCGGCCTCCCAAAGTGCTAGGATTAGAGGCATGAGCCACCACGCCCGGCCTAACATGGTATATTCTAATAGCAAAGAAACTGGGCTGATGAACAAATCTTATTTTAACATATTTCTAAAAAGCATTCAATATTCTTTTGAATGAGGACGTTGCAGTGAGCCAAGATCGCGTCACTGCACTCAAGCTGGCGACACAGTGAGACTCCATTTCAAAAAAAAAAAAAAAAAAGTACAATGCTAAAGGTGATGCAAAATTATGCTCAGGTGACCCACTACAAATTTACGCTGCCCTATTTCAAGCCTGCCCTGCTGTTTAGTTTTCTACTTCTTCAGTTAACTCCCTAGCCCAGTTCCTGAAGCAGCTGTTCTAAATCAACTTCCTTTTATTTAAACACCTCTATCCTGAGTTTGCTGAGATTCTGATTCATTCAGAAATTTGGTGATGTTAATTAATAGCTGGTAGCTTTCCTTCTCTTCTCCCCCACCACTTCCACCACAGCTTCTCGTCTCTATTTTTATTTTACTCTTGTACTCCTTTTCTTAGAGGCATTTATTGAGTTCCTACTTTTCACCAAATACAGGTGAAAGGAAGATAGAGGATGGTCCCTTCTGTGAGATATAGTAAAATGAACAGCTTACTATACATCGCAATAGATGCTTTCATATATTACCTCATTTATTTTATACAACCACCCCCTGAAGATAAGGAAGACTTAGAGAGGTTGTAGCTTGCTCTGCCTTTCAAAGCTGGAACTTGAATTCCAAGTCCTGAGGCTCTTTCCCTACAAATATCCCTTCCTAGTGATAGCAGAGCAGTCTGGTGTGGTCTCACTGACCTCCAGTCTTTGGCTGTACAGCCCTGCCCTTGAAACAGCCTCTGTGAAAGAGAGACTTTCCCTCCCTAAGTCCTATCTTCTAGTGCCCTTCCTAGCTTCTAAATATCTTGCTTAAGCTCCTCATGGGACAGTATTGCCATTCTTCCCTTCTCAAGTTTCTCTTTTTCACCTTTAAACTTTCATTGTCCTCTTCCCAATTTAAAATAAGTCTTATATCCATCTTGTTTTCTTTAGCATTTGTTCTATTCATTTTCCCTTTTGTTCCTCTACTTTTAGAACACATGATGTTCACATTTTGGTTCCACTTGCTCTAATTTGTTATAATCTGGCCTCTAATTCCATCATTCTATTAAAAGTGCTCTCTAAAAGGACACCTGTGACCTCTGCCTTACCAAATCAAGTGGGCTTTAGTCACCATTCTCCTTTACTGCAGTAAACCATTTGTTCTTCTGACAGTCTGGGTTTGAGGCTGCCTTCTCCCTTGGTCTATGTGACATACCGTAATTCCATTTTTCCACCTCCCACTTTTGCTGTGACTTTGCATTTAATTCATCCTTGCCTCTTACTCCTGCTAACCTGTTGTTTCAAGGCACTGGTTTAGGACGTGGCCTCCCTCTAAAATTACTTCTTTAGGAAATTGATAAGTTGTGGCCTTAGAATCTTAGATCTAAGATCTTGATACCAGATTCTAATCTCTCACCCTAGCTGAAGTCTTTATTTCTGTTTGGATGTCTTGCTGGTAACTTATCCTCCATTGTCCCAAACCAAATTCATCATCACCATCTTATATTCCCCTTGTTTGAACCATTCATCACATTTCTCCCAGTAACCCAAATCTAATGTCTTCTCTTAATACTCCTTAACATAAAATTCTGTACTCTGGCCAGGCCAGTTAGTTACCTTACTATTATGAGTTTTAAGATTATAATTTTACCAAGATTAGGGATAAAACTAGGGTTAAAAGTAAGCAATAATTAATGATAAGGATCTAGTGGACAATCAAGATAGTTTATTAGATGGCTTTTAAATTTTGTTTTAATAGCTACTATTTTTTTTTTTTAACATTAGTAATACTGATGCCTTGCCTAATGCTTTGATGTAGTTCTTTTTTGGCTTAAAAGAAAAGGATAGTTGGGCCGGGCACAGTGGCTCACGCCTGTAATCCCAGCACTTTGGGAGGCTGAGGCAGGTGGACCATGAGATCAAGAGATCGAGACCATCTTGGCCAACATGGTGAAACCCTGTCTCTACTAAAAATACAAAAATTAGCTGGGTGTGGTGGCATGCACCTGTTGGCTGAAGCAGGAGAATCGCTTGCCTTGGAGGCAGAGGTTGCTGTAAGCCACTCCAGTCTGGCAACAGAGCGAGACTCTGGGGTGGGGGTGGGGGAGGATGGATGGTTGAATGGAAAACGCATTGTGCCCTTTGCTGTAGGGGCACATTGAGCCTTCCCATTCTCAGCAATGTAAAAACTTCCCAGATCTTACCTAAAATACTTATTGCCTTCCTTTTTTGCTATTCAAAACAATTTTTCCTTCAGGATCCAGCCCAAGTTCCACTTTCAATTTAGTCCACTTTTACAAATGTTTATTATACATTGTTCCAGATAACATCATAAAGGAGAAATAGACCTTCCCCCACGGGGCTTAGCTTCTAGTAGAAACCAGTAACAACTTCCTTTATTTTCACAGCAGTTATCACTTTTTTGCCTTTATCTACTCTGTATATTTTGTCATCTTACCTTCATGTAAGCTCCTTAGCGGTAAACCTTGTTTGTTGCTGCTTTTCATCATTTGATACTAATTAGCACCCACACCAGAATTGTGCTACCCTTATCCATGGACTGGAACAATTACATCCGTTAGTAAATTTAGAAAGTCAGCTGTTAGAGTAATCTTTAAGCTAATTACCTTTTGTCTAAATTAGTAATTATTTGAAAAGTAGTTTGAAACTCTTTTAAAGTTCATGCAATAGACGGGAATTGTTTTTGAAAGTATCTGTTTTTTTCCTTCTGGCCTTGATTTCATCTGAAAGTGAATAGATGAGGTTTAGGTAAAACTAAGGAGGTAGAGAATAAGGGGAGAAATATTGGCTTTAGCTGACTTCACTTCAAAATGTTTTTCAATGGATGAAACAGCATTCCATCATATTACTTTGTCATCAACAACAATCAGCATCTATTAAATATATAAAACAGTGCCTTGAATATTGTGTAATATTGTAGAATAATAGGTATAATATTGGTAGAATGAAGTTGAATATTTTTGTTTGTTATAGGGAAATGTAGTTTAAACAGAGGAGACATCAGCACTTAGGCTTCCTTTAGATAGCTTTAGTTTTTAAGAGCTGGATACTCCAAAGCATTCTCCAAAAAAGTCTTACAAATTATTCAAAATCCAAAGAAACAAATCACTATAGGCTGGGTGTGGTGGCTCATGCCTGTAATCCCAGCACTTTGGGAGGCTGAGGCAGGCAGAGCACTTGAGGTCAGGAGTTTGTGACCAGCATGGCCAACATGGTGAAATCCCGTCTCTACTAAAATTACAAAAATTAGCCAGTCGTGGTGGTCTACCACCTGTAATTCCAGCTGCTCAGGAGGCTGAGGCAGGAGAATTACTTAAACCTGGGAGGTAGAGGTTGCAATGAGCCAAGATCACGCCACAACACTCTAGCCTGGGCAACAGAATGAGATTCTATCTCAAAACAAAAACCCAAATCACTATAAGTTAAAAAGATTTTTTGCCTATTCTGCTTATGTAAATGTAAAATTTTAATGTGCATTATATCATAGCATATTAGTTTTAAGATTAAATGACATTCTGTGGTTGTAACTTTTATGTGCATTTATGCATTTTATAGTATATTGGGACCCCTTATGCAATCAAAATTTGCTATGTATATTATGTATTCAAATTATAGAGGCTTATCGTTCTTGTGAATTTGCCTTGGTGACTTGCATTTATCATATGTAAAATTTGTTGGATGTCAGATTTAGTAGTTAAGAAGGTAACTCCCAAATTATAACATGGTTTTTGTTTGAGTACTGGCACCTTTATTTACTATCCCTGTGACCATAGGCAAGTCATTTAACTTCTTTGGACTTTAGATTCTTCATCTCTGAAATAGGGAGCAAAATACTGATTAAACCAATGTTCTTATGAGCATTCAATGAGGTAAAATATGATGTATATGAAAGCCATTTGTAAACTGCAAAGGACTTTCTAGATAAAAGGTGTTTGTTATGTATGATATCTTAAGAAAATTAGTTTCCAGGATCTTATTGCAGTAGTAGTTTTTTTTTTATTCTTTTATTTTTACTACTTTTGTATACTTGTAATATTTCAATTGATTAGCTTTGGTTTAGATCTTTGTTAAATGCTGAATTACAGCCAGTTATCTTTTGTGTGTTCTGTGTATGTTCTTAAAAATATGCATGTGATGTGCTGATTACCATTCAGCACCTGGCTCTCTGGAGCAAAAAAAGTCCCAATTTGTCGCATTTGCTGCATGTTGTAGATACTCCTACCATAGCCAATTCCAAATCATCAGTATGCTGTCACTGAATGCAGAATTGAGAAGAGATATGTACAAATGAGCTCTTGTGAGTTTGTTGGATCTGGCTGCAGCACATACTGAACTAAGACATAGTCAAGCTTTATGTCTTACTAAAGACATAAAAGCACACAGAAGGTGTATTAATCAGGGAGACTTTGGGACTATTTTTGTCAGTTTTTAGATTTATAAGCACACAGAAGTCCTTATTAATCAGGGAGATTTTTGGACTCTTTTAGATCTCAAAAAACAAGAATGTTTTTGTAACTGTCTCTTAAAGCCAGGAATCTAAAGTCAGACTTGGATTCTAATTCTGACTCTGCACTTAGTAGCTCTGTGACCTTGGGCAAATCAAAATATCTTTTTTTGGGGGATGGGGGACGGAGTCTCACTCTGTTGCCCAGACTGGAGTGCAGTGGCGCAATCTCGGCTCACTGCAACCTCCGCCTCCTGGATTCAAGCAATTCTCCTGCCTAAGCCTCCCAAGTAGCTGGGAATACAAGCGTGCACCACCACGCCTAGTTAATTTTTGTATTTTTAGTAGAGGTAGGGTTTCACCATGTTGGCCAGGCTGGTCTAGAACTCCTGACCTCAGGTGATCCCACCTCAGCCTCCCAAAGTACTGGGATTACAGGCATGAGCCACTGCGCCAGCCCAGAATATCTTTAAGCCTCAATTTCTTCATCAGTGAAACAGGTGCAACAATAGTAGCTACTTCTGATGGTAGGTAATAAAGGTAAATGAAGCAATTCCTTTCTGGTACCTGGTATACACCTTTGTTTAAAAAGGGAAGAAAAGGATTGCTTTATAAGGTCAGTGGCTATTGTTGTCAACCCTGCATGGTTCTAATAGCATGTCAAACTGAATTTTACACTTGGTCTTAGCCAAAAAGCTGAGAAACGATCAAACTGAATTTTATGTTAATTTATTTTATTTTTTAGCTGACATGGGTTTTGCCAGATTATTCAATTCTCCTCTAAAGCCACTAGCAGATTTGGATCCAGTAGTTGTGACATTTTGGTATCGGGCTCCAGAACTTTTGCTTGGTGCAAGGCATTATACAAAGGCCATTGGTAAGTTGGTCTAAAATGATTTACTATCTTGGCATCTAATGATCATAACTGTAAAATGGTGTAATAATAAAGCTACTTGATAAAAACCATTTTATACATTTTTGTAAAAGTTCTATTCTATATTCCTAGATTTCTGGTACATTTGGATTCTTAACTGTGTAGGAGAATATGGTTATTTTACAAGAAGAAAGCATTTTCTTTCAGAGAATAGAGGTGTCAGTATTTGATCCTGTTGATTTGCCATGGAAACAATAAAATGCACATTTTACTTTGTACGTAGTAGCTATTGATCAGAAGAACTAGAGAGAAGTTTAGAATTGTTTCCTTCACAAAATGAAAAACAAAACCAGGAGTAGTGCAGTATTGGAAAGAACTCCTTTATTTGGGGAAAAGTTAGTCACATCCTTTCCTAAGCAAGAAGCAATATGACTAATCTTTCTCTCTTGCCATTACAGTTATGAGAATAGCAGTTTTTCCATTAAGGTAGGAAATAAAGTCTGGGTAGATTAGCTGTGCTCAGCATCTTGCCATCTCATCAAGTTAAAAAAACTGAGTAAGAAAATCTGTTATAAACATACTCTCTGTAGGATTTACAGTCTGCTTCAGAACAGTGGCTTCAGAGATTTGCTACCTGGTCACTGCAGTATCCTCAGAGGGCCCAGCTGTGACTGAAGGGAGTCAGTAGGAGCTGGCCCTCCTCAAACCTAGAGATTTCTTTAAAGGAAAGAAAAGGAGAGAGTAGGGGAGAGTACATTGTAGCTGTTAGAAGGGCTGGTTCTACAAGGTATCCAAATTTCCTAAGTATATTTCTTTAAATTTTCCTTTTATTGAATTTTCTGTTTACTGATATTAGCCTCATATCAGTTTTGGCTACCTTTAGCTGCTTTTGTTGAATTCTATTTAATAAAGGCACTTCAAGTATAAAATTATTAAAAATAGACAAGCATAATCCTTTCTCTGCTAAAAAAGCTTATGAAAAACCTAGTGACCCCCAAAGAGCTACAAAGGAAATTCTCACATTTGGAAAGATTAGACTGATAATTAGCCTACTCATGGGTTAAAAAAAAAAATAGAGTAAGTCCTCATTCATCAAGACGTCTGCTTTCTGCAAAACTCAGACACCAGAACACATTTAGATGTTGTCCAGGGACTAAAACTCTAGCCCAATGCTGGAATATTGTAAATAATTGATAAATACTGCTGAGTAGTTTTGTTAAATTAGTGAAAAAGCCTCTGAGTAGACTGGTATGTGTTTGACAGTGGAGGAATGTGAGACTGACATCAGACCCTTACCTGTGCAGCTGGGCCTCTGGTAAGACAGCAGATCATAGGTTGCCAAGGCCAGGCTGTCATCAGTGGACAGTGGCAGCTGTCTGCAAAGGATGAGGAAAGAACTACAGACAGCAAATGGAAGGGATGGGTGACCCTGAGAGTGAGGAGCTAAAATCAGAGCCTGCCTGTTTACATTCCAGCCAGTGACTTTTACTACGGAGCTGTATTTTTGAGACTTTTAGAATTGTGAGTTTGTTTTTTCTGTTGTTTAGGTCTCTCCTTAACCACTATTGAAAAGAGTCAAATCCATTAGACAATCTCAGAAGGAACCAGAGGATAGGAAGAGACTGAAAGTAAGCCAGGGAAGGGGAGAGTGTTAGTTGAAGGGAACAGGTGGTGCCTTAGAATAGGTTAATGACAGATAACCCAGGGCACAAGGAAGGGAGACTAGGATGCAATCTCTGTAGAAATCCATATGCCTTAGGCTTAATCCAAACACTAGGACAGTGTGCATCTAGAAGGAGATTTCCATTAGGAAAGGGCACATTCAGTCAAAACCTTCTGTTAAGTTAAATGGCTCCCACCAATGTCTGTCCCACTCTCAGGAATCTGACATAGCAGGTCCGTGCCCTTAGGTAGGTGATTCTATGCGTGACCCATATCATATGCTTTGAGAGCCCACACTTTGAGAAGCACAGTTTTATGAATATTTTCTGATTAAATTTCTCTTGTTTAAATGAAAATAGATGTGGTTTTTTTTTTTTTTTTTAAATAAATGTAATCGGGTATGAATTGAAAACTAATTATATTTCTTACTTCCTCAGGGTAAGGAAAAATGAAATTGAATTTTAACCAGCTTGTAACTTACTTGCTCAGTAAACGAAATTTGCCACTTAGAGATAAAAACATAATCACTAATTTCTAACTTGAGTCAATTCCCAATTATCCATTCTGGATAGAAGGTAGGAGAAAGTTAAGACAGAGAGAAAGAATAATCCCCAAATCAGTTATCTTAGGGCTTCAAATATATTAATAGCAAATATTTATAAGTACCTACTTATTCACTCTTTCATACTCTTCTCTATACATGGTCCATGTTAGAAGTGAGTACTTTGGTACTTTGGGCCGGGTGTGGTGGCTCATGCCCGTAATCCCAGCACTTTGGGAGGCCGAGGCGGGCGGATCCCTTGAGGTCAGGAATTCAAGACCAGCCTGGCCAACGTGGTGAATCCTGGTCTCTATTAAAAATACAAAATTTAGCCAGGTGTGGAGGTATACACCTGTAATGCTAGCTGCTCAGGAGGCTGATGTGAGAATTGCTTGAACCTGGGAGGCAGAGGTTGCAGTGAACCAAGATCACACCATTGCACTCCAACCTGGGCAACAGGGCAAGACTCTGTCTCAAAAAAAGAAAGAAAGAAAGAAAGAAAGAGAGAAAGAGAGAAAGAGAGAGAGAGAGAGAGAAAGAGAGAGGAAAGAAAGAAAAAGAAAGAAAGAAAGAAAGAAAGAAAGAAAGAAAGAAAGAAAGAAAGAAAGAGAGAGAGAGAGAGAAAGAAAGAAAGAAAGGAAGAAAGGAAGAAAGGAAGGAAGGAAGGAATGAGTACTTGGATTCAGCGCACAGAAGAAAGAGCATTTGATTATTTGATAATCAGTGGATGTTTATGGATTGACATTTAGTTGGGGAGGGGAGTGGCAGTGATGGTGGCAGCAGTGTTGGGGGTATGTGTGTCAGGAGAATAAGCCATTGACAGAGGAAAGAGACCTCAGAAGTAGCTACAGATGCTGCAGGAGCCAGATGGCCATTTGAAATTTTAGACTAATAGGAGGCAGAAAAGCCTCAAATTTACTGTCACCTACTATCTGAGTTTCTTATCTTAGCAGTTCCCTGGGAATTCAAGACACTGGCTCTTGTCCTTTGAATGGAAGACAAACCAGGAATTGACATGACCAGGCACATGCAGTAGTAGTTCTGGTGGATTGCATAGTAGAGGCAGCAATGAGGAGGAGAGATGGGACCATCAGAGGCAGCCAGAGCAGGAAGAAGAGTGACAACCAACATGACGTGGGAGGGAGAGAATTCAGAAGCGGACATTGAGCAGTATTATTACTCTACTCTGTAGTTAGTGATGGATGTTCACAATGATGATGACCTTGCTGCATCATTAAGGAGGATTATATTGTATTTTAAAGCCTCTTTTGGTGGTGGGCAATGGTGTAATTAAAAAAAATGGCTATTGAAGGAATATATTTCCATTATCCGGAAGGCTAAATTATGTGGAAGGAAACTGTACCTGAATACGGTCAAATAAGGCATTACTGTATGGATTTTCCCATTTGGCAGTTTGTTTTAGGAGAGAGCATTCTGATATATCTTCTAGCTAGTGGACATACAGTAGTCCCCACTTATCCATTGGGAGTATGTTCCAAGACCCCCAGGGGATGCCTGAAACTGCAGATAGCACCGAACCCGCGGGCGCGGTGGCTCACGCCTGTAATCCCAGCACTTTGGGAGGCCGAGGTGGGTGGATCACGAGGTCAAGAGATCGAGACCATCCTGGTCAACATGGTGAAACCCCGTCTCT
>NW_016107546.1:1899461-1916128 GCF_001604975.1 Cebus imitator | reverse complement strand
AAAAAAAAAAAAAAAAAAAGATAGCACCGAACCCTGTATATGCTATGTTTTTTTCATCTTATAACCCAGACAGCCACTAAGTGACTAACCAGCAGCTAGTGAGTATACAGTGTGGATGAACAGAGGAATGATTCACGTCCCGGGAAGATGAGAGGATGGCATGAGATTTCAGCACACTGCTTAGAATGGAACACAACTTAAAATTTATAAATTGTTTATTTCTGGAATTTTTCATTTAATATTTTCACACTGCAGTGGCTGACTAGCAGGTAACTGAAACTGCAGGGTGAAAACTTGGATGAAGAAGGACTATTGTAATTAACCTTTTTCCTTGGTTAGCTTATCGATGAATGTGTTTCCCATGTTTAGGTTACTAAACACAGTACTTTTTTATGCTATACCATAGATTTTATTTTTGTTTTTTTTCCCTGTGATGGTGTTTTGCCCTGTCACTCAGGCTGGAGTGCAGTGGTACATGATCTTAGCTCACTGCAACCTCCGACTTCCAGGTTCAAGCGAGTCTCCTGGTTCAGCGTCCCGAGTAGCTGGGACTACAGGCTTATGTCACCACACCTGGCTAATTTTTGTGGTTTTAGTAGAGATGGGGTTTCATCATGTTGGCCAGGATGATCTCGAACTCCTGGCCTCAAGCAATCTACCCGCCTTGGCCTTCCAAAGTGTTGGGATTACAGGTGTGAACCACTGTGCCTGCCCTATACCATAGTTTTTGAATTAGTATATACATACGCATACACACACACACACACACATTTTATTTTTTTTAATTTTTTTTTTTTTGAGATGCAGTTTCTTGTTGCCCAGGCTGGAATGCAGTGGCACAATCTCATCTCACTGCAGCCTCTGCCTCCCGGGTTCAAGCATTTCACCAACCTCTGCCTCCCGGGTTCAAGCGTTTCACCTACCTCAGCCTCCCAAATAGCTGGATTACAGGCATGTGCCACCACACCCAACTAATTTTGTATTTTTAGTAGAGATGGGGTTTTACCATGTGGTAAATGGTTTTACCATTTAGGCTGGTCTGGAACTCCTGACCTCAGGTAATCCACCCGCCTCGGCCTCCTAAAGTGCTGGGATTACAGGTGTGAGCCACTGCGCCTGGCCTGTCTTTTATTTTAAAAATATTTACTAAATGGCATTTAAGTAGGCAAGTATGAATATGCGTTTCACAAAAGTTAATTCACTTATACATTTGGCAAAGCACTGTTAATATAATATTGTAATCTCAGAATATAAGCCTCGGTCTTTCAATGTGTAAAACTTAATAGGAGAATCTATAACTGGTGATTTTAAATAGTTAATAAAACTTCTAAAGATGCCTAACTATCCTGAGGTGTGGGGTGGTTGTGGGGCAACATGGAAGTGAATATATTTAAAGAAAAGCTATGTCTGCTGGTGTCATGCAGTAGTGTATATATATATATATAATTTATGAGCTTCTATATAATAATATATATTAACATATATGACATATATATATATATATATATATATATATATATATATAATTTATGAGGTTCTAGACCAATTTGTTGAAAAAACAAGCTGGTAGTCTTTGAGACAAAAATTTTTCCCCCAATTCTTTTTATTTTATATATTTTTTGAGATGGAGTCTCGGTCTGTTGCCCAGGCTGAAGTACAGTGGCATGATCCCAGCTCACTGCAACCTCTGCCTCCGAGGTTCAAGCAATTCTCCTGCATCTGCCTCCTGGGTAGCTGGGAATACAGGCATGTGCCACCATGTATGGCTAATTTTTTGTATTTTTAGTAAAGACAGGGTTTCACCATGTTGGTCAGGCTGGTCTCGAACTCCTGACCTCAAATGATCTGCCCATCCCAGCCTCCCCAATTCTTTTATGTGGTCTGCATTGTGTGTCTATACTCAAAATATTCTGCTCTATCATTATATGTTGGATGACTTTAAAAGAATTACATCACCATGTCTGATGATGATATTGTTTCAGTATATTAGATCTGAGTATTATGCCAGATATTAGATTTTCAATTGAATACTTTAAGGATTAAATTATTAACAGTGGTTAGACATAGTGAGACCTTGTCTCTACAAAACAGTTAAAAAAAAAATTAGCCAGGTATGGTGGCACACATCCATAGTCTCAGCTACTCTGGAGGCTGAGGCAGGAGGACTGAATTATAGCCAGGAGGTCAAGGCTTCAGCGAGCCTTGGTTACACCACTGTACTCCATCCAGCATGGGTGACAGAAACCCCAACAACAACAACAACAACGTGGTTAGAAAGACCTTTGTCTAAATCTAAAGAATTCATTGCTTGCTAAATTGACTTTTCCTGTTTATCATCATCAGAAAATTTACAAATAAATGTTTTTTTTTTTATTTGGCTTTCAATCTGTTACATGATGATATAGCTATTTCATGTATATGTAGATATATATACACACACACATATATATACATATACACATATATATATGCCAGTATACAAAGTACAGTAATGTTTTCTTAATGCACTTATTGTACTTTGTATATTGATTTACTGAAAAGTATTTTTGTAAGTAGGCTGGGATTATATCTAGGAATTAGAATCAAGGAAATATATACAAAATCTTGTTTATCTTCCTTCGTAGATATTTGGGCAATAGGTTGTATATTTGCTGAATTGTTGACTTCAGAACCTATTTTTCACTGTCGTCAGGAAGATATAAAAACAAGCAATCCCTTCCATCACGATCAACTGGATCGGATATTTAGTGTCATGGGATTTCCTGCAGGTAATTTATTTTCCTTTTTAGAGTCATATTTTGAGTCATATTTCAAAATCATTCCTTCTCAAAAGCATATTTTAATGTATAGTTTTAAACTAAAATAATTAGATTTTAAATTAACACATTTTTTTCTAAAATATTTAATTTTTTTTGTAAGACAAAGACTGGGAAGATATTAGAAAGATGCCAGAATATCCCACACTTCAAAAAGACTTTAGAAGAACAACGTAAGTAATTCCACATTGTCTTCATCTTTTTGTGCTGCTATAAAAAATACCTTAGACTGGGTAATTTATAAACAACAGGAATTTGTTTTTTCCCAGTTCTTAAGGCTGGGAAGTCCAAGATCAAGGCACCGGCATGTTTGGTATCTCATGAGGGTTGTTTTCTGCTTCTAAGGTGGCTTCTTGTTGCTGTTTCCTCATGTGGTGGAACGTAGAAGGGCAAAAAAGGGCAGATGCTGTGTGATGCCTCTTTTACAAGGCAATAATCCTGCTCATGGAAGCAAAGCCCTCAATTTAGGAAGGACTCATCTTCTAATACTGTTAAATTGGCAAATTAAGTTTCAACGTGAATTTTGGAGGGTACATAAACATTAAAACCATAGTGCACATTTTTTATAGGTAATAATTTCAATGGGAATATTTAAATTAATCTTTTCAAAAAACAGATGTAGATTATTATTTAAACTAGAAACTGAGATTTTAGTATATTAATTATGCCTGTGATTTAAAGAAGATACTCCAGATACTGTTAACATATATATAGTTCAGGTTGAGGCTGCAGTATTAAAAACTTAAGAATTTAAGGATCAATAGGTAGTTTGTATCTGTTATGTTTTAGAATGAATAGAGGTCTCAATTCAAGGCCACAGCTGTGATTTCATCTTTATCTGAGTAATGGCTGGTGACTGACAGGCTGGACTAGGAAACCTGGAAGGCTGGCAGAAGGAAGAACACATGCCTGGAATATGAGTAAAACGAACTGATGAAGGCATTTACTTTGAGCAAAAATGAGATTAAGGGTGATGGCAGGTGAGGAGTTTGTTATAAATAGGCACCCCTGCTGAAAATGGTGGAGGAGGTTCTCTATGGGCAACTTACCAGGAAAATTTCAGGACAGGATGGCTTATAGGAACAAAAGCAGACATCATAAAGAGAAGTAGAGAATGGCATTGATCATTTCTGGCCCCTTGTTCTCACAATCCTTGGTGGAGTTCTTTGCCTCTATCCATTTCTTAAGGATAGTGCTGATATCAGTGCTCTATCCTGGGCTGTCTTCTCACTCTAGAGATTTTCTTAGTCAGAGTCCATGATTTTGATTGCCACAATTTAACCATCAATTATGTAGATAAATCCAAATATGTATCTTACTCAGTTCACTTTTCCAAGTTTCAAAATCATTTATCTAATTGCCTTGTGGAATCCCAACCTGAATGTTCTATAAGTTCTTTAAATCAAACATCCAAAACAAAACTGGTTATTTTCATTTAACATTTGATTATACCCTTGCCAACAAGGTACAACCCATTAGGGTGGTACCAGCAAGGGTACAATAAAGTGGACATTCTGGCCAGGCACAGTGGCTCACTCACACCTGTAATCCCCACACTTTGAGAGGCTGAGGTGGGAAGATCTCTTGATCCCAGGAGTTTGATACCAGCCTGGACAACATAGTTAGATCCTATTTCTATTTTTATTGTAAAAAAATTAATACTCATGTGCTACTGGTGAGGATGAGTACTTCTCAAACTTCATTGTACCTACGAATCACCTGGAGACCTTGTTAAAAATGTAGATTCTGAGTCAGAATCAGGGGTAAGGACTAAGAATCTTCATTTCTAATATAGGTTGTCAGGTGATGCTCAGATTGCTGGTAAGGGCTACATTTGTGTGGCGAGATTCTAGAGCACCTAAAAAAGGCTTTAAAATGTGCATGCCCTTTGACCTGATAATTCCTGGAATTTATCCTGTGGAAAAATCAGAGTGGCCACAAATAGCTGAGTACTTATTTTATACCAGGGTAGTGCTAAACCCTCCACCTACATTTTTTCATATAATTTTCATAGCAAATCTATAGGGTAGGTATAATTACAGTGTCCACTTTTCACATTCAGAACCTAAGGCTTTCATAGAGGTTAACTAACTTGCACAAGATCACAGAATTGGTAAATGATTGAATCAGGGTCTAGTAGGGGTCTGAGTCTCACCTACTAGAGTATCAGCTCCCTGCCATGCACATGAGATTTAGTTACAAGGACTTGTCTGCCATAGCTCTTAGAAAAAAGTAATACCCGTGCCAGTAGGAGATAGGCAGCCACTCAAAGTAGTAAATTTGAAGAGTATTTGACAGGGCAAAATGTTTATGGAACAATATTAAATAGAAAGGTAAGACAATTTTTATAGTAGGATTCCAATTTTATGAAAAAAAGCAAAAAAAAAATCTGTTTATACCATATATATAAAGGCGCACGCGTGCGTACACACACACACACACACACACACACACACACACACCCCAAAGGGACATTATAAAAATTTTGTCAGTGGTTTCTTGTCACTGAGTGGCTTGTGAGTGATTTTAATTTTCTTCCTTATACTTTCTGTATTCTGTAATTTTTTTTTATCATGAAACATATGTTACCTATTTTTAGACCTTTTAATTTGAAATATTTCATATGTAGGAAAGAATATATAATGAAAAAATACATAGTGTATTTAGAATAATAAAGTAAATATCCTTTTGTTCACCTCTGAACCTAAGAATTAGAACATTACTAAGATTACTGAAGTACCCGTATGCCTCATCTCCCTAGCCACATTCCTCCAGAGGGTAGACTCGATGAGTGTTCTGCATTTGGGTTTGTCATCCGACAATTTTTATGATAGTTCTAGTTCACATGTATGTATCTTGAAAAATTACTCTTCAGTTTATTGTCCTTGAACTTTTTATAAATGGTAACATAGTATGTATTTTCTTCTGCAACTTGCTTTTTCTCATCACTCTACCTTACATATTCATTTTTACTGTTGCGGAACATTCCATTCTGCGAGTATATAAAAATGTACCCATTCTTCAGTTGATGGACATTTGGGTTATCTTCATTTTTGTTTATTTGTTAGTTTTTCTGCCATTACTAAAACGCTGCTAAGAACATTCTTATCCATGTATCCTGATTTACATGTACAAAAGCATCTCTTAGGCTTAGGTATGTGCCTAGAAATGGAGTTGCTAGGTATAGGCTATACACATTTTCAACACTAATGATTAATGCATAACTGTTTTCCAAAGGCATCGTAATGGTATAAGCTCTCATGTTGTGTGTGACATTTCCTATTTCTTCACACATTTGCTAATATTTGGCAATGTATTCCTCCCAATCAGAAACAACAATGGCTTAAACACATACCTTATAGGAAAACCCATCTTGAAGCTTATCATTAAAAAATAGCAATTGGATGAGTGTTCCTAGTGATGTGTGACTGTGCGTGTCCTTGCAGGTATGCCAACAGTAGCCTCATAAAGTACATGGAGAAACACAAGGTCAAGCCTGACAGCAAAGTGTTCCTCTTGGTAGGTGCTTCTCTCCCAGACTGAAATCTGATCCTTGGTGCAACTCTTGCCTTCTCCTATTTACTCAGCTATTCCTCCTCTTTAGAAACTAAAGAAATTGGTGGATGCTGGGGCAAAATTAAACATTTTTTTGTTATGATGTCACCCTTGACTTCCAGCGTTAAATTTTTAAATGATTTATCAGCAGAAAATGAACTTTAAAATGGCTTTAATGCTGATGATTTCTGCCAGTTTCACATAAAAGTATGTAGTATGTATAATCTGCAGTGAGCTATACAAAATATATTTTATATTAATCCTGTTACACAGTGATACAAAAGACAAGGTGTTGACTTGTAAACAACCTTTTCGTGTGTTGTAAATTTCCTGTGTGTCACTCTAGCTTCAGAAACTCCTGACCATGGATCCGACCAAGAGAATTACCTCGGAGCAAGCACTGCAGGATCCCTATTTTCAGGAGGACCCCTTGCCAACATTAGAGTATGTATCTCATCTTTTCTGTGTCCTTTGCTCCAGGCCGAAGATGTCGCATGGTGGTTGAAAGCAAGGGAAGTACTTGCTACTGAAGTATTCAACTTTTTTAGCAATACCACCTAAAGACTGCTTGAGAGAAAGCTTCCACATTTTGAAACAGGCAAAGCTGTAGAGAGGTATGAATGAAAACAAGTGTTTTAGGAATGACCATTTGCAGTTTTACGGATGAAAACTAAAGCTGAGACTAGTTAAGATCTTTATAGACCATTTGGCTGGATCAGAAATTCAGTGAAACCAGCAGGTAACTGCGAAGTTAATGTGTCTTCCAGAGCATGTCCATTGCGCTACAAAACCCCTGTACTTCATCCTTCTTACCCCCAAGTATATACTTTGTGTTTTCATCTACAAGAGGTGCAGTTTTTCTTGTTAAAGCAAATACAAATTATTTTTGGTGCTAATGAAGTTAGTACAGAAAAACTTCTATGTCCAATATGTCAACTAGCTAGCAGCAGTCAAGATTTGAAATTGAAAGTAGCAATTATTATAAAACTTCATACAATTGATTGTTCTTTTCTTATTGCTTAAGTTGTGATAGGAGGCACATAGCAAACACCAGCCACAGATGAAGAGTAGGAAATAAGTGAAGAAAAACACACTGGAATTTTAAATTAACAAGGTAATGATATTATAGATTTTAGATCATGATATATATTTTTTTCTTTTTAATGATTTTTAGTGTATTTGCTGGCTGCCAGATTCCATACCCCAAACGAGAATTCCTTAATGAAGATGAACCTGAAGAAAAAGGTGACAAGGTATAAACTGCATGCTATACTTTCACTTCCAAAGAGCGAGGGAGGCAAAAAGATAGCTTAGGTGTCACTCCATAATTCCTGTATATTTAACGACCTTTTCTAATATTTAATTAAATTTTTATGTATCTTTCTGTGGAAGTTTGGGGATTGTAAAGGTGCCCTGAAGTTTGAAGTATGAGCAGCTCGCAGACACCTGAGCTTCCCGGTGTGTGCCCCAGCCTGTTCCACTCCTGGAGTCCCCCTTCTTGCTCTTGCTGTTCGTTTGCTGTCACTGCCACCCCTTTATGCAGGCTGACTTTTGCAAGCATCACCCTATTCTTCCCTCTTAACTGGATATATTGGCTCACTCTCCAGACTGTTCTGCCTTTCCGGAATCATGATTAAAAAGATTTCTTATAGCTTTTTGTGAGCTGTAAGAAGTATATTTCTGATGTGCCTGTGGCTGTCTGTGACTGTTTTGGAGGATCACTGTGCAATCTAAATGAACTTCAGGGCGGGAACCCTATTTGAGGCTTGGCGCCCTGCCCTTTGGGAGCACCGAGCTCCCTGGCTGCTCCATCCTCCTGTCCTCCCAGTCACTCTAGTGTTGGACATAGATTGCTCCCCCAGGTTGGTCAGCAGCCTCATATGCATATCAAATAATTAAAGAAAGTTTTTGTTAATTTGGTTTCATACCAAGCTTGCTTCTTTCCCCTTAAAAGAATCAGCAACAGCAGCAGAACCAGCATCAGCAGCCCACAGCCCCTCCACAGCAGGCAGCAGCCCCTCCACAGGCGCCCCCACCCCAGCAGAACAGCACCCAGACCAACGGGACCGCTGGTGGGGCCGGGGCCGGGGTCGGGGGCACTGGAACAGGGTTGCAGCACAGCCAGGACTCCGGCCTGAACCAGGTGCCTCCGAACAAGAAGCCACGGCTAGGGCCTTCAGGCGCAAACTCAGGCGGGCCTGTGATGCCCTCGGATTATCAGGTACTCCCTGAATGACTAATGTTCATATGCTTTATGAAGTGGGAATAGATGTATACTAGATCCTGTTAGAGTTAGGCAACACTTAACTCTTACATTTGACTGTGCCACCTGTACAATCCTATTTCTAGGGCATTCTTTGAAAAGGAAGATTTTCATCGTATTTCATGTAATTGTAAGATATCTCATATTCTGCCTTATGTATCCTGAAACCCTTAGGAGAGGAAGGTAGGGAGGGCAGCGACCCCCTCCTTAAAGAAAACTTCATCATTTTACCCTTACATCTGCCTTAGCAGTTTTGGTGCAGGTATTAGAAAAAGATACATAGATAAGCAATTGAAAAGAGGAGGTGAGTGGTTGCTTACTATGGACAAAATTAATTGCATTCTTCAGACAGATACACTCTTCCTGGGAGAAAATAGCTACATAGATGAAAAAGAGAAGGGGGCTAAGACTGAGGCTTCTCTGAAATAACTGTTAAGTCTCAATAGAAATAATTTTGAGACTAGAAAATACTTACTGTTATTCAGATAAAAAGAGAACACCAATTGCAGTACTAATTCAGGAAATTAAAAAAACTAAGTTTAAGGATTGGTATTTGGAGAGAAAGGTAAAAATACCCATTGTGATAACTGTAGGAAATCTCGAAAAATAAAATTCTTTTCAAGGTAGTAACAAGTTAAGAAAACATCCAAGAAGAAGGGAAACTTAAATTTTTTTTTTTTTTTTTTTAAGTTTAGAATCACAGTCCCTCAGGGAACTCTTGGAGATGAGTACTTAGGATAGAGTTAATAGAAAACAGAACCTCTGGCAAGGGAGTCATAAACTCACTGATAAGGAACTGCAGTAAAGAGAAACGTTAACAAGAAAGACATAACAAATAGCTGCCTAAACTGCCTTTACATTTTGAATAGCTCCACAAACTAATGTGTTTCCACACAGCTACTTCTCTGAAAAACTTCTCTTCTGAAGATCCCTGCAAGCAGAAGAGTACATATTACTTCCACTTAGTTCCAATTAAACAAATTGAGGCTTCAGTTTGATCTACTGAAAACAGCTTGCTCTCTGGGTAGTAGCACGAGCATATTTGAATTTTGTTATAAAATCTGTTCCCCCACCCTGTTATCTGAGCAACAAATGCTTCCTATATACTGGTTCATCTTTGTGTCTCTGATTAAATCATATTAACCTGTGTTAAAAAAAAAATTACCTAAACACTTGTTAAAGTTGGTAAGGCAGACTTTATTCAAGGCAGGGCCATGGCAGTGCGTAAAGACACCACTGCAACAGGGGCTGGCAGCTGGGGAGGAAGACTGGACTCAATTCCGACTCCCACAACGGCAAGTGGAGATGTATAGCCAAAGAGCAGGGTGGGGGTCAGTGGGTGGAAAGTTACCAAGAGGAAACATCCAGGATAAAGGGTTTCTGGCTAAACTGACTGCATAGCATTAGGCTGAAGGCAGGCCTGGGTTATAAGGGTGAGGATTTTTGCCAAGCCAACTTAGCAAGGTTCTTGCTCTAACAGGATTCTCCAAGGACAGAGGAAAGCTCAAATTCAGGCCTAGTCAAGCAGAAGACTCATGGCACGCAGCTCCCTCCAGCTTGGCCCTGTAAAACTTCCCTCCAGCCCTTCCCTCTTTGCAGACAGCCCCTTCTCTGCTGTGCTGCTGGGTGCAACAACGTTTCCACGCCTTCTGTGACAAACCTGCCTTTCTTTACCCGTAACTGTCTTGGTAAAAACCTTGACCATCCCCCATCCGAGAGGAGCCAGACTGCAGTTTTTGTCAAAGAGTCTCTGTCACCCAATTAAGTCAATTATAGACAGATTACTGTTTTTCTCTTTTCTCCAAATTAAAAAATTCTTTGAAATGCTTTTCTATGTCCATTTGGTTTTGTTTACTTGAAAATAAACCTTTCGTAGCTGAGTCCTGATGTCTGTGGAAAAGAATAATAAACCTTCCAACATATCTATTAAATGAATAGATATCTCAGCTATTTAATTGAAGAGACTGGCAGGAGGGGCAGCCAGGTGTCCCATTACACAGAACTTGCAACTCATACACCATCTAGGGGCCAAGGGAGAAACTTCCTCTTCGCCCTCTGAAGATTTGCTGAAAAATCAACTCACAAAAGGCAGGTTAATTGGAGAAAATGTCATGGGTGTGACTAGCTAGGGCCAGTGTCTCAGGCAGTCAAGGCTTTTACCAGCACAGTTATGGGTAAAGAAAGGCAGATTTGTTACAGAAGATATGAAAACATGTTGTTGCAACAGGCAGCACAGCAGCAAAGGGGCTGTCTGCAAGGAGCAGGGGCTGGAAGGAAGTTTTACAGGGTCCTGCGGGAGGGAGCTCCCTGCCAAATGAGGTCATTGTGCCCACCAGTTGTTTGTGACTTGCAGTGTCTCAGAACAATTGTTCATTGTTTTTCCCCACCTGGAGCCCCTTCCTCCTTGTTGCTTACTTATCAGGACAGAAAGGCATACAGGTTTGATACCAGTGGGCTGAGGGAGGTCGCCAAATTCTGGTGGGACCTCGACCCCACCCTGTGTCCGGGCTCTTAACACCATCAGGAGAAGGAATTAAAGGATGAGGCAGAAAATAGCAAAAGTAAAGAGATTTATTGCAAAGGGAAAAGTACACACTTAAGAAAGGAGAGTGCAGGTATACTCAAGAGAGAGTCTGGCCAGGCTCACGCCTGTAATCCCAACACTTTGGGAGGCCAAGATGGGCAGATCACCGGAGGTCAGGAGTTTGAGACCAGCCTGGCTAATATGGCGAAACCTCATCTCTACTAAAAATATAAAAATTATCAGGCATGGTTGTACATGCCTGTAATCCCAGCTACTTGGGAGGCTGAGGTAGGAGAATCGTTTGAACCCAGGAGGCAGAGGTTGCAGTGAATTGAGATTGCGCCACTGCACTCCAGCCTGAGTGACAGAGTGAGACTCCATCTCAAAAAAACAAAAACCAAACAGTCATGCAGCCTGGTGTAGGTTTCTATCTTTATGGGTTTCTTTAACCAAAGGGTGGAATATTCTTGAAAATTCCTGGAAAAAGGTGGCGATTTCTTGGAACTGTGGTGCTCCTCATTTTTATGCCAAATATGGGTGTTCTTGGAACTGTCATGGTGCTGGTGAGTGTGTGATTTAGTAAGTTAATGAGCATATAATGATGTCCTAGGTTTTTAAGCAGAAATTCAAAGTGTGTTTCCTGTAGGTTTGTTTTTTTTTTTGAGACAAGAGTCTCGCTCCGTCCTCACCCAGGCTGGAATGCAGTGACACAATCTTGGCTCACTACAACCTCCACCTCCTGGGTTCAAGTGATTCTCATGCCTCAGCCTCCCAAGTAGCTGGGATTACAGGCATGTAACACCATTCATGGCTAAATTGTGTGTGTGTGTGTGTGTGTGTGTGTGTGTGTATTAGCAAAGAAAGGGTTTTGCCATGTTGGTCAGGCCGGTCTCAAATTCCTGATCTCAAGTGATCCACCTGTTTCGGTCTCCTAAAGTGTTGGGATTATAGGCATGAGCCACTGCACCAGCTAGAAATTGTCCATTTTTACGCTTAAGTTCAACAAAGTGTGGACAGCCATATAGAAATATGATTGGACAAAAAGGGTATGATCTGATGCTAATAGACTGACTGGGAAACCCAGTACGGCCTGTCTAGATTCCTGTTGGCCTCACTGAGCACACATTCCTGCCTCTGGGTGTGGGGCAGGACCCTCTCTGGAACAGGAGTCTCATGACCTATAGTCTGACAAAGCATGCCAGATCATTTCCTTATGGCCAGTTTTTACACGGAAAGGTTGGGGAAAAGTTAGAGTAATATTTTTAGGTTTCACAGCTGGCATTAGGGAAGAGGGGTTCTGGTTTCTATGACCTGCCTTAGGGAAAGGGAATTCTGTGGCTGCCCTTGGGGAGAATGGGACTGTGAGACAAGAGGGCATGAAAAGCTCAGAGAAAAACTTTTGCTTCTGAGGCTTTCATTTTGGGGTGTTGGTTCCATTAGTAGAGCTTCAAGGCTTTTGAGCTGCTTCCTCGATGTATTGTAAGCAAATAGAGTTAGCACTTTGAAAAGCATGACATTGGCTTATTTCCTGTCAAAACAAACCCCTTGTCATTAAAAAATCTATGTCACAGCACATTAGATTCTTACATGTTTGCATTATATTTTATGGCAAAATTGCCACAAATAACTTAGAAGTTTAAAGAATGTTTTTCATAAGAAACTTCAAAACAAAACATGTTATTAAAATTTGGAATTTTTCTAAAGCTGTAGCCAACATATCTAGTCAGTTGTGTAACTTAGGAAGGAGCAAAACTGAGTTGTTTTTTTTAAAACAAAGTCTCACTCTGTTACCCAGGCTGGAGTGCCTAAATTTCTCCCAAAGTTAGCTTAGCCCATGCCCAGCAATGACCAAGAACAGTTTGGAGGTTAAAGGCAAGATAGAATTGGTTGGTTAGATCAGATCTCTTTCACTGTCATCATTTTCTCGCTGTTATAGTTTTTGCTAAGGAAGTTTCAAAAGTTTTTCCTTAGATACTATGAAAATGAAGGTTTCATTTAGTGTAGTAAAAATGAATTGAAATGTATTTTTTGTCTTCTCTTGAGGACAATCATATGTGAAAATTGCTTTATTCTAAATGTTACCTGAAGTTTATAAAACCAACGTGTTGCTGCCACGCCCCACCTGACCTTGCCTTACTTTGTCTTGTACGTAGAATTCCTGATGCCCCTAGCTTTTACCTCTGGAAACCTGTTGCTCTAAAATAGTGATTTCTTAATCACAGTTTTGTTATTTGTAATGAGAAAAATAATAGCCTGTCAATGTACATTATGAATACTACTGATTTCAGTATGCCAAATTGATTATTCTTGTTTGCACATCGCAGTTATGCAAAGGATTAAGTTACACCCCAGAATTGGAATAAAGAGAAATGGGCCCCTGAAATCTCCCCTCTTGCTTTCTTTCCAGAGTAGCTTATCTCCCACAGAAATCCAGCCAGACTTCGTGCCTGCCAGAATGTGTGGTTACAGTGGTGGCAGACTGTGATTTCAAATAAGCAAAATGTGTTAACAAATTAAGTTAGCTGTCAGCTACGTGGGTCTGAACCAGGAACCTAATGATGAAAATGGCTTATATCTCTATCCTACTGTGATTAGCATCTTGAGTCATCCTCTTCCTCCATCAGTAATTCCCTTTTCCTATTTCCTTCTCCTAGCACTCCAGTTCTCGCCTGAATTACCAAAGCAGCGTTCAGGGATCCTCTCAGTCCCAGAGCACACTTGGCTACTCTTCCTCGTCTCAGCAGAGCTCACAGTACCACCCATCTCACCAGGCCCACCGGTACTGACCAGCTCTCCTTGGGCCAGGCCAGCCCAGCCCAGCCCAGAGCACAGACTCCAGCAATATGTCTGCATTGAAAAGAACCAAAAAAATGCAAACTATGATGCCATTTAAAACTCACACACTCGGGAGGAAAACCTTATATACTGAGCATTTTGCAGGACAGATATCTCTTCTTTATTGACTTAAAGAAGATTCTTGTGAAGTTTCCCAGCACCCCTTCCCTGCATGTATTTCATTGTGACTTCTCTGATAAAGCGTCTGATCTAATCCCAGCACTTCTGTAACCTTCAGCATTTTTTTTGAAGGATTTCCTGGTGCACCTTTCTCATGCTGTAGCAATCACTATGGTTTATCTTTTCAAAGCTCTTTTAATAGGATTTTAATGTTTTAGAAACAGGATTCCAGTGGTGTATAGTTTTATACTTCATGAACTGATTTAGCAACACAGGTAAAAATGCACCTTTTCAAGCACTACGTTTTCACAGACAATAACTGTTCTGCTCATGGAAGTCTTAAACAGAAACTGTTACTGTCCCAAAGTACTTTACTATTAGGTTTTTATTTATCTAGTTTCAGGGAAGTTCTAATAAAAAGACAAATGGTGGGACAGAGGGAACCTACAACCAAAAACTGCCTAGATCTTTGCAGTTACTATGCTTTATGCTATGAAGAACTGAAGTTTGCGGTATTTTTTATATAATCATTCATATGGAACTGAGTTCCCAGCATCATCTTATTCTGAATAGCATTCAGTAATTATGAATTATAATTTTAACCTTCAAGTAGCTAAGTCTACCTTAAAAAGGGTTTCAAGAGCTTTGATGAAATATAGTCTCTGATGGCCCACACCAAATCAACTGCACTAGGATTTCTTTAAGGAGTAATTTTGATCAAAAGATGTGTTACTTCCCTTTGAAGGAAAAGCTTTTAGTGTGTATTGTACATAAAGTTGGCTTCTCTAAAGAACTGCTGGTTTCTTCACATCTGGGTCTGCATGAGTAACTTTTTTACATAATCAAGGGTACTCAAGTAGAAGCCTGCAAATTAATCTGCTTTTAAAATAAAGAGCAGTATTCTCCATTCATATTTGCATTAGACATAGAGTGACTATTTTTAAAGCATGTTAAAAGTTTAGGTTTTATTCATGTTAAAGTATGTATTATGTATGCATAATTTTGCTGTTGTTAGTGAAACTTAATTCTATCAAGAATCTTTTCATTGCACTGAATGATTTCTTTTGCCCCTAGGAGGAAACTTAATAATTGTGCCTAAAAACTATGGGCAGATAGTATAAGACTATACTAGACAAAGTGAATATTTGCATTTCCATTATCTATGAATTAGTGGCGGAGTTCTTTCTTAGCCGCTTTAAGGAGCCCCTCACTCCCCAGAGTCGAAAGGAAATGTAAAGACTTAGAGCTCCCATTGTAATGTAAGGGGCAAAAAAATTGTGTTCTTCTGAATGCTACTAGCAGCACCAGCCTTGTTTTAAGTGTTTTCTTGAGCTAGAAGAAATACCTGATTGTTGTATATGCAAATTACATGCATTTTTTAAAACTATTCTTTGTGAACTTATCTACCTGGTTATGATACTCTGGGTCCATACACAAGTAAAATAAGATTAAACAGAAGCCAGTATACATTTTGCACTATTGATGTGATACTGTAGCCAGTCAGGACCTTACTGATCTCAGCATAATAATGCTCACTAATAATAATAAAATCTGCATAGTGACACACATCAAGACTGAAGATGAAGCAGGTTACATGCTCCATTGGAAGGAGTTTCTGACAGTCTCCTGCTGTTTTACCCCTTCCATTTTTTTAAATAAGAAATTAGCAGCCCTCTGCATAATGTAGCTGCCTATATGCAGTTTTATCTTGTGCCCTACAGCCTCACTGTCCAGTGCTGTTGGTCATCAGATGCTCACTGCACCCTCACCGTGTGCCCAGTGCCCTGTGGGGTAGAGAACACAGAGGACAGCGCATACTTCTTGTCCTTAAGGAGCTTGTGATTTGTTCTGTGACAGTAAGCCCTCCTGGATGTCTGTGCCATGTGACTGACTTATAAGTGAAACCGTCTTATAATATGAAGGTCTTTTTGTTTACTTCTAAACCCACTTGGGTAGTTACTATCCCCAGATCTGTTCTGTAAATAATATTATGGAAGGGTTTCTATGTCAGTCTACCTTAGAAAAAGCCAGTGATTAAATATCACAAAAGGCATCCATGCATCTTTGAAATGTTCACAGCAGAATTTTAACAGCAATTGGGTGCTCCTTGCAGGCAGAACATACTCTACTAAGTGGTTGTAGGAAATTGCAAGGAAAATAGCAGCTCTGTTTCTGCTCTCAAGGGAGATTACCTTTAATAAGAGAAGACAAACCCCGATAGACACATAAACCAAAATACTGTGCCCCTGAATACTTTATAAGCAGCTTTGTTAAATAGTTCTTATGTTTATACATTCACAGGACTACCCTGCTTTCCTTGTATATAATTACTTTTACTGGCAGAACGGAAATAGAAACCGTACGGGGATTTCGTCATTTGCTCCCAGTATACGATACCCTGCAGGACATAGCAGAACTCTCCGTTCCACACCTGCCTGGGTTCCTGTCCCTGCACTGGCGCTGGCTCTTTTCCTCTTTCCTTGCCTCAGGGTTAGTGCTACCCACTGATTCCCTTTATCCTTAGAAATAATTGTAGATCATTTTCTTTCTCTTT
>NW_016107546.1:1877946-1899409 GCF_001604975.1 Cebus imitator | reverse complement strand
ATGGAGTCTCATTCTGTTGCCCAGGCTGGAGTGCAGTGGCGTGATCTCAGCTTACTGCAACCTCTGCCTTCTGGGTTCAAGCGATTCTCCTGCCTCAGCCTCCTGAGTAGCTGGGACTGCTGGCATGCGCCACCATGCCCAGCCAACTTTTCTATTTTTAGTGGAGGCCGAGGTTTTACCATATTGGTCAGGCTGGTCTTGAACTCCTGACCTCATGATCCTCCCCCCACACCCCCAGTCTCCTAAGGTGCTGGGATTACAGGCCATTGTGCCCAGCCAGGAACAAAGCCTTTTTAACACATGTAAGAGCCCTCCAACCAGACCTCTAAGGAGACCTGTGAAGCTTTTTGAGGGCAAAGTTTACCATTGTGGTCCCAAATGACTGCATTTCTCTTTGAAATTTATTAGATACTATTATGTCCCCCAAGGGTACCAGGAGGGTCATCCCTCAGCCTATGGGAACACCCAAAACAGGAAGGGTTATTGACAGGAAGGAATGAATCCAAGTGAAGGCTTTCTGCTCTCCATATTATTACAAACCAGTTTCAGAGTTAGCTTTCTGGTGAGGTGTGTGTTTGTGAAAAGGAATTCAAGTGTTCCAGGACAGATGAGCTCAAGATAAGGTAGCTTTGGCAGCCGGGCTGATACAGTGAGGCTGAAACAATCCTTGTGATGAAGTAGATCATGCAGTGACATACAAAGACCAAGGATTATGTATATTTTTATATCTGTGTGGTTTTGAAACTTTAGTACTTAGAATTTTTAGCCTTCTGCACTACTCTTTTGCTCTTACAAACATAATGTACTCTTAGGAATGGAAAGGGATGACATTTACCTATGTGTGCTGCCTCATTCCTGGTGAAGCAACTGCTACTTGTTTTCTATACCTCTGAAATGATGCTGTTTTCTCTGCTAAAGGTAAAAGAAAAAAAAAATAGTTGGAGAAGAAGACATGCAGCTTGATCTGCTTTTGAGTAAATTTATGCAGCAGAAACTATACAATGAAGGAGGAATTCTATGGAAATTACAAATCCAAAACACTATGGTGATGTCTTCCTAGGGAGTAGAGGAAGGCAGTGAAATGGCAGTTAGACTAACAGAGGCTTGACGGATTCAAGTACAAGTAATATTTTATATAAAACCTAGCAGTTTAGGTCCCCATAATCCTTAAGAATAGTCACAAATATAAGAAAGTTCATTGTTTTAGGATTTTTAAAAAATGTGTTGTACCTAAGGCCATACTTACTCTTCTATGCTATCACTGCAAAGGGGTGATATGTATGTATTATATGAAAAAAACCCTTAATGCACTGTTATCTCCTAAATATTTAGTAAATTAATACTATTTAATTTTTTTAAAGATTTGTCTGTGTAGACACTAAAAGTATTACACAAAATCTGGACTGAAGGTGTCCTTTTTAACAACAATTTAAAGTACTTTTTATATATGTCATGTAGTATATCCTTTCTAAACTGCCTAGTTTGTATATTCCTATAATTCCTATTTGTGAAGTGTACCTGTTCTTGTCTCTTTTTTCAGTCATTTTCTGCACGCATCCCCCTTTGTATGATTATAGAGATGACTGTAGCTTTTCGTGCTCCACTGCGAGGTTTGTGCTCAGAGCTGCTGCGTCCCCAGCAAGGCCTGCTCCGTGGGGTGCAGGAGGAGCTGCTGCTTTGGAGCGAGGGTTTCCTGCTTTTGAGTTGTCCTGACTTCCTTCTTGAAATGACTGTTAAAACTAAAATAAATTACATTGCATTTATTTTATATTCTTGGTTGAAATAAAATTTAATTGACTTTGCGTCTGTATGGATTTTTTAAGTGTAAAAAAACTCTTATAATAAGGTTTAGTGGTTCATGCCTGTAATTCCAGCACTTTGGGAGGCTGAGGTGGGAGGATTACTTGAGGCCAGGAGTTTGAGACCTGACTGGGCAACATAGTGAGACCCCATCTAGTGTTAAAATTTTATCTGTGTGCCTAGAAGCTTTTATAATTATACTTGTCTTGCAGAGATATGAAGTCTTTTTCTGTGAGCTCCAATAGGTTATTTTGTATAGGTTATTTTGTTATATTATGATGTCATAATACTGCAAAGCAAGCAAGGCTTACAAATACCTCATAAATAAAATTGCAGGTTTTTATACATCTTTAGAAGAAACATCTTTTTAAAAAAATGTAAATTCAAATTATTTTTAGAAAAAGACTAATAAGCATTTTGTGGATGGGTTAGATTGGGAGTTTCTTGTTTTATAAGAGCACTCTGGTACCTGGCTGCTCCTTCTGTAATTTGTTTGATTAATCTTCTATGGTTGTTACTGCAATATTCAAAGGCATCACAGAATGAATTGAACAATGTTTAAGTGGCATGAATATAAGAGCTTTCATTTCTATTTAAAATAATCACTGCAGACATCCCACTTGGCTGCTTCTCTTTTTGACACTGATTTTATGCTCGGTGCTGTGCTATTTGTAGGACAGATCTTCTCCTGGAAAAGTGTTCTTTGGCCTCAGCTGCCTTTCTTACCCGCCATCTGGGTAAGAGAAAGCAGATGACTGGACAAACCCTTTACCACTCCGGGGAGAACTTACCACGCCTGGAAAGGTCATGTCCATCACTTTAGCAGACTGTAAATTCTTGTGGACAGGGCCTGGGTTTTATTCCCCTTTCACCCAGCAGCTGTCATGATGCTCAACACAGAGCAGGTGCTAATAAGATGCTTAATATGGTAAGTCATAGCATCACTTGTACACTTGCACAGAATTCCTGGATCATATAATGTTTGTATACGGATAAGAATGAATATAATTTTGTTCTGTGAATAATAAAAATACTGGAAACAGGCATCACTACTTTCTTTCTTCCTTTTTTTTTTTTTTTTTTGGTGAACAGACA
This sequence comes from Cebus imitator, assembly GCF_001604975.1. NCBI lineage: Eukaryota > Metazoa > Chordata > Mammalia > Primates > Cebidae > Cebus > Cebus imitator. The sequence continues at coordinate 1,896,514 of NW_016107546.1, read as the reverse complement.
GGGTCTGTGTTGTCCAGCTAGAGTGCAGTGGCTATTCACAGGTGTGATCATAACACTCTGTTGCCTCAAACTCCTGGCCTCACTGGATCCTCCTGCCTTATAATCCTAGGCACAGGCCACTATGCCTGGCTTAATTTTCTTTTTTTTAGACATGGTCTTTTGCTCTGTCACCCAGGATGGAGTGCAGTGGCCTGATCATAGGTCACGGCAGCTTCCACCTTCCAGGCTCAAGTGATCCTCTCACCTCAGCCTCCCTAGTAGCTGGGACCCAGGCACATGCCACCACACCTGGTTAATTTATTTTAAAAAAATTTTTTTATAGAGATGGGGTCTTCCTATGCTGCCTAGGCTGGTCTCAAACTCTAGGGCTCAAGCAGTCCTCCCACTTCAGCCTCCCAAACTACTGGGATGCAGGTGTGAACCATAGCACCTGGCCTGGTTCACTTTCTTAAAATAGGTTTATTTCTGTGTTTGGCTGCAGAGTCATAATAAAAATCACCCTAAAGGGACAAACTATTCAAATTCCGTTTGAATAAAAGAAGGCCAGGTGTGGTGATGCATGCCATTTGTAATCCCAACACTTTGGAAAGCCAAGGTGGGAGGATCAATTGAGCCCAGGAGTTTGAGCTCAGCCTGGGCAACATTGTGAGATCCTATCTCTACAAAAAATTTTTAAAAATTAGCCAGGCATGGTGGCATATACCTATAGTCCCAGCTGCTTGAGAGGCTAAGGTGAGAAAGTCATTTGAGCCTGGGAGGTTGAGGCCACAGTAAGCTGTAATTGCACTACTGTACTCCAGCCTGGGTGACAAAATGAGACCCTGTCTCAAAAAAAAAAAAAAAAAAAAAAGCCATACTTGTCAATCTTCTTTAGAAGCCATCTTCTTTTTGTTGTTTTTTTAAACAGAGTCTCGCTCTGTGGCCTAGGCTGGAATGCAGTGGCACAATCTCGGCTCACTGCAACCTCTGCCTCCTGGATTCAAGCAATTCTCATGCCTCGGCCTCCTGAGTAGCTGGGACTACAGGCATGCACCACCATGCCCAGGTAATTTTCTGTGTTTTAGTAGAGACGGGGTGTCACCATGTTGTCCCCAGGGTGGTCTGCAACTCCTGACCTCAGGCAGTCCGCCCACCCCAGCCTCCCAAAATGCTAGAATTACAGGTGTGAGCCACTGCACCTGGCCAGAAGTCATCTTTCTTTTGGCTGCTGAGAGGTAGGCATTTTAAAGCCTTGCATAGCATCATTTTATCTAGTAGGCTGTAGGAAACCAGCGTAGGCAAGCAACATAAAAACCTAAAAAGATTTTGTTTATCTAAATGACAGAATATAGTATTGGGGAAAGAAATGAAAATGTTGACTTAAAACATCAAAATGTATCTCTTCAATACATTCTTTGCTGCACAAGCTTCTGTTGAGTTCTCACAACGATGCTGCAATGGACTGAACATTTGCGTTTTCTCCAAATTCACACAGCCCTGAACAGGTAGGATTGGTGCCCTTATAAGAAGAGACTCCAGGGAGCTTGTTCCCTCTCCCCATTTCCCTCGGGGATACAACAAAAAGGCAAGCATCTTCAAGCCAGGAAGAGCCCTCACCAGAAGCAGATTCTGCCAGACCAAATATTGGAAGTTTCCAGCCTCCAGAACTGTGAGAAAATAAGTTTCTGTTGTTTAAGCCACCCAGTCTATAGTATTCTGTCATGGCAGCCCAAGCTGATGTGGATACTCATCTTACCTTTTTTTTTTTTTTTTTTGAGACAAGAGTTTCATTCTTGTTGCCCAGGCTGGAATGCAATGGTGCAATCTTGGCTCATGACAACCTTCACCTCCCAGGTTCAAGCAATTCTCCTTCCTCAGCTCGGATTACAGGCATGTGCCACCACACCCGGCTAATTTTGTATTTTTAGTAGAGATGGAGTTTCTCCATGTTGATGAGGCTGGTCTTGAACTACCAACCTCAGGTGATCCACCTGCCTTGGCCCCCCAAAGTGCTGGGATTACAGGCGTGAGCCACCACATCCGGCCGTCTTACCTTTTAGCCAGCAAAACCAGTTATCCTTGTGATATAGTTTAGCTCTGTGTCCCCACCCAAATCTCATGTTGAATTGTAATCCCTAGTGTTAAGGGAGGGACCTGGTGGGAGGTGATTAGATCATGGGGACAGATTTCCCCCTTGCTGTTCTTGGATAGTGAGTTCTCGCGAGATCTGGTTGTTGAAAAGTGTGTAGCACTTCCGCCTTCCCTCTCTTCCTCCTGCTCCAGCCATGTAGGGCAAGCTTCCTTCCCCTCCCCCTTCTGCTATTAGTGTTTCATAAGGCTTCTTCAGAAACAGAAGCTGTACAGCCCGCAAAACCATTAGCCGATTAAACCACTTTTCTTTGTAAATTACTGAGTCTCAGGTATGTCTTTATAGCAGTGTGAGAATGGAGTAATACACCTTGCTCGGTCTCTGACTTCTCTCCCTCCTCTATAGAGACCAGTTGTCCCTGAACTGGTGAGACAGCCCTTACCTTCTGTTTCCTGTCTTTTCCAGCACCTTTTTTGCTGAGTTAGTTTTAACTGAATTCTAAACCCTTCTTTCCTACCAATCTGGCATGAATTCAAAGGGCCTCCAAGAGTCTCCTGCCCAAAGATTATCTTCACATTTGAACACATGCATGCACCTACACACACACCTAGAGACTATTATTCTGTCTTCCTAAAAATTATTAATGCTTTTGGGAAGAACAACTGTAAATGTGTCCCCATCACTCCCTGTACAGATTGTCATTCCATAAATACCTACTGTGAACCAGGCTCTATGCTGAATAAGTGGAGATGCCAACATAGCCAGTGTGTGTAAGATGTTCCCAGCCCTGTAATTAGAGTTGAGGACGGGCAAAAACCTAAGGCAGGTCACAGACAAGACAGTGTGATAAGGACTAAACAAGAGGGCATGGAGGAGTAGGACAGCTGCCTAGGGGTCACAGCTTGTGTCAAAGACAGATGTTTGACAGAATGAACTGGAGGGGAAGGACTCCAGGCAAAGAAGCATGAATGAGTGAGGTGTATGTGAAAACAGCAAGAACTTGAGAATGGGGTGTGTGTGTGTGTGTGTGTGTGTGTGTGTGTGTGTGTGTGTCTGGATGGGGGAGAGAAGAAAAGCTGGAGATGAATCTGGAGAGACCACATGAATTTCAAATTTGCGTCTTAGGAAGATCTCTTTCATGGTGGTGAGGAGGATGGGCTGAATAGGTCCAAATCACAGCCTGTCAGAAGGCAGACTGGAGACTAGACAGACAAGCTTCAAACATTTCAGACTTGTACCTTCCTCCAGGCTTGTCCTTCATATTTATTCTCTTACATGAATTTGCTTGTCCTGGGAAAATCCTCTTTTGAAAGATCTGGGCCCATAGGCTGGGTACAGTGGCTCACACCTGCAATCTCAGTGCTTTGCGGGGCCAAGGCGGGAGGATTGCTTGAGGCCGGAGTTCTAGATTGCAGTGAGCTATGACTGCGCCACTGCACTTCAGCCTGGGTAACAGAGTGAGATGCTGTCTCTAATAAATAAATGAATTAATTGAAGATCTGAGTCCTCAAGCAAATACTATCCTATACTGAGCTTTCCTCTTTGGTGGCAAGATTAACCTAAATTAGTTGAAACCTGTAGGCCTTAAGTTATAAACAAGAGGGTGCCAGATTTGATTGAATTCAGGTGCAGATTCCACGTTTGGGTTGTAAGAGGAGGATTAACTTTTTCTTTTTTCTTTATTGACATTTTATAAGCAGTAAAATATACAGATCTTAAGTGTACAGTTCAAAGAATTTTGATGAATGTGTACATTTATATAACCAAAACCCAAATCAAGAAGTAGAACCTTTTCATTACTACCTCCTCAAATTCCTTCATTTTCTTTTCTAGTTAATACCTCCTCACCCACAGAAGCAACCACTGTTTTGATGTCTACCATCATATTTTAATTTTGCCTTTTTAGAATTTCATACAAATGGAATTATACAGTTTGTACTCTTTTTGTCTAGAGTCTTTTGTACAAAATAATGTTTTTAACAGTTATCTATGTTGAGTATATTGGTGATTTGTTTCATTTTATTGCTGGATAATATTCCATTACATAAATATACTGCAATTTGTTTAATCGTTTATCTGTTACTGGACATTTGGGTTGTTTCCAGTTTGGGGCTATTACGAATAAAGCTGCTGTGAACATTTTTGTATAAGTTTTGTGGACAGATGTTTCCATTTCTCTTGGGTATACTTAGAATTGTTGAGTTATAAGATAGCTGTATATTTCATCTTTAAAAAATTTCTAGCATTTTCTAATATTATTATTGTATCATTTGATACTCTACAAGCAATGCGTAAGAATTTCAATTGTTTTACATTTTTAATAACATTTAATATTGTCAAATTTTTAATTTTAGCAATTCAAATGGGTTTGTAATGGTATGTCATTATGGCTTCATTTTGCATTTCCCAACTAATGAGTTTGAGCACTTTTCCATGTGCTTTTTGGCCATTTGTAATATCTTTTTTTCTGTAGTGTCTCTTTAAGACTTTTTCCACTTTTAAGTAGTGTTATTATTGATTTGTAAGCAATCTTTATATGTTTTGAATATAAGTCCTATGTGAGATGCATGCATCACAATTTTTTAATTGTTTTAATGTCAATTAGGAAATTTTAATTTTGATGAGGTAGAGTTCATCCCTTTTTTCAGTGTGTGCGTATTTTGAGGAACCCTTGACTACCATATGAAGATACCTTTACTTTCTTCTAGATTTATGGTTTTAGCATTTATAGTTAGGTCTCAGATCCATTTTGAAATAATTTTTGTGTAATATGTGAGGTATAGGTCAGGGATCATTTTTTTTCATATGAATACGCAGTCATCTAGCTACTATTTGATAAAAAGACATTACTTTCTGCATTTTTGCATTACTATAAAGGAATATGAGACTCAGTAATTTATAAAGAAAAGAGGTTTAATTAGCTCATGGTTCTGCAGGCCGTACAAGCATGGCACCAACATCTGTTGGGCTTCTGGTGAGGGCCTCAGGAAGCTTACAGTCATGGCAGAAAGCAAAGTGGGCGTAGGCACATTACATGGTGAGAGTAGGAGCAAGAAAGAGAAAGGAGGGAGATCCTAGGCTTTTAAACAACCAGGTCTCGCATGAATTCACTTGTCACCATGGGGATGGTGCTAAACCATTCATGAAGGATTGGTCCTCATGATCCAATCTCCACAAGGTCCCACCTCCAACACTGGAAATCACATTTCAACATGAGATTTGTAGGGGACAAATATCCAAACTATGTCATTTTGCCTCATTGAATTGTATTTGTGTCTTTGTTGAAAAATCAATTGACTATATGTGTGTGTCTATTTGTGGACTCCTCATTCTGTTCCATTGAACTGTTGTCTATCCTAAGCCACTATTATTATTATTGTTGTTATTATTATTATTGAGACAAGTTATTGCTCTGTTGCCCAGGCTAGAGTGCAGTGGCATGATCACAGCTCACTACAGCCTCAACCTCCCAGGCTCAAGCAGCCCTCTCACCTCAGCCTCCCAAGTAGCTGGTCTACAGTCATGTGCTACCACAGCCAGCTAATTTTATTTTATTTTTTGTAGAGATGAAGTCTTGCCATGTTCCTCAGCTTGATTTGAAACTCCTGGGCTCAAGCGATCCTTCTGCCTTGGCCTCTCAAACTGTTGGGATTAAAACCATGAGCCACCACGTCTGGCCTCACTATTTTAAGTATTGGAATTTTAAAATAAGTCTTAAAACAAGATATGGTAAGCCTTACAACTTTGTTCTTATTTTCAGGATTATTTTGGTTACTCTAGATTCTACACATTTCCATAAACATTTTAAAATCAGCTCGTCAGTTTCTACAGATAAAACCTGCTATGTTTTGATTGGAATTTCCTTGAATCTATAAATTGACTTGGAGAGAACTGGTATCTTAATAATATTGAGTTTTCTGGTCCATAAACATGATGTATCTCTCCATTTATTTAGATCGTCATTGTTTCTCAGCAATGTTTCGCAAATTTCAGTATAGAGGTCTGCCGATCTTTTGTTAAATCTGTTCCTAGATATTGATGCTACTAGAAATGGCATGTTTAAAATTTCATTTTCTGCTTATTTGTTGCCAGTATTAGAAATACAATCATTTTTTTGCATTTTGCCTTTATAGCCTGCAGCCTTGCTAAATTCACTGTTCTAGAAGTATTTGTGTACGTGTGAGGAAGGATTCCTTTAGTTTTCTGCGTACACAAACATGTCTGTGAAAAAAGACACCTGTACTTCTCCCTTTCCAGTGTGTATAACTTTTATTTCTTTCTTTTTTCTTTTTTTTTTTTTTTTTTTTTTTTTTTTTTTTTTTTTTTTTTTTTTTTTTTGCCTAAATGCATGGACTAGTACTCCTATTACAATATCAGAAGAATTGGTGTGAGCAAATACCTTGTAATGTTCTGAATCTTGGAGGGAAAGTGTTTCCTATTTCACCATTAGATATGATGTTAGATAAAAGTTTTTCATAGATGCCCTTTATTGAATAAGTTTTTTTTCTATTCCTATTTTGATAAGAGGTTTAATCATGAACCAATGCTGACTTTTGTTAAATGTCTTCTTTTTTTTTTGAGACAGAGTTTTGGTCTTGTTGCCCAGGCTGGCGTGCAATGGCATGATCTCAACTCACTGCAACCTCCACCTCCCAGGTTCAAGCAATTCTCCTGCCTCAGCCTTCTGAGTAGCTGGAATTACAGGCCTGCGCCACCACGCCCGGCTAATTTTGTATTTTTAGTAGAGACGGGGTGTCTCCAGGTTGGTCAGCTAGTCTCGAACTCCTGATCTCAGGTGATTCCCCCCCACCTTGGCCTCTGAAAATGCTGAGATTACAGGTGTGAGCCACCACGCCTGGCCTATTAAATGTCTTTTCTACATATGAGATGATCATGACTTTTTTCTCCTTTATGTTGTTAATGAAGCGAATCACATTGATTTTTGAATGCTAAAAGAACCTTGCATTCATTCCTGGGATAAACCCAGAGGATAAGGCAATGGTAAGGTGGAGACAGAGATTGGAATGATGAGGCCACAAGGCAAGGAATGCCTTCATCTACATTGTAATATAAATATTTCTCATAAGATATACAATTAGAGCCAGGCGTGGTGGCTCACACCTGTAATCCCAGCACTTTGGGAGGCTGAGGTGGGCAGATCACAAGGTCAGGGGTTCAAGACCAGCCTGGCCAATCATGGTGAAACCCTGTCTCTAATAAAAATACAAAAATTAGCCAGACGTGGTGGTGCATGCTTGTAATTCCAGCTACTCAGGAGGCTGAGACAGAAGAATTGCTTCAGCCCAGGAGGCAGAGGTTGCGGTGAGCTGAGATCGCGCCATTGCACTTCAGCTTGGGCAACAAGAGAGAGACTCCATCTCAAAAAATAAAAATAATAAACGATTAGATATTAAATACCAGCTGAAAGGCAATGAACACCTTTAATAATGATAACATTTATGGAGCTAACATTTATTGAGCACTTCCGTTACACACTTTATATATATTAATTCATTTCATTCTCACAACAGGGGTATGAAGTAGACACTATTATTGCCCCATTTCTTAAAAATTTAATCTAATCAATTATTTGTGGTTTTTAGAGACAGGATTCTTGCTATTGCCCAGGTTGTCCACATTTTAAAAATTTTAAATTAATTATTATGATTATTTTTTAGATATGGGGGTCTTGCCCCTGTTGTCCAGGCAGAAGTGCAGTGGCATGATCACAGTTCACTGCAACCTCGAATTCCTGGGCTCATATCATCCTTTTATCTCAGTCTCCCAAGTAGCTAGGACTGTAGTCGTGTGCCACTATGGCCGGCTAATTTTTAAAAATTTTGTAGAAAAGTACTCACTTCGTTGTCCAGGGTGGTCTTCAACTACTGGACTCAAGTGATCCTCCTGCCACGGTCTCCCAAACTGTTGGGATTATAAGCATGAGTCACTGTGCCCAACCTGTCCCCGTTTTTAACAAATTAAAAAAAATAACTGAGACAGAGAGGGTAAATAACTTGTAAAGGTCACACAGCTGAAAGCATCAGAGCCAGCCTCCTAACCATTTCTACCCGTGTCTCACAAAGTGTTCTCCCTGGACCAGCAGCATCAGTATCACCTGGGAACTTTTTAGAAATACAGATTCTCAGGTACCACTCTAAACCACTGAATCTGGAACTCTGGGGGTGGAACTCTGCAATCTGCTTTAATGAGCCTCCAGGTGATTCTGGTGCATGCTGGAGTTTAAGAACCACTGACTTATGTGTACCCTTCTCACACATTCTCCCAAATTACTTTCCAAAACAGCTGTGCTAATTACAGCCCCCCACTAACAGTGTATGAGTGCCCATATCCTTTGGCCTTACCAAAACTCACTGTGAGTAATCTTTAAATTATGAACCAATCTGACCGGCAAAAAGTAGAGTCTTGTGCTTTTAAAAAATATATTTTGGTCCTCCTTAATGAGGGAGTCAGCTTTTGTCCTTTCTCCTGCCTCTACTTGGACCTCCTTCACTGCCTAGTCTCTGGCTTCATTGAGGATTCTCAGTTCTAACACTTCTAACCTTGACAGGAAACTGGGTGCTTGAGCACTAAATTAATCTTAGTCTTTGGGAGTAGAGAGAAGCAAGTAGGTTATCTTACATAAATACAAAAATCTTATTTTGTTTGCTGAGCATAAAGTACATCTTTTTTAATTCAACTTTTGTTAATGAAAATCTTTTCTAAATTGTACATTTTTCTTAGATCTTTGTGTACTTCTTGGTACCAGCTACAGGACATGAGTGAGGATGAGACGTAGAGGAGCAGAGTTTTGTAGTCATCCCAAGTGTCTTAGTCCATTTTGTGCTGCTATAACCAAATATCACAGACTGGGTAATTTATAAAGAAAAGAAATTTATTTCTCATAGTTTGGAGACTGGGAAGTCCAAGATCAAAGTGCTGGCATCTGACAAGGACTTTCATGCTGCATCATCCCATGGCAGACTGCAGAAGGGCCAGAGAGTTCAAGAGAGCGAGAGAGAACAGAATTTGCTTTGGTAAGAAACCAGTCTTTTATTTATTTATTTATTTAATTGTACTTTGAGTTCTATGAACATGCAGGTTTGTTACATAGCTATGCACGTGCCATGATGGTTGGCTGCATCCATCACCCTGTCATCTACATTAGGTATTTCTCCTAATGCTATCCCTCCCCAGCCCCCCGTCCCCCAACAGTCCCCAGTGTGTGATGTTCCCCTCCCTGTGTCCATGTGTCCTTTTTGTTTAACTCCCACTTATGAGTGAGAACATGCAGTATTTGGTTTTCTGTTCTTGTGTTAATTTGCTGAGAATGATCGTTTCCAGCTTCTTCCACATCCCTGAAAAGGACAGGAATTCATTCTTTTTTATGGCTGCATAGTATTCCACAGTGTATATGTGCCACATTTTCTTTATCCAGTCTATCAATGATGGGCATTTGGGTTGATTCCAAGTCTTTGCTATTGTGAATAGTGCTGCAATAAACATATGTGTGCATGTGTTTTTATGATAGAATGATTGATAATTCTTTGGGTAGAATGATTGATAATTCTTTGGATATATACCCGGTAATGAGATTGCTGAGTCAAATTGCATTTCTAGTTCTAGATCCTTGAGGAATCGCCACACTGTCTTCCACAATGGTTGAACTAATTTATACTCCCACCAACAGTGTAAAAGTGTTCACATTTTTCCACATCCTCTCCAGCACCTGTTGTCTCTTGACTTTTTAATGATCACCATTCTGATTGGCATGAGGTGGTATCTCAATGTGGTTTTAATTTGCATTTCTCTAATGACCAGTGATGATGAGGTTTTTTTCATGTTTGTTGACTGCATAAATGTCTCCTTTTGAGAAGTGTCTGTTCATATCCTTTGCCCACTTTTTGAAGGGGTTGTTTGTTTTTTTCCCGTAAATTTGTTTAAGTTCTTTGTAGATTCTGGATATTAGCCTTTTGTCAGATGGGTAGACTGCAAAAATTTTCTCCCATTCTGTAGGTTGCCTGTTCACTCTGATGACATTTTCTTTTGCTGTGCAGAAGCTCTTTAGTTTAATTAGATCCTTTTCATCTCTTTTGGCTTTTGTTGCCATTGCTTTTGGTGTTTTAGTCATGAAGTCCTTGCCATGCCTATGTTCTGAATGGTACTGCCTAGATTTTCTTCTAGGGTTTTTATGATGTTACGTCTTTGTTTAAAACTTTACTCCATCTTGAGTTAATTTTTGTATAAGGTGTAAGGAAGGGATCCAGTTTCAGCTTTCTGCATATGGCTAGCCAGTTTTCCTAACACCATTTATTAAATGGGGAATCCTTTCCCCATTGCTTGTTTTTTTCAGGTTTGTCAAAGATCAGATGATTGTAGGTGTGTGGCATTATTTCTGAGGCCTCTGTTCTGTTTCATTGGTTTATATATCTGTTTTGGTATCAGTACCATGCTGTTTTTGTTACTGTAGCCTTGCAGTATAGTTTGAAGTCAGTTAGCATGATGCCTCCAGCTTTGTTCTTTTTTGCTTAGAATTGTCTTGGCTATGCAGGCTCTTTTTTTGGTTCCATATGAAATTCAAGGTGTTTTTTTTTTTTTTCCCCCAATTCTGTGAAGAAAGTCAGTGGTAGCTTGATGGGGATAGCATTGAATCTATAGATTACTTGGGGCAGTATGGTCATTTTCATGATATTGATTCTTCCTAACCATGAGCATGGAATGTTTTTTGTTTGTGTTCTCTCTTCTTTCCTTGAGCCGTGGTTTGTAGTACTCCTGGAAGAGGCCCTTCGCATTTCTTGTAAGTTTTATTCCTTAGTATTTAATTCTCTTTGTAGCAATTGTGAATGAGAGTTCACTCATGATTTGACTCTCTGTTGGTCTGTTATAGGTGTATAGAAATGCTTGTGATTTTTGCACATTGATTTTGTATCTGGGACTTTGCTGAAGTTGCTTAACAGCTTAAGGAGATTTTGGGCTGAGACGATGGGGTCTTCTAGATATACGCTCATGTCATCTGCAAATGTAGACAATTTGACTTCCTCTTTACCTATTTGAATACCCGTTATTTATTTCTCTTGCCTGATTGCCCTCTCCAGAACTTCCAATACTATGTTGAATAGGAGTGGTGAGAGAAGGCATTCTTGTCTTGTGCCGATTTCAAAGGGAATACTCCTAGTTTTTGCCCATTCAGTATGATATTGGCTGTGCATTTGTCATAAATAGCTCTTATTATTTTGAGATATGTTCCATCAATACCTAGTTTATTGAGAGTTTTTAGCATGAAGAGTTGTTGAGTTTCATCAGAGGCCTTCTCTGCATCTATTGAGATAATCATGTGGTTTTTGTCTTTGGTTCTGTTTATGTGGTGAATTACGTTTATTGATTTGCATATGTTGAACCAGCCTTGCATCCCAGGGATGAAGCTGACTTGATTGTGATGGATACGCTTCTTGATGTGCTGCTGGATTCCATTTGCCAGTATTTTATTGAGGATTTTTACATCGCTGTTCATCAGGGATATTGTCCTGAAATTTTCTTTTTTAGTTGCGTCTTTGCCAGGTTTGATATCAGGATGATGTTGGCCTCATGAAATAAGTTAGGAAGGTTTCCTTCTTTTTCTATTGTTTGGAATAGTTTCAGAAGGAATGGTACCAGCTCCCCTTTGTACCTCTGGTAGAATTAGGCTATGAACCCGTCTGGTCCTGGACTTTTTTGGTTGGTAGGCTATTAATTGCTGTCTTAAGTTCAGACCTTGTTATTGGTCTATTCGGGGATTCAGCTTCTTCCTGGTTTAGTCTTGGGAGGGTGTCCAGGAATTTATCCATTTCTTCTAGATTTTCTGTTTTATTTGTGTAGAGGCGTTTATAGTATTCTCTGATGGTGTTTGTATTTCTATGGGATCAGTGGTGATATCACCTGTATCACTTTTTATTGAATTTATTTGATTCTTCTATCTTTTCTTCTTTATTGTTCTGGGTAGCAGTCCATCTGTTTTGTTGATCTTTCCAAAAAACCAGCTCCTGGATTTATTGATTTTTGTGAAGGGTTTTTTGTGTTTCTATCTCCTTCACTTCTGCTCTGATCTTAGTTATTTCTTGTCTTTTGCTGGTTTTTTAATAAACCCGGTCTTGTGGTAACAAACCCATGCCACAATAACAGCATTAGCCCATTCATTCATGACAGCAGAGACTTCATGACCAAATCACCTCTTATCTTACCTCTCAACACTGTTGATTGGAGATTAAGTTTCCAACACATGAAATTTGAGGGACATCTTCAAACCATAGCACCAAGGGATAACCTCTCCAGTGTTTGGGGAAAACTATTCCCTGATCCCAACATTTTTTTGAGGGCTGTTACCTTTATTATGACCAAGAACAGAAAAAAAGTTGATTGACCCAGGGTCCCCTAACAGTAGATTTTATGACATTTCCCATTATATTTTTCCCATGTTGCAGAAAAGGCCATAAAAATTGAGCTGGTTAAATCTCACAGGGATGATTTCTACTTACACTTCCTAATAATGATTGAGTTGTGATATTCACCTCTCCCTCAGCTGTATCAACACAGCATGACATAAAGTACACAGGTTTTGGAGACAAGACAAACTTAGGCTTGATGCCTAGCCCTTCTATACACAAGGTTCTGAGCTGTGTGGCCCTAGATAAGTTACTGAACCTCTCTGATCTTGTTTTAATTTTTGTAAAATGCCAGAAATATTGTATACCTCACAGAGCTTAAGGAATAAATGAGAAGCGTGCTGAGCAGTGTGCCTGCCCCAAAGTAGATTCTCAATAAATGTGATTTCCTTTGGTTCACACGTTCCTCTTCAATTTCTGTGTTTGAATCTGTGTTTCTAGTATAAGAAAAAAGTTTCATGTTCATTCTCTCCTTCATTTGATGATCACTCTTTTGTTTTTGAGACAGAGTTTTGCTCTTGTTGCCCAGGCTGGAGTGCAATTTCATGATCTCAGCTCACTGCAACCTCCACTTACCCGGTTCAAGCGATTCTCGTGCCTCAGCCTTCTGAGTGGCTGGAATTATGGGCATGCACCACCACCCAGCTAATTTTGTATTTTTAGTAGAGATGGGGTTTCTCCATGTTGGTCAAACTGGTCTCAAACTCCAGATCTCAGGTAATCCACCTGCCTTGGCCTCCCAATGTGCTGGGATTACAGGCGTGAGCCACTGCGCCTGGCCGATGATCACTCTTTTAAAGAGGACGACATCTCTATCTGTGCAGTTGACTGGGTTAGCCATTTTGCATGAATGAATGCCAGGAAGGCAACCACCCCTCATGCTGGGGGCATTCCCACAAGCAGCAGGCTGTCCAACAAGCACCAGGACCCGGCTTCATTAACGAAACTCTTGAAAAAAAGGCACTCTTTCATTGTGTTTTGGTGACATCGCCCATCACCTCCTTTTGTTCCTCCTACATCAGCAGGGAAAAGTTCACTAAATTGTATTTCTATAATATTTATAGCTGTAGTTCTACCAATGAGAGCAACTATCTTTTCTGGACATTCAATTGTAACATTAAAAAGAAGTCACCCAGCTAGTCTGGATCCACCTGCATCTGAGATTCTAAAGGGAACATAATTCCTCTGTTTCTACACTGTGGTTCTCATAAGTTACCATCTGTACTTCCAACTCCTAAGTGGTCATATCTTATAAGACGTGGCCTAAAGATTCACAAAACTTTTCAGTTGCCAATACTTTTGTACCATTTATATGAGAAAGATGGCCAGGAACAAAAATAACTTGTGAATTTTGAGAGAGAAAGAGATCACCCATCTGCAAGTAGACAGCACGAGGGGTCCCTCTGATTTCAGCAGCCGCTGGTGGGTGAGTGGGTGGGTGTAGGAGCTATCAGATTCCAGTCAGCTGGTGAGTGCCACTCGCCACTCAGTGAGGCCTGATGGAGTTGAAGCAGTCAGGGTCCATAAACACCAAACCAATAAAACAGGGCTCCCTTCCAGAGTCCTGCCCTCAGGAGAAACTGCTGGAGGCATCATCCAAATTGAGCAGGGCAAAGGAAAGAGAAGGTTCAAATGAAAGTGGAGAAGGGAAAAGAGGTGGGTCCAGAAAACCCAAAGGCATATTTCTCCCTAGGGAACTGGTAGAAACTTTCTAAGTTTTTCTAATCATAAGTGTTTCTATTCTACCCACATATCTAAACGTCTTCTAAAAAACACTTTCTCAGTTTTCCAATGACTTAAAAAAATCCACACATTCTTTCACATAGGCAAGGAATAGATTTGTATTTGCTTCTCTGCTCATACTATGTATATAAAAGCTTTTTTGACCTGAACAAGGAGTTTAGCATTGACCGTAATATGTGCATATACATATTTTCATATATGATTACTTATTTGCCTAATAGGAACTTGAAGAAGAAGATTCCAAAAAAGAATTACAGACCAAGTGGAGGCTTCTACCAACTAAGTTGTATGAAACGTTCTCCTACGACTGTAATATGTTATTTTTTTTTTATATTTTTTTTCTTTAATAGGCATATAAGGGCAGATGTAATAGTTTTTTTTTTTTTTCAGCAAGTTCTCAATGAAGAAAAATAGGTTTTTAAGCAGAAACTCAAAGTGTGTTTCATGTGGTCTTTTTTCATTGTGTGTGTGTGTTTTTTTTTTTTTTTTGAGACAGTCTCGCTCTGTCACCCAGGCTGGAGTGCAGTAACGCCATCTTGACTCACTGCAGCCTCCACCCACTGGGGTTCAAGTGATTCTCGTGTCTCAGCCTCCCCAGTAGCTGGGATTACAGGTGCCCACCACGAGGCCTGGCTAACTTTTAAATTTTTGGTAGAGATGGAGTTTCGCTATATTGGCCAGGCTGGTTTCAAACTCCTGGCCTCAAGTGATCTGCCCATCTTAGCCTCCCAAAGTGTTGGGATTACAGGTATAAGCCACTGTGCCCAGCCTCATGTAGCCTTAATACTGCTTGGTGACTTTTCTCGTAAAATTGCCCTGCATTATTTGGTTGTTCTATTATCATTTAACATTTAGGCTTGTATCTTGACATGAATTAAATAATGTACTTGTTACAGCAAGTACCATGTTTTTGTTTTTGTTCACCTTTGAATCTCCCCAGGGCCCTTTACATATAATGAATGTCCAATTATATTGTTTAAGTGAGCTAGAAGATTAAGATTGGGCATATGGAATAACTTCCTAAATTGAAACTTTTCTAATTGGCTACTGATCTACACAACGACACGTAACCTCACTGTTGGAAACCATCAATCATTCCATTGCTGTTGGGGTGGTTCACATACTATGTGGCTTTTGACAGGCTTTTTGTATGGTTCCTATCCCTATGTTCTATGGGAAAACAACATAATAGAAAGGCTGAACATCTTATCTGGGACTTCCTTGGCCAACAGAATTAACTTTTGTTTGCTCCCAAGGCTAAAGAATAAAAACAATGGATCTAGAATCTAGATCTTTTCACCAGACCTAGTTTCAGCAAACAAGCCAATCTCCAGCCTGCTGTGGCCACCCCACCCTTTCTAATTTAGAGAAAGCAGCAAATGAATTCTGCAACATTTTACGCTGTTTTAAAAAATCAGCAAAACATTTAAAGTTAAAACTACCTAAAATTCTCCTTATCAATGTATCTGCACATAAAACTTATTAACATCTAAATCCAACTTAAAATATTGTTCAGAAAGCCAAACAAATATTCACTATCCATCCTAGTGTGTAACAAATGAATGTTTCATGAAACACTACTTTTATTGTCTTGTTCACAAACAAAAGATTACATGGCCAAATACACCTGGAAAATTATGGGTTAATACCATTAAAAAGAACAGGACCAGGCCAGCATGGTGGCTCACACCTATAATCTCTGTAATCTCAGTACTTTAGGAGGGTGATCTGTGAGGATTGCCTGAACCCAGGAGTTTCAGACCAGCCTGATCAAAGTGAGACCCCATTTCTACAAAAAGTTAAAAGAAATTAGCCAGTCATGGTGGCTAATGTCTGTAGTCTCAGGTACTCTGAAGGCTGAGGCAGGAGGACCCCCTGAGCCTAGAAGTCAAGGCTGCAGTGAGCTGCGATGGCGCCACTATACTCTAGCCTAGATGCCAGAGCAAGACCCAGTTTCAAAACAAACAAACAAACAATCAAAAAGAATAGGACTTCTTCAGAGCTCCCCCCAACCTTTTTTTTATTGAGACAGAGTCTTGCCCTATTATGCAGGCTAGAGTATAGTGGCATGATTTTGGCTCCCTGCAACCTCCAGCTCCCAGGCTCAAGTGATCCTCTCACCTCAACCTCCCAAGTAGCTGGGACCACAGGTGTATGCCGCCACACCTGGCTAATTTTTGTGTTTTTTGTAGAGATGGGGTTTCACAATGTTGCCTAGGCTGGTCTTGAACCGGTCTCAGCTGGGACTACAGGCATGAGCCACGGTGCTCAGCCAAGCCTTTAATATGCTGATAACATTGTGAATTTCCAGGAAGGTGATATAGTGTACCCTTTTTAAGCTTACTTTGCCAAATAACCGTTTTTTTCTTGTACCTACGAAGAATGCTCTGATGAAACAATTTGGAAATCCCTGGTTTCAGCAGATGCTGATGTTGCCTCCTGCCCAGGCATCCTTTGCGTCCTCCTTGCTGTTCACTCTGCCCAGAGTGGCCATGTCCTTCTGAAGAGGCTGGGCCCCTTCCTCAACTCCGGATAAATATTGATTGGACCTAACTAAATATACTGAATTCTGTCATAGTCCATTTTCTGCGCTGTAGTAGAATAGCACAGTCTGGGTAATTTACTTGGCTCATGGTTCTAAAGGCATGGAAGTTCACAATCAAATGATCATGTTTGGTGAGGGCCTTCTTGCTGCATCATAACATCGTAGAAGGTATCACATAGCCAAAGAGGGTGGGAGTGTGTGAGATGGAGAGAGGAAACCAGGTGAACTCATCCTTTTATCACGAGTCCACTCCCGCCATAACTAACCCACTCCTGTGAAGATGGCATTAGTCCATTCATGAAGTCAGAGCCCTCATAATCTCATCACCTCTTAAAGATCCCATCTCTTAATATTATCACAATGGCAATTAAATTTCAACATGAGTTTTGGAGTGGACATTCAAACTGTAGCGTCTTGTCTTCTTTGCCAAGCTATTGGTTTAAGTACGATGTGTTAGTTTGTTTGCATTGCTATAAAAAAATACCCGAGTCTGGTTAATTTATAAAGAAAAGAGGTTTGTTTTGGCTCACTGTATTATCTGTTTTCACACAGCTATAAAGACACTACCTGAGATTGGGTAATTTATAAACAAAAGAGATTTAATTAACTTATAGTTCTACATGGCTGGAGAGGGAGGCCTCAGGAAACATAATTATGGTGGAAGGGGAAGCAGGTGCCTTCTTCATAAGGCAGAGAGAGAGAGAGAGAGAGAGAGAGAGAGAGAGAGAGAGGAACGGGGAAACTGACATTTTTTTTTTTTTTTTTTTTTGAGACAGAGTCTTGTTCTGTTGCCAGGCGCCAGGCTGGAGTACAGTGGCACAATCTCAGCTCACTTCAATCTCTGCCTCCTGGATTCAAGCAATTCTCCTGCCTCAGCCTCCCTAGTAGCTGGGACTATCGGCGTATGCCACCACACCCAGCTAATTTTTGTATTTTTTAGTAGAGACGGAGTTTCGCCATGTTGGCCAGGATAATCTCAATCTCTTGACCTCATGATTGGCCCACCTCGGCCTCCCAAAGCTCTGGGATTACAGGCATGAGCCACCACGCCCGGCCAAAACTGCCACTTTTAAACCCTGAGATCTCATGAGAACTCTGTCACTATCATGAGAACAGCACAGGGGAAACTGCCCCCATGACCCAATCACCTCCTACCAGGTCCTCCCTCAACACATAGGGATTACAATTTGATATGAGATTTGGGTGGGGACAAAGAGCCAAACCATATCACTCACGGTTCTGCAGGCTATACAGGAAGCATGGCACCGGCATCTGCTTCTGGTAAGGTCTCAGGAAGCTTTCGATCATGGCAAAAGGTAAAGGGGGAGCAGTTGTGTCACATGACAAGGGAGAGAGAGAATGGGGTGTGCCAGGCTCTTTAAACAACCAGCTCTTGTGTGAACTAATTTCCATGGGGAGCACACCAAGCCATTCATAAAGGATCCACCCCAATCACCCAAACACCTCCCACTAGGTCCCCCCTTTCTCCAATATTGTGGATCACTTCACCATGAGATTTAGAGGGAGCAAGCCTCCTAACCATATCACAGGGAATGTAACACAATTCTGGCCAATAAAATTGGAGGGAAAATCTTCTGGGGGGATTTCTAGTAGGATTTGTTTCAAGCTTAAAAAGATTACCAAGACAGACAGAAAATTAACAAGGATATCCAGGACTTGAACTCAGACCTGGACCAAGCAAACCTAATAGACATTTACAGAACTCTCCACCCCAAGGCCACAGAATATACATTCTTCTCAGCACCACATCACACCTACTCTAAAATTGACCACATA
>NW_016107546.1:1862442-1874796 GCF_001604975.1 Cebus imitator | reverse complement strand
TGGGGGGAAATAGGGGAGGGACGGTGGGGGGTGGGAAGCTGGGGAGAGATAGCAAGGGGAGAAATGCCAGATGTAGGTGATGGGGAGGAAGGCAGCAAATCACACTGCCACGTGTGTTACTATGCAACAATTTTGCATGTTCTTCACATGTACCCCAAATCCTAAAATGCAATAAAATAAATGGGAAAAAAAAAAAAAGATTACCAAGACACCATGAGATAGGAACTGTGGCAGCTGTGTCAGGGCCATGAAGGAAGCTAGCCTCAAAGGCCAAGCTCAAATGCGAGAACCAACTAGAACGAAGATGGAAAGAGCTGGAATCTTAAGAACAGCATCAAATCCGTAATCTAATCAGCCCTGGAACTGCCCTATCTCTGGATTTCTTTTCTGGGAGATTATAAATGGCCTTATTTTAAAAATAAATTTTATTTGGATTTTCTGATATTAGCAGTAAAAATTATTCAGATACAGGGAGTTTAACCAGTCCGAGACTTACTTAATACCATTGGCATGATCACAGAACATTCAAAGCATTTTGTTTGGAAATCTTTATTGTTAAAAAGCAGTGGCTGATTACAAACTGAGTATCTCCTACTATTATTCCTAGAGGCTGCAATCTTTACCTATAAATGAATGACTCTAATATTACTATTTCTAGTGCCTCTGAATTAGGAAATTAAACATTTATTCCTTAGCAGCAGTGACAGGCTATGATGATAAACAATTCTCAAAGCACTGTAACAATGAAATGCATAAATAAGTGCTGAAATCCCTTGGAGCCTCTTAGGAAGCAGAACACGCTTAGCAGCCCTGTGCCTCTGCATGGCTACCTGTTCACTGCTGCAGTACCTAGGCTAAGACTCTTCTCCCCTTAACCTTCAACACATTTGCATAGAGTCCTTCCTATATGCCAGGCCCTAGAAGAGCTTCCTCTCCCCTGTCCTGCAAGCCCTAACCCCTCACCCTAAAAGTACTGTTTAAGCCTCATCTCCCTGAAGCCTCCCCAATTACTCCAGCCCCCACTGAGCAAACTCTTTCAAGAATTCATCCTAGATGCCCAAGCTGAACCACGCGGTCTGGCATTTATTTGTATATACATATATTTTTCTCATATGAGCTCATGTTTTCTCTCACCCACCTCATGGAAAGAAAGTAGTAAAGAGATGGTGGAAATGATAAGAGTACTGTCTAAGTCAGCGGTTCTCTGTCAGACCTACATCTCCTTTTTACAAGAAATATTTTTGTAGTGCCTTTATTTATCATGAAAATCATAGATAATATAATTGGCCTCCACATGCAATTTCAAAATACATCAATACAATGCCCTAGGTGTATTATAAGACAGAATAAAAGGAAAGTAACTTATGATAAAGTGCAGATGCTCCTCAGTTTATGACAGGGTTACATCTGGTTTGGATGTAACCCCATCACAAATCTAGGAGCTACTGAGTAAATATCACTTTTGTAGCATCATAAAGTTGAAAAATTGTAAGTCAAGCTACCATAAGTTGGAGACCTTCGACAATGTGAATTTCATTATACAGATGTCTGGTATAACTGTATTAGATGCCAAATGAGCTAGTGAGAAAATGCAGACTGATCTGAGGTGTTGTATTGGCAACTCAGATGCCACAAGCCATGCCACTATCAGTGATGTGGTTTCTTTATCGTTTATTATTATTTTTCTGTAGATATCTTCTGTGGTCATGGTGCAACTTTTGAAACAATGAACAACTTTTGGTAAAGGTAAAGAAGAAAGAGAAACCAAAATACAGCTTAGTTTGATTTATGTGGTCTTATTTCTAGCAATACACACACATTAAAACTATGCAAAAAGCATGTTTTGTTGATATGAAAAGTGAGTTAGGTTCACTTTTATTAGTTTATATAATAAACAGATTTCAGGACATTCAAAAGTTGTAAAGGCTGCAGGATAATTTATTGCGGAGCATAGTCTGGCATATTTTGGCACACCCAGCCACTCTGGCCCTCACCCCCTACAGGCCAACACTAACCCCCAATTTTTAGATAACCTCAAAAGTCCTCACAAATTTCTAGAAAGGCTCCTGGGATGTAATGGTTATAGTAAGATCCACTGACCCCTAAATCAAGGTCCTCTGGAGATAGGATTATTGCCATATAATCCAGCTTTACCCTGAGGGGCTGAGGTGAACCCCCAAATGCCAGTTTACTGGTTCACTGCCCTGGTTCTCAAGGGGTGCTGAAACTCATCAAAGGAGACAGCAGGTCAAACTAAGGGAGAAGGATGGTCTGCTTCCCCCTCAGGTTTCTATTTGTTCCATGCGCCAGTTGAGTTCCCATGTGCACTTCTGTTTGAACAAAGGGTTCCTCCATTTTAAGAAGTGTTAACATATGTTTTGGCAGTTGTGTTCAGCTTTATAATTACCTTTCTGGGAGGGGCATGTTTATCTTCTCGCCTCATTATGCCAGAAGTGAATGTTCCATTCAGTTCTTGTTTATAGTTTCCACCTCTCTGTTGAGATTCCCTGTCTATTGTGTCATTGTCATTATCGTTTTCTTTAATTCTTTGAACAAATATGTAATAGCTTTGAAGTCTTTGCTGAAACTAACTTCTGGGCCCATGCAGAGTCAATAAGTGCTGCTGGTCCCTCATATCTGAGCCTCACATCTCAGGGTTCAGTCAGCACATTCTCTTCCTGTGGTCAGTACTTCATGGGAAACCACATCATGGTTCATGACCACTTTTAAAATTCATCACGAGAAATCCCTCATCAAGGAGAGAAATCTCTGACGATGGAGCAGTTAAGGAGAGATGACTCTGGGTTGAAAAAGAAGTGTTAAGCAGGGCTGGCTGGCCTGGCTTGATGGTCCGGGCCTTCTGGAGGCACTTCGATGCTGGGCATCTCCAGGAAGAAAGAAGTTCCCTCCCACGGGCACTTCTTCCTCTTGCTGGCAGAGAGAGTACACAGTGGGCCTGGACTCAGAACTTAGGAGCTAGAATGACACAAGACTCTCTGGCTTCAAGCTCAAGAGCTGATGAATTCTTCCCACAGTCAGGATGCCCTGGGATCTTGGGATGGGTTAGACATACCCAACCCTTCAGCTGGCTTCTGGTCCCCTGATTGTGCTTGTGTCCACCTTGTATACATCTGCCTCGGCCTTTCCTTTCCTGTCCTTTCATGGCTGACGCACCCCTACCCCTATCTAACAACTCTATTTAGATACTGCCTATATTCTATCTGTTTATAGTAGAGGCTCTGAGCCTGGGAGCTACTTGTGAATATCTTCTCTTTGATCCATTGGCAGCATAACCCTCAGACAGTCATGTTATTTCTCACATTTCCAGCTCCTGAAGGCCTGTGTTTGCATATCTGGGTACAGAGAAACTCCCCATCTCGATGGCAAGCTCTGCAGGGCACAGCACAGCTCTGGTCACGAAGACCTGGGTCCCAGCACCCCCTGGTGCATGTTGTATGTGCCCCTGGGTGAGCTCTTTGGAACCCAGTGTACTAAACTGTGAAAGGAGGACCACAGGGCTCATGCCAGGGCAAAATGAGCTAAGGAGCATCCAGCGTCCAGCTAAGATGTTATTGACAAACGTGATCGCCTTTTCCTGTCTCTTTGTGGCAGGGACCTTATTTCCCATGCACCCCCTACATCATCTAGACCAGTTCCTGGTTCTTAGTTGCTGCTCAGTAAATATTTATTAGGGGAATTACCTGATACTGGTTTCTTCTGCTTTTTTAATTGGTGGCTTTCAAATTGTGTTCAGTGCAATTTTAGGAGTTTTGAAGAGGGCCCAGGTAGACCAGGGCAGGTGAAGCCAGCAAGGGTAGGTGAGAACTGATAAGGATAAACAGTGAGGGGAGGGTGAGTTGGGCCTAGGCCCTCCCCTATGTTCACACTGCTAGTTTGCATTTAAATTGGTATGGAAATAATATTTTCTTCCTTGAAGAAGGGAGTCTGTGATTTTTTTTTTTTTTTTTTTTGACGGAGTTTCGCTCTTGTTACCCAGGCTGGAGTGCAATGGCGTGATCTCGGCTCACCACAACCTCTGCCTCCTGGGTTCAGGCAATTCTCCTGCCTCAGCCTCCTGAGTAGCTGGGATTACAGGCACGTGCCACCATGCCCAGCTGATTTTTTGTATTTTTAGTAGAGACGGGGTTTCACCATGTTGACCAGGATGGTCTCGATCTCTTGACCTCGTGATCCACCCGCCTCGGCCTCCCAAAGTGCTGGGATTACAGGCTTGAGCCACCGCGCCCGGCCATGGGATTCTGTGATTTAAGGTTTGAAAATAGGCTGGGTGTAGTGGCTCACGCCTATAATTCCAACACTCTGGGAGGTGGAGGTGGGTGGACCACCTGAGGTCAGGAGTTTGAGACCAGCCTGGTAGTAGCAGAAGCCCTGTCTCTACTAAAAATACACAAAAAAAATTAGCTGGGTATGGTGGCACATGCCTGTGATCCCATCTACTCAGGAGGCTGAGGCAAGAGAATCACTTGTACCCAAGAGGCTGAGGTTGCAGTAAGCTGAGATTGTGCCACTGCACTCCAGCCTGGGTGACAGAGCAAGACTCCGTCTCAAAAAAAAAAAAAAAGTTTGAAAATAACTGCCTATGCTTTGAATAGTTTAGAGGAGGAATTTAATTTTACAAATGATGCAAATGCCCAGTTAGAGCAGATTCCTCAAGAAAGGGAAATGGCAAAAGAGAAGGAGTTTAATACAGAGAGCTGGCTGAAGGGGAGATGGGAGCTTCATTATTACTCAAATCGGCCTCCCCAAAAATGCGGAGGCTAGGGTTTTGCAAGGATAGATTGGCAGACAGAGGACTAGGGAATTGGTGCTGCTCATTGGTTGGGGATGCAACCCTCAGGGTGCGGAAGCTGGTCCTGGTTTACTGAGTCCACTGCTGGGTGTGGGGCACAGAAGACTTACTGGTCCTTGTGGGGCCATCTGGTCAGAAATGCAAAAGCTTGAAAAGACATCTCAAAAGGCCAATCTTAGGTTCTACAATAGTGACATTATTTACAGGAGTAATTGGGGAAGGTGCAAGTCTTGTGACTTCTGGAATAATGGCTGATAATCATTTAGCTGTGCCTGCATGGTAGCAGAGTTCAGGCCCCTCTCATCCTCCTAAGCTGGTAAGCTTCCATTAGTTTTACAAAGGTGGTTTAGTTTTGAGGACTATTAACATTTAAACTGTACATTTCTGCCAAAGTTAGCTTGGCCCACACCCAGGAATGACCAAGGGCAGTTTGGAGGCTAAACGCAAGATGGAATTGATTAGGTCAGATCTCTTTCACTGTCATAATTTTCTGTGATAATTTTTGTAAAGGCAGTTTCAGTTACAGAAAGCTCTGTTAGACGTTACTGGTCTGTATGTTCTATTGTTTAAGTCATAGGACTTAGTAGATAGGCAGTAGCGATATTCCCTGTGCTGTAATACATTTGTAGGCTTAAAGGGTGAGTTGAGTTGTCCCTAGATGTGGGTTTGAATCCTATTTATTAACTTGCTATTGGCCTACCCGACTGGCTTTACATTCCCTCCTCTGACCAGGGAGGTTCAGCCACATCAGATGTTTCCATCTACTTTATCTCCAAGGGTCCCTGTGATTGTGTCTTTGTTCTCTTGGACCCACACCCATGATGAAAATGAACTGCTTTATTAGATAATGATTGGCTTACCCTCCCACTTTTGTTAATGAAGGCTATTTATAACTACCAACAAAACCCTTGATTGGCATAAAATTCTCAGAATTCTTATCGTGAATTGAAGTATTCCAGCCCAAACTTAGAAACAGGACATTGTGGTTAGCTTAGCACCTTATCTCTAGTAATTGTACAGTTTCCATGTGGCATCTTTCAAATATTGAAAATAACTTATTAGTGTTGCTCCCTGTCTCTGTTACTACCTTCTCCCGCCCTTAGGTCTTAAGTGTGCCAAGTTAGGATTGCTTAAGCTTCTTCAGCTTTTTAAAGAGATTCTAGATCCGGGGAGTGAAAAACTTTTGACAAAATAAAGTTAACAGAGTTTATTTGAGTGAAGAACGATTTATGAATCAGGCGGCACTCACAACCAGAAGAGGTACAGAGAGCTCCATTCTATAACATGGGCAGTGAGTATTTAAGACAGGAAAAGACTTGAATAGAGCAGAAACAAGGAACAAAAAGTGCATTGTTTGTTCCAAAGTTACTTTCCTTGTAAGGGTTAAAGCATCCTTCCTTATCATGCTGGCTAAAACAGGCCAGTTTGGGGATTTGGCATTAATTATGTTTTTCTCCTGATTTCTTGTTTCAGCTTGGTGACGTGAAACTTTAGCATGAGTGACTCCATTTTGGTTTGGTCTGATGGAGTCTAGTGCAGGAGCTTGGTCCAAATCAATGGCCTCCTATAAATTTTATTTAACAATATTCCCCCATTTTCGTCAGGCTGTCTATCACCTAGGTGAGTGTGACCAAAACCTGAGGCATCAGTGTTACTCTCATTCACCATCATTCCCAGTTCTTGGCCTCAACATTATAGGTCCTGGTGACCCAGATATCATGCTTTTCTTTGACTTTTTAAAGTTATTCCAGCCATTTGGATAGAGACCATTTGCCATTCAATTAATGCTGCATGCAAACATTTTAGACCTTTAGAGAGGGAGACAATTATTGTGACTGTCAGGAGGGTAATACCAAGAGTGTGATGTATGCTCCTTAGCCAGGGCTTCCATGCACCAAATCAGATAAATTAGGCAAAGTAAAAACAAAGGTTAATGGTTAGAAATATGGTCTCTGAGTGTAGAGGGCAGTCAGAAGAGTACCAGATGTTGGATTTGAAGCATCTTATGTTTTTTAAAATAATTTTTTAACTTTTTTTTTTTTTTTTTTTTTTTTTAAATTTTTTTTTTTTTTTTTTTTTTTTTTTTTCAGAGACAGGGTCTTGCTATATTGCCAGGCTGGTCTTGAACTTCTAGGCTCAAGGGATCCTCTTGCTTGAACTTTCTGAGTAGCTGGTACTACAGGCACATGCCACCATGCCTAGCTATTTTTTTTTTATGTGGTGTCTTGTTATGTTACCCAGGCTGGTCTTAAATTTCTGGCCTCTAGTAATTCTCCCACCTCAGCATCCTTAGTAGCTGAGACTATATGCATGAGCCATTATACTTGGCTTTGAAGCATCTTTTGCAGTTTGAATGTTTCGAGTGATGTCTGAGCAGCTCCCAGCAACAGGCACAAAAGTTGTCCATACATAAGCTGTGGTGGTGAGTTCTCTTTAAGTCTAGATTAAGTTGTGCAGCTTCAGCTTGCAGGGCTTCTGGAAAAGGGAAGGTTTTGTTCTTACCGATTCCAAGTCAGAAAGATAGGAGGAAATTGGAAATGTTAGTTTGAAGAGTTACAACTATATACTGAAGGAAACTAAAAGAATCCAGGATCCAGTCCAGTTTACAAGTAAAAGCTTTACAAAATGAACAGGGCTAGAATCTAATAACAGGTACACAATAGTTTTCTTCTGAAACATAATTTTTCTGTTGGTCATCCCCATCCCCACCAAAGTCAATCAGCCTGCAGAACAAGTCTAATCTGATTAACAAGTGTAACAAGAATAGTGATTGACCACACAAGCTCTTTTTAAGCCTACTTCACTGGAACATTTGGTAAGGAATCTCAGATTCGACTTTTGAAAGCCTTTTGTCTAGTCTGTTTTGCACTGCTCTAAAGGAATACCTGAGGCTGGGTAATTTACACAGAAAAAAGTTTTATTTGGCTCACAGTTCTACAGGCTATACAAGAATCATGGTGCAAGCATCTGCTTGGCTTCTGGTGAGAGCCTTAGGAAGCTTTAATTCATGGTGAAAGGCAAGGGGAACTGATGTGTCACATGGCCAGTGAGGGAGCAAGACAAAAGAGAGGAGGAGGTGCCAGGCCTTTTTAAACAACCAGCTCTTGCATGAGCTAATAGAGTGAGACTCACTCATTACTTCAGCGAGAGCATCAAGCCATTCATGAGGGATCTACTCCCATAAACCAAACACCTCCCACTAGGCCCCACCTCCAACACTGGGGATCATATTTCAACCTAAGGTTTGGAAGGGACAAATATCCAAACTATATCACCTTTCCAGACTAGGAAACCAAGCCAAGGACTCACTCTCTTATGCCATCATACCTGTAATACCAGTAGATTTCGGTAAACTGTTCTTCAGATTTTCAAAATATCTTTAAAGTTTCTGGGCCTTCTTTTTATAAGGCTAAAAAACCCAGTATTCTATGCACATTTTCAAATATGATGCTCCAGCCAAAGCCTTAGTAAAATAACCAATGTTTCCAATTGTATTCTGTTGTAAAGAGAACAAATTCTTATTGAACTTATGCAAATAACTATATTGTCATAAAATAAGAATATTCGGCCAGGTGTGGTATCTCACACCTATAATCCCAGCACTTTGGGAGGCCGAAGTGGGCAGATTTCTTGAGCCCAGGAGTTCAAGACCAGCCTGGGCAACATAGTGAGACCTTGTCTCTACAAAAAACAAACAATCAGCTGGGTATCATGTTACATGCCCAGCTACTCCTGGCTGAGGTAGGAGGATCACCTGAGCCTGGGAGGTCAAGGTTTCAGTAGGCCGTGATGATGCCGCTGTACTCTGGCCTGGGTGACAGAGCGAGATCCTTTCTCACTAACAGTTTCTGAATTGTGGAGAGGTCAAGTAGAAAGAAAAAAGGTATTGTTTCAATTATGTCACAAAGGTATAATTTACCAAATTCTTATAAGCTATAGATTTTAAAAATCCCTTAAATTTGGAATACAAATATGAAGCAGATAATAAAAAACCAATTATTGCTGGATGTGGTGGCATATGCCTGTAGTCCCAGCTACCCTGGAGGCTAAGATAAGAAGGACTGCTTGAGCCCAGGAGTTTGAGTCAAGCCAGTCTGGGCAACATGTCTCTTAAACAGAAACAAAACAAAACAAAAGCTGAATTACTTCTGTCTCTCCTTTTTTTTGAGACAGAGTCTTCCTCTGTCACCCAGGCTGGAGTGCAGCGGCACAATCACGGCTCACTGCAACCTCCGCCTTTGGGATTTATGTGGTTCTTATGCCTCAGCCTCCCAAGAGCTGGGATTATGGACTTGCACCACCATGCCCAACTAATTTTTTGTCTTTTTAGTAGAGATAGGGTTTTGCCGTGTTGGCCAGGCTGGTCTTGAAATCCTGGGCTCAAGTGATCTGCGTGCCTCAGCCTCCCCAAATGCTGGGATTACAGCCATGAGCCACTGTGCCCAGCCTGATTCTTTTTCATCAGTTCATTCAGTTCCATATAATTAATTCTCATTTTGTTTGATGTTGGACTAGCAACTTATGAACCAATATGTTTCTTCATTAGAGTTCTGGAGGTTCTTACACAGCCCAATAGCATATTATTGTGTTATCAGAAACCTGTAATTGTCAGAATATTCTCCATAAATTTCCTTGGAGGTATACTATTTTAGGATTATAGGTACTTGCAAAACCTTTCAGGAGAGCATCAGAGTAAAACAATTTACTGTCTATGGATGACAAGAGTTAAAGTGGTCTTGGTTGAAGATCCAATGAGTTTTTTATGATAATGACACAATTGACACATAAAATCATTATTTCTGTGACATAAAACATTTTAACATAATAACCAGAATTATGACTGATAACATTATTACAGATTTCTCATAATTTCACATAATTTCTGGAACATGTAAACAATTATCATTGCTCTTATTTGACAGTGCTTATTCTGCAAATTTAACATGTCATTGAAGCCTAATTAGCTTAACATTTCTCTTTTATAAAAAGACCTTCTAGGACCCCTGGAAGGTTCCAAATTTGGGGTAAAAAAGGCTTAATTTAGAATCTGATTTTGGAAAGCTTATCAAAAATACCAAAATATTTGTCAATATTAATATCAATATTAAAGGTTTGATTTTTATCAATATCAAAGGTTTGGTTTTGGAAAGTTTGTCAAAAATATCAAAACACAGCTGGGTGCAGTAGTTCATGCCTGTAATCCCAGCACTTTGGGAGGTCAAGGCAGGTGGATCACGAGGTCAAGAGATTAAGATCATCCTGGCCAACATGGTGAAACCCCGTCTCTACTAAAAAATACAAAAATTAGCTGGGCATGGTGGTGCGTGCCTGCAGTCCTAGCTACTGAGGAGGCTGAGACAGGAGAATTGCTTGAACCCAGGAGGCAGAAATTGCAATGAACCGAAATTGCATGACTGCGCTCCAGCTTGGCGACAGAGTGAGACTCCGTCTCAAAATCAAAACACTTGATCAGGATCACAGATCATTATAAGACAGTACCAAAATGGCAAAGGATTTTAAAGGCAAATACAGAAAAGTTACATAGTTGAAAAAAAAACTTTTAACATTGAGAATACTCTGTTTTCTTAATTAAAAGATCTAATAAAAGACAACGTGGGCAATACAAAATAACTTCTACAACTTCTTCATTATGTTCATAAACTTTCTTACTGAGTGGCTTTAATAAAATTCAGATATTCAGAAAATACCTCTCCAACAGGTACATTCTCAGCCTCTGGAGTAATAGTGATGGTATTTAACTATAAAGCATTATTCAGATGTTAATGAAACACTTCCACTGCATACTCATCTACTTATTATAAGAACTCTGTCATGTAGCTAAAACCAGTTAAGCTAACATTAGAACTAAAAAAATTTTACTTCTTGCTGTTGCAGCACCCTATTTACAAATAGAAATTTTTACCTCCTGAGAGACATAAGCGTATCATGTTGTGAACATATATGCTCTTTTTTGGCTAGGCAGTATATATTTTCCTTTCTTTTAATTAATGCTATTAATAATTTGAACTTCTCCCCCCCTTCCTTTCTCCTCCATTGTGGTGTGTGCTTGACTCCACTTTTCACCATGACTTCTCACAAGACTTTTGGGATTAAGCAATTCCTGGCCAAGAAACAAAAGCAAAATCGTCTCAGTCCCCAGTGGATTTGGATGAAAACTGGTAGTAAAATCAGGTACAACTCCAAAAGGAGACATTGGAGAAGAACCAAGCTGGGTCTAGAAGGAATTGCACATGAGGTGGCACACATATTTATGCTGTCTGAAGGTCATAATCACATTACTATATCAAGCTGAAAATGTTACCACTATCTGGAGAGTTGGACATCTTTTATTGGGAATATATTTTTTCTCTCTGAATCTGTTATGAATGCATTTGTTGGCTTGGTTCAGTAATAAATATGTGAGACCTTTCATTTAAAAGTAATAATAATTTGAACTTCTAGGAGAACCACTCTAAGTGCTTCAACTAGACTTAACTCCACCCCTGATTCCAGGAATGAACATGTGACTCAGACTCACCAGTCAGAGATGTCATTCTCTGTCCTGTGACCCAATATAGGCCAATGAGAGTCAGGCACAGAACTTTTACAGAAGAAAATATGAGAAACTGCAATGTAGGCAGCCATCTTCTAAACATGTGGAGCCTAAGAAAGAAGCCAACAGAGCCGATGTATCAGATACGTGGATCTGAGAACATAATTTAAGTCCCTGAATCTTGTCAAGCCAGAAGTCAAATTTACTTGTGGACTTTTTGCAAAATTTCCCCTTTTGCTTAAACTAGTTCATGTTAAGATTTTCCTTATCAATTGTTTGTGAAATAGTGAATTTTATCTCATATGGTTAAATAGTGATTTAAACAACAAAAGTTAAATACTGGCGAAGAGCTATGTCATTTCTAATCACTTCTAGTTTCAGACATTAGAGTCAGAGTCTTGAAGGACACTTACGTAGCTAGTCTGGCCCCAGGCACAGCATCTAACAATAGCCTACTGAGGACTTTGTGTCCTTCCTCATGAGGTCTACTGGAGCCCAACACATATAGAAACTCAGTAGAATACTTGTTGAATGTCGAACAAATCTGGGGTAGTGTGGACTTCCATGAAGCTCTAATATGTGTGCATGCCTTATTCCTGAAATAAACTGTTCATACATATGCCAAAAAGAAAAGACAACGTAAAGCACAGGAAATCATTTTGATAAACACCAATTCTTTGTTTTCTAGGCAGAGCACTTAAAAAAATATTTTTCCAATAAAACTTTGTTTTTTTAGCCTAGAGAAACCAGCTTCAAGTTTTGTACCAATGTACTTTTGATATTAAGGTTCAATTTAGGCCGGGCGCGGTGGCTCAAGCCTGTAATCCCAGCACTTTGGGAGGCCGAGGCGGGTGGATCACGAGGTCAAGAGATCGAGACCGTCCTGGTCAACATGGTGAAACCCCGTCTCTACTAAAACTACAAAAAATTAGCTGGGCATGGTGGCGCGTGCCTGTAATCCCAGCTACTCAGGAGGCTGAGGCAGGAGAAT
>NW_016107546.1:1850524-1862387 GCF_001604975.1 Cebus imitator | reverse complement strand
AAAAAAAAAAAAAAAAAAAAAAAAAAAAAAAAAAAAAAAAAAAAAAAAAAAAAAAAAAAAAAAAAAAAAAGGTTCAATTTAAAACCCTTAAATAATTTTATTCAATTTTGATCATCTCGACCACACATAAAATTTCTCTTTCAAAAGCCTTCTACAACTTTAATTTTTTTTGTTTTAATTTTAAGTTCTGGGATGCACGTGCAGGACGTGCAGATTTGTTACATAGGTAAACGTGTGCCATGGTGGTTTACTGCACCTATCAACCCATCACCTAGGTATTAAGCCCTGCATTAACTATTTATCCTGATACTCTCCCTTCCCCAACTACCCCTGCCAACAGGCCCCAGTGTGTGTTGTTCCCCTCCACGTGTTCTCATTGTTCAGCTCCCACTTATAACTGAGAATATGTGATGTTTGGTTTTCTATTCTTGCATTAGTTTGCTGAGGATAATGGCTTTCAGCTCCATCCACGTCCCTGTAAAGGATATGATTTTCTTCCTTTTTATGGCTGCATAATACTCCATGGTGCTATGTACCACATTTTCTTTATCCAGTCTATCATTGATGGCCATTTGGATTGATTCCCTGTATTTGCTATTGTTAATAGCCTGTAGTGAACATATGCATGCATATATCTTTGTAATAGAATGATTTATATTCTTTGGGTATATACCCAGTAATGGGATTGTTGGGTCAAATTGTATTCTGGTTCTAGGTTTTTGAGGAATTGCCACACTGTCTTCTACAATGGTTGAACTAATTTACATTCCCACCAACAGTGTAAAAGACTCCTGTTTGTCTCCACAGCCTCACCAACATCTGTTGTTTCTTGACTTTTTAATAATCACCATCCTGACTAGCATGAGATGGTATCTCATTGAGGTGTTGATTTACATTTCTCTAATGATCAGTGATGTTGAGCTTTTTTCATGTGTTTGTTGGCAGCATAAATGTCTTCTTTTGAGAAGTGCCTGTTCATGTTTTTCTCACTTTTTAATGGTCAATTTTTGCTTCTGTTACAATTGCTTTTGATGTCTTCATCATGAAATCTTTGCCTGTGCCTATGTCCTGAATGGTATTGCCTAGATTTTCTTCCAGGGTTTTTATAGTTTTGGGTTTTACATTTAAGTCTTTAATTCATCTTGAGTTAATTTTTGTATAAGGTATAAGGAAGGTGCCTAGTTTCAATTTTCTGCATATGGCTAGCCAGTTTTCCCAGCACCAATTTATTAAATAGGGAATCCTTTCCCACTTCTTGTTTTTGTCAGGTTTGTCAAAGATCAGATAGTTGTAGATATGTGGTCTTATTTCTGAGATCTCTATTCTGTTCCATTGGTCTATGTGTCTGTTTTGATACCAGTACCATGCTGTTTTGGTTACTGTTGACTTGTAGTCCAGTTTGAAGTTGAGTAGTATGATGCCTCCAGCTTTGTTCTTTTTGCTTAATATTGTCTTGGCTATAGGGGCTCTTTTTTTGTTCCACATAAATTTTAAAGTAGTTTTTTGTTTTTTTTTTTTTCTAATTTTGTAAAGAATGTCAGTGGTAGTTTAATGGGAATAGCATTGAATCTATAAATTACTTTGGGCAGTATGGCCATTTTCATGATATTGACTCTTCCTATCCATGAGCATGGAATTTTTTTCCATTCACTTGTGTTCTCTCTTATTTCCTTGAGCAGTGGTTTGTAGTTCTCCTTGAAGAGGTCCTTCATTTCCCTTGTTAGCTGTATTCCTAGGTATTTTATTCTCTTTGTAGCAATTGTGAATGGGAGTTCATTTATGATTTGCCTCTCTGTTTGTCTATCATAGGTATACAGGAATCCTTGTGATTTTTGGACATTGATTTTGTAAACTGAGACTCTGCTGAAGTTGCTTATCAGCTTAAGAAGCTTTTGGGTTGAGACAATGGAGTTTTCTAGATATAGGATCATGTCATCTGCAAACAGAGACGGTTTGACTTCTTCTCTTCCTATTTGAATACGCTTTATTTATTTCTCTTGCCTGATTGCCCTGGCCAGTACTTCCAATAGTATGTTGAATAGGAGTTGTGAGAGAGGGCCTCCTTGTCTTGTGCAGGTTTTCAAGAGGAATCTATTATCTATTGAGATAATCATGTGTTTTTGTCTTTAGTTCTGTTTATGTGATGAATTACGTTTATTGATTTGTGTATGTCGAACCAGCTTTGTATCCCAGGGATGAAGCTGACTTGATCATGGTGGATGAACTTTTTGATGTGCTGCTGGATTTGGTTTACCAGTATTTTATTGAGGATTTTTGCATCAGGGATATTGACTTGAAGTTTTCTTTTTTTGTTGTATCTCTGCCAGGTTTTGGTATCAAAATGACCCTGGCCTCATAAAATGAGTTAGGGAGAAGTCCCTCCTTTTCAATTGGAATAGTTTCAGAAGGAATGGTACCAGCTCCTCTTTGTACTTCTGGTAGAATTCAGCTGTAAATACATCTGGTCCTGGGCTTTTTTTTGTTGTTGGTAGCCTAGTTATTACTGCCTCAGTTTCAGAACTTGTTACTGATTTATTCAGGGATTCAACTTCCTGGTTCAGTCTTGGGAGGCTGTACGTATCCAGAATGTATCCACTTCTTCTAGAGTTTCTAGTTTATTTGCATAAAGATGTTTATAATATTCTCTGATGGTTGTTTGTATTATTGTGGGGTCAGTGGTGATATCCCTTTATCATTTTTTATTGTGTCTACTTGATTCTTCTCTATTTTCTTCATTAGTCTAGCTAGCAGTCTATTTTATTATTTTTTTTTTCAAATAAGCAGCTCCTGGCTTCATTTATCTACTTATTTTATTTTTATTTTTTGGGGGGGAAGTCATTGATTTTGTTGAAGGATTTTTAGTGCCTCTATTTCCTTCAGTTCTGCTATGATTTTGGTTATTTCTTGTCCTCTGCCAGCTTTGGGGTTATCTAGTTCTTTTAATTGTGATATTAGGGTGTTAATTTTCTTTCTTTCTTTCTTTTTTTTTAAGCCAACATCTATTTATTTTATTAGCAAAGTGCTAACAGACCTGGACCAACGAAATTACAATTCCATTTCCATTTCGTATATAACTCCATCTAAGATGTCTTAAATGCCTGCATACATCACAAAGCCTAACAGGGGGTGGTCAGTAAGTGATTTTGTCAATTAGAGTAACCCTTCAGTTTTCAATGAAAGAAATCGTTATTGTATTTCCTCTGAAACTAATTACTTGTATCTCTTTTATCTCACTTCCTTGGAAGGGTTTTCCTAATGCAGCAACCCCACTTTGAGCCATACATTGTATCGGTTTTGCCTACTACCAAAACTTGATTTCCACAATGGCAGTAACAGCTAACATTCCGTGTTATTCTGAGCTAGGCCCTATTATAAGCCCCTATTATTTAAAATCCGTCGATTTTCTAACAAAAGCTAGAAAGCTAGATCTTTCTAGCTTTTTGATGTGAGCACTTAGTGCTCTAAGTTTCCCTCTGAACACTGCTTTAACTGTATCCCAGAGATTCTAGTATGTTTCTCTTTGTTCTCATTGGTTGCAAAAAACTTCTTGATTTCTGCCTTAATTTCATTATCTACCCAGGAGTCATTCAGGAGCGAGTCTTGCTTTTGTTGCCCAGGCTGGAGTGCAGTGGTGCAATCTCGGCTCACTGCAGTCTTTGCCTCCTGGGTTCAAACGATTCTCCTGCCTCGGACTCCCAAGTAGCTGGAATTACAGGCATGTGCTACCATGCCTGGCTAATTTTTTGTATTTTTAGTAGAGCCAGGGTTTCTCCATGTTGGTCAGGCTGGTCTCAAATCCCAACCTCAGGTGATCCACCCACCTCAGCCTCCCAAACACGTGACCCACTGCTCCTGGCCCAGGTTGTCCAATTTCTTTTTTTTTTTTTTTTTTTTTTTTTTTTTTTTTTTTTTTTTTTTTTTTTTTGAGATGAAGTCTCACTCTGTCGCCAGGCTGGAGTGCAGTGGTGCAATCTCGGTTCACTGCAACCTCTGTCCCCTGGGCAATTCTCCTGCCTCAGCCTCCTGAGTAGCTGGGATTACAGGCATGTGCCACCATGCCTGGAAAATTTTTATGTTTTTAATAGAGACAGGGTTTCACCATGTTGGCTAGGATGGTCTCGATCTCCTGACCTTGTGATCCACCCACCTTGGCCTCCCAAAGTGCTGGGAATACAGTCATGAACCACCCTGTGTGACCCTAGTTGTTTGGTTTTGAGTGAGTTTCTTAATCTTGAGCTCTAATTTGATTGCTCTGTGGTCTGAGAGACTGTTTATTTGTCATGATTTCAGTTGTTTTGCCTTTGCTAAGGAGTGTTTTACTTCCAATTATGAGATCAGTTTTAGAGTAAGTGCCATGTGTTGCTGAGAAGAATGGATATTCTATTGGTTTTGGTTGGAGAGTTCTGTAAATATCTATCAAGGTCCACTTGATCCAGAGCTGAGTTCAAGTCCTGAACATCCCTGTTAATTTTCTGTCTTGATGATCTGTCTAATATTGACAGTGGGGTGTTAAAGTCTCCCACTATTATTGTGTGGGAGTCTAAGTCTCTTTGTTGGTCTCTAAGAACTTGTTTTATGAATATGGGTGCTCCTGTATTAGGTGCATGTGTATTTAAGACAGCTCCTCTTGTTGAATTGAACCCTTAACCATTATGTAATGCCCTTCTTTGTCTTTTTTGATTTGTGTTGGTTTAAAGTCTGTTTTGCCAGAAACTAGGATTTTTGCATTTTTCTGATTTCTATTTGCTTGGTAAATTTCCCTCCATCCCTTTATTTTGAGCCTATGTGTGTCTGCACTGAGATGGGTCTCCTGAATATAGTACAAATGGGTCTTGACTCTTTATCCATCTTGCCATTCTGTGTCTTTTAACTGGGGCATTTAGCCCATTTACATTTAAAGTTAATATTGTTATGTGTGAATTTGCTCATGTCATCATGATGCTAGCTAGTTATTTTGCAGACTTGTTGATGTAGTTCTTCATAGTGTCATTGGTCTTTGTACTTCAGTGTGTTTTTGCAGTGGCTGGTAACAGTTTTTCCTTTCCATATTTAGTGCTTCCTTCAGGAGTTCTTGAAAGACAGGCCTGGTGGTGATGAATTCCCTCAGCATTTGCTTGTCTGAAAAGTATTTTATTTCTCCTCCACCTATGAAATTTAGTTTGGCCAGATATGAAATTCTGGGTTGGAAATTATTTTCTTTAAGAATGTTGAATATTGACCCCTAATCTCTTCTGGTTTGTAGGGTTTCTGCTGAGAGGTCTGCTGTGAGTCTGAGGGGTTTCTCTTCGTAGGCGACCCAGCCTTTCTCTTTGGCTGTCCTCAACACTTTTTTCCTTCGTTTTGGCCTTGGAGGATCTGATGATTATGTGTTTTGGGATTAATCTTCTCATGGAGTATCTTACTGGGGTCTTCTGGATTTCTTGAATTTGAATGTTGGCCTGTCTTGTTAGGTTGGGGGAGTTCCCCTGGATGATATCCCGAAGTGTGTTTTCCAGTTTGATTCTGTTCTCTCCTTCTGTTTCAGGTATCCCAATCAGCTGTAGGTTCAGTCTTTTTACTTAATCCCACAGTTCTTGGAGGTTTTGTTAGTTCCTTTTCATTTCTTTTTTCTTTAATCTTGTCTGCCTGTCTTATTTCAGCAAGATAGTCTTCAGGCTCGGCAATTCCTTCCTCTACTTGGTCAATTTGGCTATTGATACTTATGGTTGCATTGTGAAATTCTAGTGTTTTTCAGCTCCATCAGATCATTTATGTTTCTGTCTAAACCGGTTGTTCTGGTTAACAGCTCCTGTAATGTTTTGTCATTGGTTCTTAGCTTCTTTGCATTGGGTTAGAACATGTTCCTTTAGATCAGTGAAGTTTGATGTTACCTTCTGAAGCCTATTTCTATTAATTCATCCATCTCAGCCTCTGCCCAGTTCTGTGCTCTTGCTGGAGATGTGTTGCAATCATTTGGAGGCAAAGAGGCACTCTGGCTTTTTGAGTTTTCAGTGTTTTTTCATTGATTCTTTCTCATCTTCGTGGGTTTATCTAGCTTTGATCTTTGAGGCTGCCAGCCTTTGGATGGGGTTTTATGGGGACTTTTTGGTTGATGCTGTTGTTGTTGCTTTCTGTTTGCTTGTTTTTGCTTTAACAATCAGGCCCCTCTTCTGCAGGGCTGCTGTGGTTTGCTGGGGATCCACTTCAGACCCTATTTGCCTGGGTCTCTCCTGCACCTACAGGTGTCACCAGTGAAGGCTGTAGAACAGCAAAGATGGACTGCCTGCGCCTTCCTCTGGGATCTTTGTCCCAGAGGGTCATTGACCTGATGCCAGTAGGAACACTCCTGTGTAAGGTGTCTGGCGACCCCTGTTGGGGGTGTCTCACCCTGTCAGGAGGCAAAAGATTGAGGACTTGCTTAACAAAGCATTCCGGCTGCCCTTGGCGAAAAAGGCATGCTGCACTTCAGGGAATCCCACTCATCTGGACTGCCAGATTCCTCAGCGCCAACAGGGGAAAGACTAAGTTGGCTGATCCACAGAGACTGCAGCCACCCTCCCCACCAGGGGCTCAGTCCCAGGGGAATCAGAGTTCTGTCTCTAAACCCCTGGCTGGAGTTGCTGAAATTCCTGCAAGGAGGCCCTGCCTGAGGAGGGATGGGTCAGGGTCTGACCTAAAGAGGCAGCCTGGCCACGATCTGCCACAGCTGCTGTGCTGCATTGCGGGGAATACCTCCTGGGTCCAAACCGTCCAATCTCCGTGGCACTGGCAGGGAAAAAAACGGCAGAGTGGAGCTACAGTGATGGCTGCTGCCCTTTCCCCCAGAAGCTCAGTCATCTTAGGTAGCAGGCAGCCACAGTGATGATCACCGCCCCCCGCCCAGGAACTCGGTAGTCTTAGGCAGTCTCCAGCAGAGTGGCCTCGAGAATCTGCTGAGCTCTGTGCTTGGGACCTATGCTTCACTCTGGTGGTGTGAGCTCACAAGGGGGATCTCCTGATCCGTGGGTTGCAGAGCCATGGAGAAAGCATGGTTTCCCAGTGGCGGTGGTGGTGGTGGTGTGGGGGTGGCATGATCACTCACTGCCTCCCTTGGCTGGGGGGTGGAAGCTCCTCTTGCCACATGTGGCTTCCAGAGGGACCATCACACCACCCTGCTTTTCCTCTCTCTCCATGCATCGCGCCAACTGCCTAGTCAGTCCCAGTGAGAGAATCTGGATATACCTCAGTTGCCAGTGCAGGATTCACTCACCATTTTCGCTCTTCTGAGTAGGAGCCTCCGATCACAGCTGTTTTCAGTTGGCCATCTTGGTTCCTCCCCCTACAGCTTTCTTATGTTCATTTAGTTTGTCCTATTCTCTTCTTCTTGCCCGCTGTGGGATAACTAGTCACTTTACCTTAGGTCAAAAATTACTTTCTTTTATTTTTTTAATTTTATTTCTTAAAATTACTTATTTTTATGCTATGGTTTGAATGTGTCCCCCCAAAGTTTATGTGTTGCAAACTTAACCCTCAAATTAATATGTTGATTGGAGGTGGGGGCCTTTGGGAGGTACTTGGGATTAGATAAGATTATCAGGGTAGGGTCCCCATAATGGAATCGGTAGTTTATAGGACAGGAAGAAAGACCTGAACTCACACATGTGCTCTTGCCCTCTTCCTATGTGATGCCCTCAGCCATGTTATGACACAGCAAGAAGGCCCTCTCCAGATGTCAATCCCATGCCTTTGGACTTTCAAGACTTCAGAATCTTGAACTAAACAAGCTTTTTTTCTTTATAAATTACCTGACCTGTGGTATTCTGTTATAGTAACAGATAATGGGCTAAGATAGAAAATTGATACTGAGAAGTGTAGCTGTTGCTATAATAGATACCTGAAAACGTGAACGTGGCTTTGGAACTGAGTAATGGGCTGAAGTTGGGAGAGTTTGGAGGAGCAGGCTAGAAAAAGCCGGTATTGCCATGAACAGAGAGTTAAGGGTGATTCTAGTGAGGACTCAAGGAGAGAAGACTAGGGAAAGTCAAGAACTTCTTAGAGATTCTATAAGTGGTCATGACAAGAATGTTCATAAAAATATGAGAGTAAAGGCCATTTTGACAAGGTCTCAAATGAGGAAGGAGGTACTGGAAATTGGAATTAAGGTCATTCTTATTATAAAATAGCAAAAAATTGGCTGAACTGTGTCTATACCTGTGGGTTTTATGGAAGGTAGAATTTAGAGTAATAAACTAGGATATCTGGCAGATAAAATATTTAAGCAGCAAAGCATTCAGGCTGCTGTATGATTACTTTGAGCTGCTTAGAGTAAACGAAGAGAGGAAAGATATGATTAGAAAATAGCTGGGTGTGGCGACTCATGCCTGTAATACTAGTACTTTGGGAGGCCAAGGCAGGAGGATTGCTGGAGCCTAGGAGTTCGAGACCAGCCTAAGCAACACAGTGAGACCCAGTCTCTATTAAAAATAAAATTATAATTAAAAGGGAAGCACAGCAGAAAAATTTGAAAAATTTACAGTCTGGCCATGTGGTAAAGAATGAAAAAAACTTTTTAGCTGAGAAAACCAAGGATGTGAGCAAGCAACTGATTAATAAGGAGAGTAATATTAGAATGAAGGCAGAGGCTATTCATGAGGACAATGGGGGAAAAACTCCAAAGACATTTCAGAGATCTTTGAGACTGCCTTTCCTATCAAAGGCCTAGATCTCTAGTAGAGCAGAATGGTTTCAGGGAATGGGTTGCTGTCCAGAACCACTGGGCATCTCTGTTCCCTCATTCTGGTGCAGTGCTCCTCAGCCATACTAGCTGTGGCTCAGGCTCCAGGTGCAGCTTGATCCACAGCTCCAGAAGGCACAAGCAGTAAGGCTTGGTGGCGTTCACATGGTGTTAATCTTTTAGGCATGAAGAATGTAAAAGCTCTGAGAGCATAGTTTCCTCTACCTAGATTTTAAAGGATGTCACGGAAAGCCTGGCGGCCCAGACACAGACATGTTGCATGGGTGGAGCCACTATAGAGAGCTCTTACTAGACTAATGCCCAGGAGAACTGCAGGGTCAGAGCCACTACAGAAAGTCCCCACTATGGCAATGACTAGTGGGGCTGTGGGAGTGGGGCTGCTACCAAGACCTGTGAACTGTAGAGCTACCGGTGTGCAACACCAATCTGGGGAGTTGCAGATCACAAGACTCTAACCCATGAAAACCTAAGGGTGGGCTGATCCCAGTAAAGCCATAGAGATGGGGCTGCTTGAGGCCCTTGGGGCCCAACCCCCACTCACACCCTGCTAATCTTTGCATTTTTACTTACTTATTTATTTTTGAGATGGAGTCTAGCTCTGTCACCCAGGCTGGAGTGCAGTGGCACAGTCTTGGCTCACTGCAACCTCCGCCTCCTGAGTTCAAGCAATTCTCCTGCCTCAGCCTCCCAAGTAACTGGGATTACAAGCACCTGCCACCGTGCCCAGCTAATTTTTGTATTTTTAGTAGAGACAGGGTTTCACTGTGTTGGCCAGGCTTGTCTCAATCTCCTGACCTCCTGATCCGCCTGCGTTGGCCTCTCAAAGTGCTGAGATTACAAGCGTGAGCCACCTCGCCTGGCCAATATTTATATTTTTAGTAGAGATGGGGTTTCTCCATGTTGGCCAGGCTGGTCTTGAACTCCTGGCCTCAAGTAATCTGACTTGAGGCCTTGGCCTCCCAAAGTACTGGGATTACAGGTATAAGCCACTGTGCCTAGCCTATTTTAACTTAATTAGAAATTTCCCAGGCATTTAATGAATATCTATTATCTAATTTAACTTACCACAACTTTAAAGCTTTTGAGCTACCAAAGAAAATTTTGAAACTATGAAAAGTTTACTTATAAAGTTTTATCTCACTTACATTCACCTAATTCCCTTGTTCTTAACAATTATGCTTGAATTGCTCATGAAAATTTTCATAAGACATTAAACAAAACTAGCCATTATTGGGTTAGGTGCAGTGACTCATGCCTGTAATCCCACATTCTGGGAGGCCGAGGCAGGCAGATCACCTGAGATCAGGAGTTTCAGACCAGCCTAACCAACATGGTGAAATCCTAACTCTACTAAAAATACAAAAATTAGCTGGGCGTGGTGGCACACGCTTGTAAGGGTTAAAGCAGAGAGGATTTCTTTATTATGATGGCTAAAACTGGCCTGTTTGAGGAGTTGACTATTATCTCTCTCTTGATTTATCTGGAAGGTTGGATAAACAACTTAGTTTCAGTTTGGTGATATGAAACTTTGGCATGAGTGACTCCATTTTGGTTTGGACAGGAACCCAGTCCAAATCAATGACCTCCTATAAATTTCATTTAATAGGAGGTAATGATCCCAAAAGTTTAACGTGAGAATTTAGAACATCAATGAAAAAAAACCTAGTTATCAAATCTGTAAATCAAACGCAATCTAGAACACATAGACTTTTCAATGTAGAAAACAGGATGTATTGTGTAGTTGCATTTTTAAAGTACATATAGGGTGGGACTTTTGGCTGTTGCAAAGTGAAGAGGTTGGCAAATTCTTACGCCCACAAAACTGGACAACATTGTGAAAACAATTTCAGGGCTATGGAAATCAACCAAAAGGAAGCAAGGAATTAAGACAATTTTAGTCTGAAAAGTTACTGGCCAGGCATGGCAACTCATGCCTGTAATCCCAGCACCTTGGGAGGTCGAGGTGAGTGGATCACTTGAGGTCAGGAGTTCAAGACTAGCCTGGCTAACATGGAAAACCTTGTCTTTACTAAAAATAGAAAAATTAGGCGGGCGTGGTGGCGGGCACCTGTAATCCCAGCTACTTGAAAGGCTGAGGTAGGAGAATTGCTTGAACCTGGGAGGCGGAGGTTGCAGTGAGCTGAGATGACTCTCCGTGCACTCCAGCCTGGATGGCAGAGCCAGACTCCATCTAAAAAAAAAAAAAAAAAAAGAAAGAAAAAGAAAAGTTACTAAAATTTTATGTAAACCTCTGCCGAATCATTGGCTAACCACTAAACTAAGCTACAGGGACCACTCTTAGAAGGCCAGGCTAAAAATTAAACATAAGACTTAAAAAACTAAACAGAGACATTAGTGGCCCCATGCTGCAGAAGGCAAAGATTCTGCAGATTACATCTGGGAAAGTAAATAAAGATAAAAATAACTGCTTCAGGAAGAGAAATCAGAGTTCAGAGTTGCTAGAGTATATAATCTAAAATGTCAAATTTTCAAGAAAAATTGTAAGACATGAAGAAACAGAAAATCTGACCCATACTGATGGAAAATAATATATATATATATATATATAAACTATGAGTGGTTCCAGAAATTAGATTATTGGACAAATATTTCAAAACAGCTGTTATAAATATGTTCAAAGAACTAAAGAAAACCATTTAAAAATGAATAAATCAGTGTAATGACAATTATTCAACAAATAGAGGATCTCAATTAAAAAGCAGAAATTATTTTTTAAAAAACCTAGTGGTAATTCTGAGTTGCAATAAATAATAACAAAAATAAAAAATTTACTAGAGGAGGTCACAGAAGAGTCAATGAAATTGAAGATAAATCATTAGAAATTACTCAGTGTGAAAAACAGAGAGGAAAACATAGAAGAAAAATACACAGTGCCTCAGAGACTGGTGGGACAACATGAAGCATACCAACATACATGTAATTGGGATCCCAGAAGGGGACTCCAGAGAAATGACAGAAAAATATTTAATGATATAATGAATGAAAATTCCCCAAATTTAGGCCGGACGCAGTGGCTTAAGCCTGTAATCCCAGCACTTTGGGAGGCCGAGGCGGGTGGATCACGAGGTCAAGAGATCGAGACCATCCTGGTCAACATGGTGAAACCCCATCTCTACTAAAAATACAAAA
>NW_016107546.1:1801839-1850334 GCF_001604975.1 Cebus imitator | reverse complement strand
AAAAAAAAAAGAAAATTCCCCAAATTTGACTTTAAAAAATCATTTCACAGACTCCAGAAGCTCAAGAAACTCTAAGTAAATACAAAGAGATTCACACCTGACACATCATGGTCAAACCACTGGAAGGCAAACCAAAGACAAGAGAAAATCTAAAACTAACAAGAGAAAAATAAATCACCACACACAGGGAACAATATGATTAATGGTCAACTTCTTGTCTGAAACCATGGAGGCCAAAGACAGTAGAATGATATATTCAAATTGCTGAAAGAAAAAGAAAAAACTGTCAACCAAGAAATCAAAATCTCGAAAAACTAATCTTTAATAATGAAGGTACAATGTATTCCCACATAAAGAAAGACTGAGATAATTTGTTGCTAGCTGACCTGTTTACAAAAAATAAAGAAATAAAAAATGCAAGAAATGGTAAATATGTGGATAAATATAAAGAATTATGTAAATATTGATCTTTTATTATAATTACTTTGAAAAACAACATCCTGTAAAACCATAATTACAACTCAATTTTAAACTTGTAACACATATGTGTAACATCTCAACACTAATCACATAAAGGAAGGTGGGAATAAAGTTATAGTGGAGAAAAGTTTTTATAGTTTACTGGAACTAAGTCAGTATTAACTTGAACTAGATTGTGACAAAGTAAGATGTATATATTCATCTATAAAGCAACCATTACTAAAATAAAATTTTAAAACATCTGCTAGGCATGGTGGCTTACATTTATAATCCCAGCACTTTGGGAGGCCGAGGCAGGTGGACGGCTTGAGCTGGGGAATTCGAGACTAGCCTAGGCAACATGGTGAAACCTCATCTCTATAAAAAACACAAAAATTAGTCAGGTATGGTAGTGCCCATTTTTAGTCCCAGTTACTTGGGAGGCTGAAATGGGAGGATCAATTGAGCCCAGGAGGTTGACTCCGTAGTGAGCTGTGATCAGGCTACTACACTCCAGCTTGGGCAACAGAGCAAAGCCCTGTCTCAAAAAAATAAAACTAAAAAAATAAATAGCAAATAAAAACGTTACACCATATATTTGTTTAACACAAAACAGTAAAAAAGCAACAAAAGAATAAAAATCTGCAATATATAGGAACTAAATAGCAAAATGATAGATATCCAATCCTATCAAGTACATTAAAAGTATATTATTTCCTAAATATCCAATCAAAGGTAGAAATTCTCAGGTTGGATACAAAACAAGATTTGATAATATGCTGTCTACAAGAGACAGACTTGAAATTCAAAAATAAATATAGACTGACAAAGCATAGACAAATAGACTTTAAGACAAGAAATATGCGAGAGATAAGGAGGGATATTTCATAATGTCAAAAATGTCAGTACCTCAGGAAGATATAAATGTATACACACCTCAAAACAGAGCCCCAAAACATATAAGACAAAAATTCGCATAATTAAAAGAAGAAATTGACAACTCCACACCTATAATTAGGTTTTTCAATACCCAACTTTTGATAATTGATAGAACAACTGGACAGAAGATGAGTAATGCTGGAAAAAAGCATGATGGAAGATTATGCATTATTTTTTTTCTTCTTTTCTTTAATGGGGTCTCATGTTTCACCATGTTGCCTAGGCTGGCCTTGATTTCCTGGACTCAAGCAATCCTTCCACCTCAGCCTACTGAGTAGCTGAGAGTACAGGCACCCACCACTGGGGCCCGGCTACTGAATACACTTTTTTTTTTTTTTTTTTTGAAACAGAGTTCTGGGCTGGAGTGCAATGGCACAATCTCGGCTCACTGCAACCTCCACCTCCTGGGTTCACAGGATTCTCCTGCCCCAG
The DNA here is from genome assembly GCF_001604975.1 of Cebus imitator. Lineage (NCBI taxonomy): Eukaryota > Metazoa > Chordata > Mammalia > Primates > Cebidae > Cebus > Cebus imitator. The sequence goes on along the minus strand of NW_016107546.1, from coordinate 1,848,504 downwards.
CCTCCTGAGTAGCTGAGATTATAGGCACACACTACCACACCTGGCTAATTTTTTTTTTTTTTTTTTATTTTTAGTTGTGACAGGGTTTTACTATGTTGGCCAGACTGGTCTTGAACTCCTGACCTTGTGATCCCCTCCCCCTCCACCTCGGCCTCCCAAAGTGCTGGGATTATAGGCTTGAGCCACCGTGCCCAGCTGAATACGCATTCTTTTTAAGTGCAAATGAAGCATTCTCTGGGATAGACCATATGCTGGGCCATTAAACAAATATAAACATATTTGAAATAATTTAAATTATTTAAAGCATGTTCTCTGAATACAATGGAGTTAAGAAATTTGAGACATCCCTAAATATTTGGAAGCTAATCTATTTCTAAGTAACCCATGCACCAAAAAATAAAAAGGAAATTAAAAAACATTAGGAGGCTGGGAGCAGTGTCTCAAGCTTGTAATCCTAACAGTTTGGGAGGCTGAGGCAGGAGATTTGCTTAAGACCAGGAGTTCCAGACCAGCCTGGGAAGCATGGTGAGACTCCATTTCTAACCGCCCCCCTCCAAAAAAAAATTAAAGTAAACAAAATACAACATGTTAAATTTGTATTGAATATAATATACTTACCACCTATATTATAAAAGAAAAAATTACTAAAATACTATAAATCAGCTTTCACTTTAGGCAATTGAAAAAAGAAAAACAAATGAAACTCTAAGTAAGCAGAATAAAAGAAATAACAAAAATTATAGTAGAAATCGGTAATATAAAAAGAGAAAAACAATATAGAAAATCAATTTAATTAAATGAAAAGCATGAAAATATTTTTAAAGGATAAACCTTTAGCTAGACTGAATAAGAAAAAAAAAAGAAAAGACACAAATGTTCAAAATCAATAATGATGAGGGGCCATCACTGCTAACTTGAAACAAATCAAAAGGATTTTAGGGGGCTATTATGAAAAACACGAATTACCAAAACTAGCTCAAGAAGAGACAGAAATTCTGTATTCATCTATGACAAGTAAAGTAATTGAATTTGCAGCTAAAAGACTTCCAACAAAATAAACTCTAGGCCGAAATGTTTTCATTGGTAAATTCTACCAACAGTTAAGGAATAAATTCTACAGTCTTTCCCAGAATATAGAAGCAGAAGAAACACATCTCAACTCAATTAATTAGGGCAGTGATACCCTAATACCAAAACTACAAAAAGATGTTACAAAAAACAAAAAAATCAAATAACAGACCCAAATTCCTCATGAACATAGATGCAGAGATCCTTAACAAAACATTAGCAAGTCAAATTCAGCAATATAAATAAAAAGACAATACATCACAGCCTACAGGGGTTTATCCTGGTAATCCAAATTATGAATAATTTGTCTCTGGATGATGAGATTATGGGCAGTTTTTTTTTTTTCCTCCAAGTTTTCAATAATGAACATGGTTTAGTTCTTTAATGAGAATTTAAAAATTGCAATTTAAAAGAAATACAAATAATTTTCTCCCAGTATTTTCTGGAGTAGGTAGGTAGCAAGTGGACGAAATGCTGGTTTGGGTAAACGAGAACACATTTCTCACTTTCTACAAAGGAAAAGATGAAACGAAAGCATGAAATTAAAGACAGCAAATGTAGCAGGATGTCCCCTCATCTGTCCCATGACCAATCAGGGGGCCAGCAGAGTTCTCGGTGACAAGCAGGGCCTTTTAGGCCCCAACCACACAGAGGAACCACCTCCTCTGCATGCAGGGACATTTGCACGATGACGTAATCAGGTTTTGTCATTTGCAAGGCACATTATAGTAACTCCTCTTTCAAGGGCAGAGCAGTGACGAAGTCAGCCAAGGGACTGTGTTTGTAAATGGTATGGCACGTGCAGAAAAAAGAAATTTCTAAGTATTTCTTAACTCCCTGTTCTTAGCTGGGACCTTGGACTTTATTATAAATAAACAGTTACTACAGTACCAAAAGCTGAATGAGATTACTGTTGGGTAATCTCTGCCAGCAGGAAACCAGAATTGGTCTATCTCCAAAACCACCAAAAAGGATATTTTGTTTAATTTTCTATTCTATTTCCTATTTTATTTTGCAATTTGAAAAAGAAAACGATGGGTGATATAAATTGAGTAATTTCTTTCCTTGCCAATCTCCCATCTTCCCCAAAATTCTAAGAGCTCTGGTGACACAATTTATCTCCCTGCTTCAGTCTGGAACACAGTGGGCAGGTTTGGAGACTTAATGTTGGGACGGTTGAGGCAGACCCCACTGAGCTGACAGTGAGAATCCACGGTCACAGGCTTGGACATCCCTGGGCCTGAGCAACGTGGGATCCGTCCCTCCCTGGGCCCTGTGCGCCTCCTCATGTACTTGATGATACCCCAAATTCCTTTAACAAAAAGCATTTACTTACACTAGTGACAGAAAGTCTAAAATGTTAACTGCAGGACAGGGGACCCATAGACTGGGATTCAAACAAATGCAGCGACGGATACAGAGCCGGTTCAGGGAGCAGCCTGCTGAGAGTTCTAGGGGCCTGAAAGGAGGCCTCCCACCTACACGATTCTGCCTGTGTTTGGATGCCATCTTTCATCAGACCTAAAAACTGTGTCTACACTTTTGCCAAAGGCTAGGTTTGGGTCCCTGGGGACTCTGGGCAGTATAAGCAATGCCCAAGAATTCTCTGAGGTGATCTGGCTGACCTCACAAGGTACCGAACTGCAGGGCTCATTCAGCACCACAAGAGTAGTGAGGTTCCCACTCAAAAGTGAGAAGGTGTCAGGCCTGATGTAGCAGGAGGAACAGTAATGTGAAGGATGTCCCTTGGACAAAAGTCAGAATGAGGCCGGGTGTGGTTGATGCATACCTATAATCCCAGCACTTTGGGAGCTGAGGCAAGAGGATTGCTTGAGCTCAAGAGTTCCAGACCAGCCTGGCCAACATAGTGAGACTTTGTCTTTACCAAAAAAAAAAAAAAAAAAATAGGCTGGGTGCAGTGGCTCACGAATGTAATACCAGCAGTTTGGGAGGCTGAGACGAGAGGATTGCTCGAGCCCAGGAGTTTGAGAGCAGCTTGGCCTACATGGTGAGACCCTGTCTCTATAAAAAATAAAAACATCCAGGTGTGTTGGTGTGTGCCTATAGTCCTAGTTTCTTGGGAGGCTGAGGCGGGAGGATCACTTGAGCCCAAGATCACTTGAGCTGCAGTGAGCTGTGAACATGCCACTGCACTCCAACCTCAGTGATGGAGTGAGATGACAGAGCAAGACCCTTTCTCTAAAAAACAAAAATGAAATAAAAAGTGAGAAGCCCTGGGCGGAAGGAAGCATGCAGGGAGGCTGAGATCTGCCCTGGGACAGCAGATGACAAGGTACCTGCAAGGAGGTTGTGGAAGCCTCGGAGGGCAGGGCCTGGAGTCACCAGTGTGCCTGTGTGTCAACAGTTTCCCTGAGCCCAACTGTTCTGGTGGAGAAGGCCCTGACTCCCTTGAGGCTGCCTGACTTCCTTCTGGCCTCTCCCTGCAAGTCCTAAATATTGCTTCTCACCCGCTGTCACCTCAGAATCTGTTTAGCTAGGGTTTTGCCATGGCCAGGACACACATGAGGAATCTGAGATGGCTTAAAGGTCAAATCTTCCTATTCCAGCGCCTGCGTCCCTGTTCACAGAGCCAAGACTGGTCTGCCGGCTTCTCTGCTCTGCCTACATGGTCTTGGTCTTGCACGTGTTTCTGTCTTCTGGGCTGCGCAAGTGTATGTTGCTTTCTTTGCCATCTGAGCCTGGCTCTTCAGGCACTCATTGAAATTCATTGTCTAAAGGCAATGAAGCATGCAGCAGTTAAGAAGATAGGCTCTGGTGCCGGGCATTTATGAGCTGTGCAATCATGGGCAAGTTACGCACCTTCTGCCTTAGTTTCCTTCTATGTGGAAGGGGATGATAATACTACATGTTTTCATAAGCTTGTAAGAATTGAAAGAGTAAATATATGTAAACAATTTTTTTTGAGACATGGTTTCACTCTGTTGCCCAGGCTGGAGTGCAGTAGCATGATCACAGCTCACTCTAGCCTCGACCTCCTGGGCTCCGGAGATCCTCCCACCTCAGCCTCCCAGGTGGCTGGGACTACAGGTGTGCACCACCACATCCAGCTAATTTTTGTGTTTTTTGTAGAGACGGGGTTTTGCCATGTTACCCAGGCTGGTCTCCAACTCCTGGGCTCAAGTGATCTGCTCACCTTGGCCTCCCAAGGTGCCAGAATTACAGGCAGGAGCCACCATGTCCAGTCCAGGTAAACAGTTGAATAATGGCTGGCATATGGAATAAGGCTTGGCTCTTGTGCATTTATTTATTTATTCAACACATGTTATTGAACACCCGCTTGGTACATGCTGCATCAAGTGATGGAGATGCAATGTGAATACAAAGAAACACTGATCTTGCCGTCAGGAAGCTTCTAGTCTAAATGAGGGACATTTAAACCTTAATCAATAATTGTACTGCAAATAACAGCACACAGTGCTTAAAGGAGAGGTGCTGTTATAGGACCACCAGGCTCAGTCGCCCACTGCCCAGCAACAGACTAATACACAGAAATGGTGGGAGTTGCAGCAGAGAAACAGTGTAATAATCGTATGGCAACCAAACAAACGGGGTGGGAGGGAACCTCAAATCTGCCTCCCCAAGGAGTTTTAGACTGGAGTTTTAAGGACATTTTGGTGGGTAGGGGCTTGAGGAGCTAGGGGTTGCTGATTGGTCGAGAAGTGATGGGTGAAGTTAATGGGACAAGGAGATGAAGGAAACACAATTCTGTGCTGAGTGGGCACCTTGGGGCTGAGGGTCTTCAGACTCATTGACTTCAAGCATTCTGCTGGAATGCAGGATCTGAAAAATACCCTAAGGAATTATTTGGTGAAGAAAGTCCAGTGTCAGAGATTCTATCTATAGGAACAATGAGGGAGCCAGTGGTCAGCATGCTACGTGATTCTTGGTTTGTGAGCAACTGCAGGGAAGTGGGTCAAAGTGCACCAGCACACCCTGGTCACTGCTTAACTATAACTCTGTCTAGACCGTGGCTTGAAATTCTCGTGAACCCTGTGAGAGTGCTTTCAGCATGGTGCTGAGAGAGTGCAATATTAATAGATCTCACCCAGGGTGGGGTGAAATGTCGGAGGCCAGACATTCTTTTCCCATCTTCTCACCTGGCATCTTGAGATAAGCACTGGCTACCCTCTGGACTCTGGTCCCTGAAAGCAGCCAGTTTACTTCCTGAACTAAACCAGTGCTCTGAGATGGAAGCAGGATGTCATATAAACCATCACCACCAAACGGTATACCAGGAAAACACAGCTCAGATCTTCCTGGCTCTTCTACCAGCTGTGAGATATGGGGCAAGGCTCCAGATTCAGCTGGGCCTTTATTAACCAGCCCTGGAGTTAAATCATCAATCCAGAGGTCTGTCCTAGCCCTGGAGCCCAAGGAGGCCCCTGATTTACACAGCAAACAGGGTGAGTGTTGGTGGACATGTCCTTTCCAGTTACAGAGAGCATTTCAGAGTCAGTATGCTCAAAGCAACAAATTACACCAGAAGTGACAAGGACATTCTAAAAATCCAGTGAGCCCATTTGATAATTAAGACGTTCAGACCCTCAACCTATTTTAAGGATGTTTTTAAAGACAGGAGTTTATACTGTAGCCCACCCTGGAGTGCAGTGGCGTGATCACTGCTCACTGCAGCCTTGCCCTCCCAGACTCAAGCAGTCCTCACACCTCAGCCCCCTGAGTAGCTGGGACTACAGGTGTATGCCACCATGCCTGGCTAATTTTTTATTTTTTTACTTTTTGTAGAGACAGTGTCTCACTATACTGCTCAGGCTGGTCTTCAACTCCTAGGCTCAAGTAATCCCCCTGCCTCGACCTCCCAAAGTGCTGGGATTACAGGCTGAGCCACCACACTCAGCCAGGATATTTTTAAGGCAGAAAAAATGATAAATATGTGACCAGTGGGCATGGACTTGTTAATTCTTTTAACCCAGGTTAGGGCTACTGTCTGGGTAATACACCAAACCTGGGCTGGTTTCTGTCCCAAAGCGGACTTTGATGTCTCACCTCTCAATGTGCTGGTCTCTGGGCCAGCAGCATCACCAGCTCCCGGGAGCTTGTTAGAAATGCAGAACCTCGGCCGGGCATGTTGGCTCATGCCTGTAATTCCAGCACTTTGGGAGGCTGAGGTGGGTGGATCACCTGAGGTCAAGAGTTTGAGGCCAGCCTGGCCAACATGGTGAAACACCGTCTCTACTAAAAATAGAAAAATTAGGCGGGCGTGGTGGTGTAATCCCAGCTAATCAGGAGGCTGAGGCTAGAGAATTGCTGGAACCCAGGAGGTGGAGGTTGCAGTGAGCTGAGATCATGCTATTGCAGTCTAGCCTGGGCGACAGAGCAAGACTCTGTCTCAAAAAAAAAGAAAAAGAAATAGAAATACAGAAGCTCAGGCTCTCGCTCAGACTTACCACATTAGACTCTGCATTTGAACATGCTCCCAGGGTGAGTGGTGTGCATCAGTGTTTGAGAAGCACCGGCCTGAGGGGTGTTGGGAGGCTGCCCACCTGTTTTAGGCACGCTTTGAATATGGCACCTGCATCTGCATTGTACCAACTCAAAAGACCCAACAAGTCATCTCCCTCTGAGTCTTCCGTTAACATAAATATCCTAAACTGGGGGTGGAAAGTGGGTGTCTGAATATTCCTGGTTTAGCAGTATGAAAATCCTCCGGCAATGAAGAACATCTAATTTGCACTCCTAAATGGCACAAAGCCTGTTTCCTTTATGCCGTTGTCTTTGCTTCATCAAATTTACCCGCCGTGGTCCATATCTGAGACCAGTCAGCTCTGTGCATCGACCGAGTTAAGGCCTGCCTCGCCTCCTCCAGCCAACCAGCAAGTGTGGGTGCCGCGCTGGGTGCCAGGGATGGAGATGGACAGCATTTGATCCCGGACCTTGAGGGTGCCTTTGTTTTGCTTTGAGTTTTGGAATTTCATAGACTTGAAACTCAGAGTCAAGTTTAGCTGAAACTGCTGAACATCCCCAAGCTTCCTGCAGAAACTCCCAGATCACAGACTTTGCCCATGGTTCTGAGTCAAAGCCATAATCCAGCCAGGTCTTACCTTCATTGAATCAAAGAGAGTGTTTGAAGTGATAGTTTTAACTCCCTATTCTGATGGTAGAGAGGATGGTAGGAAGGATGAGGGGGTGAGTTCTTTGTACTTGTGGATTTCTGATTTGAAAAAAAAATTTATTTCATTTTTTATAGAGACGGGGTCTCCCTATGTTGCCCAAGCTAGTCTTGAACTCTTGGGCTCAAGTGATCCTCCCACCTTGGCATCCCAAAGTGCTGGGGTTACAGGCAAGTACCATCATGCCTGGCTAATTTTTTATTTCTGTTTGTTTATTTATTTATTTACTTTTGGTAGAGATGGAGTCTCCCTATGTTGCCCAGGTCAGTCTCAAATTCCTGGACTCAAGTGATCCTCCTGCCTTGGCCTCCCAAAGTGCTGGCATTGTATGTGTGAGCCACTGTGCATGGCTGGATTTTTAATTCTTAATCTTGGCTGTACCCAGGAAACTAAAAATGCTTATGCCTAAACTGCAACCCAGGTCAGTGCAAGAACATTTGGATAACAAAAAAGCTAACCGTTCCAAGTGCTTTTCGTTTTGTTGAATCTCCACAACAACCCTATGGAGTAGGCACTCTTATTATCTTCATGTTTGGATGAGGACTGTGGGGCTCTGGGGAGTTAAATGACTGATCAAAGATCCCTCAGTCTGTGAGAGGTAGAGCTAGGCAGTCTATCAGATTCTGCACTAGACTATTACGCTAAAGTGCTTCAAATTGGTCCCCAAGTGTCCTTACACATCTCCACAGGTGATCCTAATGTCCATCGAGGGTTAAGCGCCTCTGCTACAAACGCAGCAGGAACTTGACCTGCTCTTGACTCCAGTCTCATTGAATCTATGCTCCCAAGATAGGAGGCGGGTGCCAGGCCTCGGGTGGGGTGGCACCTCAATTGTGAAGCCTCAAATCAGAGCAATGCCCCTGGTTTTGTTCCTGCTGTCTAGCTTCAGGTGCTCACATCTCCATGGTGGCAAACCATTCCAAAGTCATTTTGTCCCAGCTCCGATAGCTTTTCCCACCTTCTTATCTGCTCCATCTTCTTTCCATCTCACTCCCTGCCTTTAATGTCATCGATCTAATTAGAATCACAGTTGTTTATTGCCCAATGGATTGGGTCTGGGTTCTTTCACGAGGCTCTCAAGGCCCTCCAAGTCCTCAGCGGCCCTGGCTTTGTTTCCCTAAACTGACCTCTGCTCTAGTCTTTGTTTTCCTAAACCAACCTCTGCTTTCAGCCCCTCTGTTTGCTTGGGCCCTACCCTTCCTCCCTTGCCTGTGCTGACCCAGGCCCCAACTTCTCCCTGCTCCCCACCTCCAGCCCACACAGAGTTCTCCAACCTCTCGCTTAACACTTTGTCAACCCCACAAGCCTTTGATTAACTACTCTGCACTGCCTTCTGTTTGTTTCAGAGACATCAGTCTATCTTACCAATAACACCAAGGACAGGGATTATAATAAATAGTTCTTGTGTTTTCCCTGCAGCATGAAACACTAAGATAAACACATCACAAATCTGCAATAAATGCTTGCAGAATGAGATTTATGGACATACTTAGAAGTCTGGCTGATTTAACCTTTTCCCTGGAGGTGACTGAGAAATATGGGGTGGGGGATGGTCTTTGAGTGGGGTGGGACAGTGTCACAGTTGAAGCAGTGACATGGGAATGTTAGTGTATGAGAACTGGGCAGGCTAGATGCTGGAGAGGACGTAGGCTGGAGAAGACATAGGAGACAGGGAGGTCTGGATTGCAGGGTGCAATGAGATTGATGTGCAAGGGCTGTCTATTGTGTATTGGTTATCTAGTGCTGTGTAACAAATAACCTCCAACCTTAGTGGCTTAAAATAACAAGTGTTTATTATCTCGTAATTTTTGTGGATCATGAATTTGAGAACAGCTGTTCCCCTGGTTGGCAGCGCAGAGGTGGCACAATTCCTGGAGTTATTGTAGAAGACATGAATCAGCAGGAGTTCATCAGAGCTCAAGTAGCCTTCCTCATAAAGTCCAGTAAGCTGAATGTCCTTGAATGGGTGGGCATCACCAAACTGGCCAAGCACAAAGAGCTTACTCTCTGAGATGAGAGATTAGAACCAGTTCTACACATAAGCTGCTTCTACAACGTGGCACCTGTACCACCAAGGTGGTGCTGGGGTTGGCTCCATGACCAAGATCTATGGAAGATGTCAGAGAAATGGTGTCATGCCCAGCCACGTCAGCTGAGATTCCAAGAGTGTGGCTCACTGAATCCTTCAAGCCCTGGAGGGGCTGAAAATGGTGGAAAAGGAACAAGATGGGGGCCACAAACGGACACCTCAGGATCAGAAAGATTTGGACGGAATTGCTGGAGAGGTGGCAGCTGCCAACAAGAAGCATTAGAACAAGGTATCCTGGGTTAATAAATTGCCTCATTCATTAAAGAAAAAAAAAAAAGCATTTGAGAGCAGCTTAGTTGGATGGTTGCAGGGTGTCTCATGGGGTTGATGTCTTTTGGGGCTTCAGTTATCTGAAGCCTTGACTGGGGCTGCAGAATCTGCTTCCAGGCTCACTCATGTGCATGGCTGTTGGCAGGAGGCCTCAGTTCCTTGCCTTGTGGTTGTTTATAACATAGCAGCTTACTTCCCCCAGAGTGAGTAACCCGAGAGAGGGAGAGAGAGGGCAGGGCAGGGAGCATGAGGTCTCTGATGACTTAGCCTTGGGACTGACAACCATCACTTCTACTGTGTTCTATTGGCCACACAGACAAACCCTGAGACAATGTGGAAAGAGACTACTCACGGGCATGGACATCAAGAGGGAAGCTCATTAGGGGCTATCTTGGAGGTTGTTTCCACTGGGAAACATAAGGCCCCAGCTCAAACCCACTGGAGGGATGGAAGAGGAGGAAGAAGAGACTCAAAGGACTCCAGCCTGGAGCCTGGAACTTGAGGGGTCTCCTCTTCAAAAAGGCTTTTCTTGACAACTCTGGCCAAACACTGCCCACCACCCTCACGTCATTCTCAAGTTATCCTATATACTTTCTTCTTTGTACTTTTCACTCTCTGAAATTGCCTTTCTTGAAGATTTGTTGTATCTTTTCCATTAGGAAATAAACTCCTCATGAGCTGGGAGCTTGCCTTGTTCATGCTGTGTCCCCAGTACCTAGTATGGTGCATAATACGTAGTGGGTATCAGTACATATATATCCAAGGAACTAATGAATGAAACCTAGGGGTGGGAGTTTGCGCTTTGCACAAAGATGGGGTGAGTGGGGCTGAAATCCAACAGGAGCCCTGCATTGAAGTCTCGTCCTAGGGCAAAACCTTCCTCCACTGAATACCTTAGTCCTCTCAGCTGGGTCTGCCTCAATCCTACAAAAGGGCCATATGCGCTAGCAGAGGTAGGGGGCTCCTGCCAAAATGCTGGGGTGGAGGCTGCAGTCCATAGTGCTATCCCAGAGATCTTTTTATTCTTATTTTTTATTTTTAGAGATAGGGTCTTGCTCTGTCACCCAAGCAGTGATCGTAGCTTGCTGCAGCCTTGAACTCCTAGACTCAAGAGATCCTCCTGCCTCAGCCTCCCCAGTAGCTGGGACTACAGGTGCATGCCACCGCACCAGGCTCAGAGATCTTTCTGAAGCTCACTCTACTCTTCCTGTGATTCTTTAGCCCTTTCCTTCCTGTTTGAGGCTCCCTTAGGCTATAAAAGTCACTCTGTAGAGTAAATAAACCATTCTCTTGAGGTCCTTTTCTGCCTCAACCATATCACCTTCTTGGTGGCTTTATGAGTTTAACTTAACAGGAAGTTCACCTTCTGGCTTCTGTTTGTTAAACAGCATTATCTGGACTGACAGCCCCGGCTTTGCTGACCCTAGAACCCAGGGGAAGGAGTGGACACTCTAGACTGGGTTTGGCCCTTAAAGCAGAAGGAATACTGATCAACACAGGACCTACTTCTTTCCATAGCAGCTACACACAGTCGTGACAGTTTCTTACCTTTCTCTGGTGGTTTATGGTTGTAAACAGCTTTCCCTTACTTACAGTTCTCAACAGGAAACTTATTACCATGAGCTAAAAAACATTTACTGAGCACCTGTTGCATGCGGAGGGTGCTGTGATAGCGAATATAGTTGTGACAAGAGAGATGATAAGTTATTTGTTTCCCAAATTTATTGTTAGGTAAGAAATGTGAAGTGCAGAATACTGGCTGTGGTAAGTTTCTATTTGCATAAAAAAGGTATTATACGAGGAAACATGCTTCCGCCTGGCCAACAGAAAGCTGGCTGTTTCTTGAGAGGCCTCACAGGATAGTATTATTGGTGAAACAACCACAGTGCAGAAGCTGGTCTTCAGAAAAAAGGAAAAAAAATAGACGTATATATGCTTTTCTATGGCTTGGTATCTTTGGGAGAATACACAAGAAGTTGACTACTCTGGTTACCTTTGGGTGTTTGGGATGAAAAGAAAACTTACTTTTCATTGTATTCTTTTGTACTATTTGAATTTTGTACCACATACCTATATGAAAACATAATAATTTATAACTAAAGCAAATGATGAGATTTAAAAATAGAGCACTGTTAAAAGTCACATAATCCGTAAAGTAGAATATGTAATATAGATATTTTTGTCTTTAAAAATGTTGTGGTTTGTGTCCTTTGGTAACTTTACTGGAGTGATTAACCAAAGCAAAACATTTAGGTATTTGCATCTTTTCTGTCTGGGCCTCTACCTTGGCCACTTGGGCTTCTGACAGCATGGCAGCTGGGTTCCAAGAGCAAGTGTTTCAAGAGGCCTGGAAAGGAAGCTGCAAGGCTTCCTGTGACCTAGTTTCAGAAGCCCTACGTGGTCACGTGCACCACATTTTATTAGTCAAGTAAATCACTAAGGCCAGCCCAGATTTAAGAGAAGGCAAATTAGATGCACCTTTCAGTCGGAAAGGTTCCAAAGAATTTGTGGCCGTCTTTAATCCACCACACACGGAAGCAAAAGCAAACAAACAAAATGGAGGACTAACATCGTGTTCCCAGGTTTTATTTTGACAAATAGAAATATTAAAAGGCAACACCAAAAATGTTGTCACCCACTACCACATTGTCACATCTGTTTCTTAAAAGTTCTTTTTTTCCACCAACAATAGTAGAAAGGACATAGTTCCAGAACAAATGGTGGGTCTTTAAATAGAACAAATCTAGCTTAATTAAAAACTTGCTATGCTGTACTTATTTATCTCATTTCAGACCAGGTAGAAAACTAGGTCATGGAGAAGTTGTCCACTGGCAAGCCACCAGGCAGAAGGCATGACACCTCTGGGGTGCAGAGGAGCAGTCCCCTGCTACTGGTTTGCATCCAGGCTCTCCATGAAACTTGTGTCCCACTGGCTTCTGGGATTTACCTCCCTACTCAGCTCCCACTTCCCAGGGAGGTGCCAATGGGATCGTAGGCAGAAAGATCTGCCTGTTGTCTAGGGTTTCCATGGCACCACACTGATGAGGATTTTTTTCTGGCATCGTCAGGCTTTCTGGCCCAGGCTGGGCTTCTTACATTGTGGCTTCTGCTCTGTGGGCTGGGCTATTCTGGCTCTGCAGGTCTGGACAAGAATTAGTGATACCACAGGTCTGACACAATGGGAAGCCTGCCCAAGATGACCATCATCACCCCCTTGGAGCATATCAGAATCACTGGGGGAAGCTTTTCAGCACCAGTCTCCATCCTCCTTGAATTCCTGGCACCTCTTCAGTACTATGGAGCCTAACAGGTCCCACAGTGGGAATGTTGTACTAGGTCAACAAGGAACCTTTACTTGGTCCTCTGGGACCAACTGTCCGGAGACCTCTAAGCCAAGCCAATACTGTATTTCTATGCATTGCCCAGTGTAGCTGACAGGCTTTACCGGTGGAAGGGAATTGCCTGCTGAGCAGGCAATTCAGATGGCTGAGGATTAATTTTCTAAGTGTATCTGACCTAGAAACATGTCAGAGGTCGGGAGCAGGAGTGGGTCCAAGCCAGGGAGACTCATACCCTCTGGGCCACCTCTTCTCCAAATCCTTAGCATCTTGGGGAAGCAGAGTCCTACTCCACTTTCTCTAAATATTTCAAAAATTCTTTAAAAAATTTATTTATTATTATTTTTTAAGACGGAGTCTTGCTCCATCGCCCACACTAGAGTGCGGTGGAAAGATCTCAGCTCACTGCAATCTTTGCCTCCCAGTTTCAAGCGACTCTCCTGCACCCACCCTACAACTTTCAGGTAAATAGTTGTCTCTTAGAGAAATGACCTCAAAATGGACTTTTGTTTATTAAAGGTATAACTGGATAAAAGAGCCAACTAGACACAAGAGTTATACATGTATCTATTCACTCCAGGGGTGAGACCGTATCTCTTGGGTGTTTCCCCAACAGCCCCGATACCAGACATCAGGAAGCAGGACGAGGTCACCTTCCCCATCTAGTTATGCATGTAAGAAGCAGGTCAGCCCAAACAAGGGCAGGCATAAAGCCCTAGATCTGCAGTGAGCACAAAGAGTCAATTCAACAGCCCACAGAGCTCATCCTCTGTAACAGTCCTAATTAGAAACATTATACATAAGGAGAGGAAACAGTTTACACAGACTCCAGCATGAGCTCATGGCAATAGCATTGTTTGTTTTCTAGCTCCAGCTCCAAGGCTACAGACACACACCTCTGAAAAAATAATGCATATGTATTTTCAAGACGGATATCTTCAGATACTCCAGAAAAACGTGGCAGTAGCGATATGCTGTAACAAAACTGTCTGCATTGTGACTATCTCTCCTTTGCCTTTTACCTCCACTGTCGTCTGTCTTGGTGTTAGGATTTTGTCAGTAGCTTAATATTTGAAAAAATAATTTACGACATGTTCCTTCTTCTCTGTTCTCACGTAACCTTGAGATTTAAACATTTTTCCATCTGCTTTTTGTCCCTTTTCACTGGGAAGCCCCTAGTGATGTTTCCCGTGCCTAGTGGAGCAGAAATTAGCCTGCATTCTGTTTACCAGGGATGCTACGCCTGGTGGAACAGTCGCCGGCGTGTCACTGAGCATTTACATTCATATTACTTAACTGTTGCTAGGGGAGCCAGATAGAAAAGACAAAGGGCATAAATCACAGCATCTCACTGATATTTTACCATCAGCACTCTTTCTCTTCTCTCTCATTTGGAGCAGTTTTTCTCTCTCGAGTCTCTTGGTCTGGAATTCTTCATCCTGGTTTCAGGAGATTCATATAAGATGTCAACTGACCTTCCTTATAACCCACACCTTGCTTATAACCCCCTCCTCTCCTCCTTTTTTCTGCCCTCCTGCTCTGGTTTCCCTGTGTACTTACAATCGCTGGTGGGTAAGTTGTAGTCTGTAGTTCCACATCGCCTGGTTTGAATCCCCACTCTAGTTGTGTGATCTTGCCTTCCCAGGGTGGACTTAGCTTCTCCGAGTGGGCTTCCTCCTCTGTAAGATGGGGGATATGCTTGCCCCAGCCTCATGAGATTGTTATCGTAACATGTAGCGTTAAATGAGTCTCTACATGTGAAGAGTCTAGTAGACAGTACGGATTCAATAAACCATGTTCGTTCTTGTCATCGGTAGACTCATGGCTCTCTTCAGACTTGTCTAACCTGCGGCCCACTGGCCACACGTGGCCCAGGACATCTTTGAATGCAGCCCAACACAAAGTTGTAAACTTTCTTAAAACATTGAGATATTTTTGCAACGTCCTTTTTCAGCTCATCAGCTGTCGTTAGTGTATTTTATGTGTGGCGCAAGACAATTCTTCTTCCCATGTGGCCCAGGGAATCCAAGAGATCGGACACCCCTGTGACATCTTCTAGGTGACTGGCCCAGTGAAATTGTGATCACAGAGGACAGTAGAGTCCCTGTAGTACACACAGGAGATGTTCCACAAACTCCATTTGATAAGCACCATTTTCGGGTGGCCCCGTGCTGTGCAGAACATCAGGAATCAGTGAGCATTTGGAAAGCACATCGACCTCCCAGTGTTTGGGAGTTGCTGTTTTAAGAAAGACCCATTTACCATTCTACTGCCTACACGAAGAGTGAAGACTAATCCTTGGACAGGAAACGTCTCCAGCCTAGCTGTGCCCTGCCCCCTCTTTCTCATCTAAATCGAACCCTTTTCCTGTGGATTGAGATGAAAAGTCCCTGAAGGCACCACCTCGTGCTGTTGGGTCAGTCTGGACAATATTAAGTCACATCCATTAAGTTTTCCTTAAAGAAAATGTTTGAAATATTTCTTCCTTTAGTTCGATACTAAGTGTATTTTGCCATAAGACACTTCCTGATGATCCAATTTCAGGTCGCCACTCTTTTATCTGTGTGAGAATTCTCCACTTTCAGACTCCGCTTAAATAAACTCTCTCTGAGAATGTGCAAGTTCACAAAAGAAGGTAAAATAATTACCACGGTCCATTCAAAGAGGTGAAAATTTCTTTATGTGTACAAATTGTGTGTTATCCTAAGTGGACGTCCCCAGACCCGCCTCCTCCTTCTGTCCCAGGAGCCTGGCTCAGCTTTGGCCATCAATGAACCGCAGAGGTAGAGGGGTGAAGAAGAGCAGTTGAGTGGCTCATATTGCTGCCTGAGTTCTGGACCAAGGAGTAATCACGAGTAACCCCAAAAACTGTCCATTGGTTTGCCCACTCATAGCATGAAAACAAGTTCCGTTCCTTTGTGCTGTCCTGGAACGTCAGCCAGCTCTTGAGTCACGTTGCCCGGATTCATGTGCTCCTGCAATGAAAGGCCCTATTGTCAACAAGGCTGGTCAACAAGGCAAAGCAAAGTTTGCCCTGTGCATCAAAACCTGGAACATCCTGACTTGTTACGTGCTGAGAAATGTGTGCTTAGTATTGTATTAAAGTAAATGGGGAGGGGCAATGTCTTTAAAAATACTCAAAGCAAATAAAAATAGATACTATCTATTCAGCGTCCCAAAGTAGAGGCTTTTTAAAATGACTTGAGAAATAGGTTTATTGCTTTCATTGCTTCCTTTCTTCTTCTGCCTCCTTCTCCGACATTTGCCCTCCTCTCTAAAAACTTCCCCTCATAGTGACCCCAGGCTCCTGTCGGGAAGTCTCACCCACTGTGTGGGTGAACAAGCAACTGTTAAAGTGTTCAGATAACATAGACAAAAAAAGACATGGAAAATCTGTTACTGAGTTCCAGTTGGATTTGGAGTGTTTCTTGTAAGCAAAGGATGCAGTGAGCTGAACATACATTAAAACTACAAATCCTTAAGAGCTGACTGTGTAACACTTAAGCACAGTATCTTTCAGAGATGGGTGTCTAGGTGCAACACCCAGATCTGAGCTCTGCCTGAGTGTACCAGTGAACCTGCCCAGGTCTTAGTTTCCTTGTCTATAAAATGATAGCTTGGTTCTGATGCTCTTCAGGCTCCCTTGGGAGGTCCTTGGGGCTTCAGCTCAACCCTGGCTCTGCTATCTCCCTCTTCTTGGTGCTAAGATTCCATAATATCCTTCAATTATTAGAGGACTAGTTAGTAGAAGGCATCAGAGGGAATGGAAGCCTCTACATTATCAATGCAGACATTGAGGCAAGAGGCCAACATTATTGCACGAAACAGGGCAGATATTGGAATGAAGAAGACAGTGAGATACAGGTGGCAACAGAGCTTCCTTACCCTCTGACACAAGAGTCTTGACTTGAAATTCCCCAAACTCCTTCTTTTCTCCCAGGAGCTTACTGCTTTCTAAGCGACTTCAATCTCAAGTTGAGGATGTGGCCCAGTTCAGGGTCTGCCACAAACTCAGGCACTGGCCCTTCTCCCATCTCAGTTTCTTCACTGGCAAATGGAAAGTATGGAATTAGATGATCTTTAAAGCCCACCTAGGAGCTAGCATACACAATTCCAAGAGTTCCAGGAAATGCACACTAAAACCAAGGTTCTGAAACAAGTAAAAAAAGCAGACAAAATTTTCGAACCAACAATTTTTAGACATTGCAGCACAGGTGGCACAGGACAATGATTTCTGAATGGAGCGAGTGAGGTGAGTCCTGTGATCGCCCCAGCTTGCTGCCTGGAGAGACTTTCCAGGCCATGTCTCAGGTACAAGGAGTTCAGCTGGAGCACAGGCATATTCCTGCGTAGAGGGATGGGCCTGGGATCCCAAGGACACCTGTGCACCTAGAACTCACAGGAGAGAATACTGGAGAGAAGAAAGCTGCACACGGAGAGAACTCTGGAGCTCTGCAGAGTGTCACCTTTAGGTCTTCAGCTAAGTATTGATCAGCATATGCATGTGAGGAAAACACATGAGGCCAGAAAAAGAATCACCCAAAAGGACTACAGAGAACCATTCCTAGAGCTCTCACCAGCCCGAGAATAGCCCCTGTGGTCACCACCCACAGTTGAAAACCTTCTAATTCTTGGGGCATTGAGTAGAGCACTCAGAGCATTGTCTCAGTAATGAAGACCAATTCAGCTTAGTCTAAAGGCTCCTCTGGACCCTCCTAACAAGGCTTAAAAGCAAGTCTTGGCTGGCACGGTGGTGTGTGCCTGTAGTCCCAGCTACCTGGGAGGCTGAGGCAGGATGATTGCTCAAGCCAGGAGTTCAAGACCAGCCTGGGAAATATAGTGAGACTGTTTTTGTTTTTGTCTTTTAAAAAAAACAAGTCATAAAAGGATCAAACTGTTTTCAAGTAAATTAACTGTGTCCTAGAACAACACTCAATAGTTGTTTTTCTTTTTTTTTTTTTTGAGACGGAGTTTCACTCTTGTTACCCAGGCTGGAGTGCAATGGCGCGATCTCGGCTCACCGCAACCTCCGTCTCCTGGGTTCAGGCAATTCTCCTGCCTCAGCCTCCTGAGTAGCTGGGATTACAGGCACGTGCCACTACACCCGGATAACTTTTGCATTTTTAGTAGAGACGGGGTTTCACCATGTTGACCAGGATGGTCTCGATCTCTTGACCTCGTGATCCACCCGCCTAGGCCTCCCAAAGTGCTGGGATTACAGGCTTGAGCCACCGCGCCCGGCCCTGGTTGTTTTTCTTTTTCTTTTTTTTTTTTTTTTTTTTTTAAAGAATGTCCAGGCCAGATGTGGTGGTTCACACCTATAATCCCAACACTTTGGGAGACCGAGGCAGGTGGATCACTTGAGGCAAGGAGGGTGAGACCAATCTGGCCTCAAACATGGTGAAACTCTGTCTTTACTAAAAATACAAAATTAGCTGGGCATGGTGGTGGGTGCCTGTAGTCTCAGCTACTCAGGAAGCTGAGACAGGAGAATCGTTTGAACCTCAGAGATGGAGGTTATAGTGAACCAAGATTGTGCCACTGCACTCCAGCCTGGGCAAAAAAGGAAGATTCCATCTCAAAATAATAATAATATTAATAAAAATATCCAGCACTCAGCAAAGTAAAAGTCAAACAAGAGTAACATGAAGAAAATTATACCAAGACACATCATAATCAAATTGCTCAATACCAGTGATAAAGAAAAAAAATTGAAATTATATTAGAAACAGGGGAACAAAGATAAGGATGACAGCAGAGTTCATGTCAGAAGCAAGGCGAGTGAGAAGACAGAGGAACAGTAATCTTTAAAGTAATCAAAGAAAAATATTATTAACCTAGAATTGTATTTTTTTGTTGTTGGTCTTTCACATGAAATGGCCACTAACCTAAAGTTCTATACCTAGCAAAAATGTCTTTCAAAAACAAATGCAAAAGACTTTTTCAAACATACAAAAGCTAAAAAGAAAAAGATCCACCATGCCCGGCCAATTTTTGTATTTTTTTTTTTTTTTTTTTTTAGCTTTTATAGCTATAGCAGAAGGACAATGATACCAGATAAAAATCTGGCTCTACAAAAAGAATGAAGATCTCTGAAAGTGGAACTTCAACTACTCTCAACATGCAACAAACTATGAATGGGGACTCTTTCTGTAGGGGCTCCCAGGACCCGGAGTGAGGACAGAGAAGTACTCTATGCCTGAGCTGACACCCACTGCAACCAAGAACCAAGCGTTCTCAATAGGTGACATATGTGGCCATGTGACCGCCAGCTCCAGCTTCCACCCAGTAAGACTGGGAAGGAGAGAGAGAGAGAAATAAGTCTAAGGGTCACTGGAGCACAAGACATGTGAGAAGAGGGGACTTCCTCCTCTTCCCGTGGTGATGGGAAATGGGGTGGCTATCCTTTCTCCCTAGTAAGGTCCTAGGAAAATGAGTCCACAACTATTGGGATGTAAAGTAGTTCCCCCATTAGACATGTGATTAGAAAAAGAATTTGCTGGTTTATTTGTACATCACTGGGGACAGAGGAGGGTCTTGGAGAAAGAAGAAACGGCAGAAAGAGGAGCTGCAGGGGCATTCTGAACCCACCGAGTTGGTCAGGGCCAGAAAATGCATTTCCTGCAATTCAAGTGGATGCTACTTAGAAGGCAGCTGGATTTGTTCCATCCCCATCCCAACAGGGCTCTCTCTTCTATTTACTGGGGAGCGTGAGCTCAAGAGTCCATAGAGTACATGTTCAGTCATGGGAGTTGAGAGGCATGGAGGTGGCTGAGGCTGGATTTACCATATCCCTGCCCTGCAAGTCTCTCTAAAAGAACACAGATGTGTCTTCCAGAGAAAACTAGTGTGTCTATACCTGCCTCACAGCCAGTCCCAGTGGGCCATCACTAGAGAGAAGGCTATCCCGTGCCCTGTTAGTTTACGACCCTCTGCCCTTTCTCTGCCCTACCCCTCAACCCAGTGCACTAGAGGAACTAGTTCCCAAAAGGGAAAGTGGGAGCGGGGGTGTGTCCCAGAAATAGACCTCTCTCATTCAGGGTCCAGGTCCAAGCTTGCATTGGACTGGGGGTGGGCAGTGGCGCAGGGAGATGAATGAGTAGAATCAACTTTGGGACTGATGTTTTAAAGTGGACTGAGGGTTAATACCTGAAAACAACGGTAAAATTTTGGACCTGCCCAAGATGTAATTAAGAGATCTGCTACCCACTAGAGAAGGTTGAGCACATTTGAAAGGGTTTCAAAATGAAAAAGCCTTTTTTGTCTTTAAGAAAATAAGCAAAAACAAAACAAGAGAACAAAAAAATGTGTCTTCCCCCTACAGGCACAATTACATTTGTGAAGACGGTTTCTAGCAGATGGTGAGGTACTAATGAGTCCCAGGAGGGGCTCAGGAAAAAACTCACCTTCACCACCTTGCTCCTGGTGCCCCCCGGCACACCTGGTCCAGCCTTTCCTCTGCAGCTGTTCTTTAGTGCATGGCCTGTCTGCCTGGAAGGAAAACTGGAGAGGGTGACCTGGTCCAGGGAGCAAAGGCTTCATCTGCCCTTTGGCCTTTTTCAGCAGGGTTGGGGGGGCGGGGTTCTGAGCCCACTCTCAGGGCTGGGGCTATCACTCAGCCCTGGCAGCTGCGGTCCATGCTGGCCCCACAGGAGGCCACAGGTGGTGGCTCCGCCTGAGGAGCAGGTGGCATGTGGGTACCCCACATGTTCTCCTGAGCAGGGCCCTTGGCAACAGACCAGCAGCAGCTGGGGTTCACCCCAGTTGCAGCCTTGACATTTGGTTATTTTCTTTTCTTTTTACTCTGAAAATAATACATGTTCTTTATAGAATCGGTTAGAATGTACAAGTAAGCAAATAAATACCTCCCATAATCTCACCACCAAACAGCCACTGTTAATAACATTTTTTGTGTATTTCCTCTGAGATTGGGTCAGCGTATGAAATATATATGTATATATATCTCCACACACACAAACAAAATGGATTCGTATTCCATACTTACATTGTTTCCAACTTTGTTATCTTAAATAAGGTAAAATGAACACATTTGTACATAATTTTTTGTGCATATACTTTATAATTTCTTTGAATAACTTCCCAAATGGAAGCTGCACAAGGGAAGTTGCACGTTT
Source organism: Cebus imitator (assembly GCF_001604975.1). NCBI lineage: Eukaryota > Metazoa > Chordata > Mammalia > Primates > Cebidae > Cebus > Cebus imitator. The sequence continues at coordinate 1,827,455 of NW_016107546.1, read as the reverse complement.
TTAAAGTCTAGAAGCTGACTTCCTAGCTAGTAGTGGTGGAGGAGGACCTTGAGAAGTGGGTGGGGGCATGGGAGGGGCTGGGCCTCAGGGGAGGCTCGGGAAGCTGACCGCTCCTTTGCCTCGTTGCGTTTCTGTGTTTAATCCTCCCCTCCTTCCTCAGGCTCGTCTTCCCCTGGTCTTCTGTTTCATCCTTTAATTCCGTCACCCTTTGTCCCTTCTGCCATTTCAACTCTGGATTTTTTCCTCCAGTGCTCAAACCTCATTTTGTTCCAAGGCTTTGAACGTCCCTCACCTCTTGGCCTGCCTTCCTGGCACCCTCCCCGCCAGGCTCCCTGTGGTGACGACGTGGTGGCAGCGTGGGCTTCCCGCCCTCTCAGGTTTATGTCCTGCAGGAAAGAGTGAGGGTCTTTTCTAGTGGCTCCCACAATGCCCTAGGGATTCTCTGATTGGCTTGGCATAGGTCACATACCCATCTTTGAATCAATGACTGTGCCCAATGTTCACTACAGCCTCATCTGGGCCACCTGCTGGAGCCCGGGAGTCGGGGTGAAGCCTCACCCAGCCCACAGGAGCTAAGAGTGGGGCAGAGGAGGGGACTTGGATGAAGATTGGACTCTGTTCTGGGAATAGTGGGAACGTCCTTGGAACATTTATCTCCCGTAGGCAGTGAAACTCTCCATGCCTATGGGAGGGTATGACAAACGTGAAGATTTTGCTTTTAAATGTAAGAATTGTCAGAGTCATACCTACGAAGTGACGGAAAATACTATTAAATATTTAAGAGTGTTAAAATAGATCAGCTGCAAAAGTGTGTTCCCAGGACACAAATCTGAAGGGCATACCTTGACTAATAAACGGATTATTTTTCTTAAAGAAAAATCCCTTATTTGTCTTATAAATGCAAAAAGAATTCTTAAGGAAGGACGACCTAGTTTTCCTTTTCGCCCAAAATTTACAGTGTTAAAAATAATTTTACCACTGGGCATGGTGGCTAATGCCTGTAATCCCAGCACTAATACTATAATCTGAGGCAGGTGGATCACTTGAGGTCAGGAGTTTGAGACCAGCCTGGCCAACACGGTGAAACCCCATCTCTACTAAAAATACAAAAATTAGCCAGGAGTGGTGGTGGGCACCTGCAAGCCCATCTACTCAGGAGACTGAGGGAGGAGAATCAATTGAAACTGGGTGGCGGAGGTTGCAGTGAGTCAAGATTGTGCCACTGCACTCCAGCCTGGGTGACAGAGTGAGTGAGACTCCATTTCAAATAAATAAATAAATAAATAAACAAAATAAGTAATTTTACTATTAACTGAGAATCTTTTCAGTGCCAGGTCCTGAGCTATGCTCTCGATGTTTTGCTATTTTTAATCCTTACAACAACTCTACAAAGGAATCTTAATACTCTTGATTTACAGAGGAGAAAAAAGCTGAGAGAGATTACATAACCTTCCCACAGTGACAGCACTAGTAGTGCCCACCGAGTGGTCAAGCCCAGGCTCTATGTACCAGTATGTCCTCCTTGGCTAAGAAAACCTAAAATTCCCTAACTTGTGTTTGGCTGAATTTATGAGGGCTTTGAGTGCCCTCAGTGCTCCTGCCGCTTCAGAAGCTGCAGCTTCAGCTGCTTTTGAACATCTCAGTGACTGCAGGGACAGAAATAGCACGAAGTGGGAAAAGGATTCAAAAGAAGAATCTAAAACTTCAGCTATTACATAGACACAAAGATACACCACTTAGGTCTTTCCAAATGGGTGAAAGGATGCCACACCTAGGCTTTCCAAAGAATTCATTCCTTTTGGTTTGGCTGGACTGGTGAGGTGGGGGCTTCTTAAAAGCATTCTGATGCTGTCTCCTGGTAAGACCAAGGGCTTGGGAATCAAAATGTATGAGAAATAGATAGTGAAGTCCCGAGAGGCTATCCGCTTTGTGCCTCCCATCATTTCTGCAGGCTGAAGTTTCCTTTTAATTTTTGCATCACATCTTTAGCACTATTTGACTTCCTGGAAATCTCATTCACAATATTTCAAGTTTGAAGTGATAGAGTTTGCTACCAGAGTCCCTTTTCTGTCAAAGAAATTAGGAGCAGGAAGGTTGAGGCATTCCCCCACAGGTGAGTCACCAAGAAAATGTTTGAGTCTCCAAAAGGTGATGGTTCCACTCTTAGCTGGGAATTCCATGAGCTTACAAAGCTCTGTGTGTAACCCTGTAAGATAAGAAGAATCTGGGGTGTGTTTTTTATTTGGTACAGGAAATAGGAAGTGGATGATTCCAGTTTGTGGAATTTGACAGTCTTCTGCTCAGTCAGTATCTCTTATTTTGTTACGCTTATTTTAACAGAAAGAAAAGGGGTCTTTTAGAAGACTACAAAACTCACACTCAGCACGGAGACACGTAAGAAGGGGAAGCATGGGATGTGCGCAGAGAAAAGGCAGCATGTCTGTTTGACTAGAGCAAAGGACATGTGGCAGGGGGTGGAGGGACAGGGCCAGCTCAGGGAGCATTGAAGGCTCAGCCTTGGAGTTCAGGCTTTATTCTCAAAGTAATGGGAGTTAATGAAGGTTTTTTACTAGATGTATCAAAATTGTGTTTTCTGTTTGTTTGTTTGTTTGTTTATGATAGAGTCTGTCTCAGTCGCCCAGCCTGGAGCGCGGTGGTACAATCTTAGCTCACTGCAATCTCTGCCTCTGGGGCTCAAGCCATCCATCCTCCCACACCAGCCTCCCAAGTAGCTGCGGCCACAGGTGCATGCCAAGCCTGGCTAATTTTTGTAATTTTTGTAGAGAAGGGGGTTTCGCCGTGTTGCCCAGGCTGATCTTGAACTCCTGGGCTTGAGTGATCCACCCACCTCAGCCTCCCAAAGTGCTGGGATTATAGGTGTGAGCCACCGTGCCTGGCCAGAACTGTATTTTAGGGAGAACAATTTGTTAACAATATAGGACATGGAATAGAAACAGAGGGTGGAGGTTGGCAAGCCTGTGAGATGTCTACTATAGAATCCCAGGTTGACGCCGGAAGGCAGGCATTAGCAGCAAGTGTGAGAATGGAAAAGATGTCAAGAAAGAGAAGCTACTGTAGAGATGGAAGTTATGGGTCAGAGTGGATAACGAAGGAAAAGACAGTGCTGCACTGGGTGATTGCATGGGTGGTGGTGCTGTGTACAGATTGGGGCAAACGTGGAGGAAGCACGAGTGTTGAAAGAAGGGATCGTGGGTCCACTTGTGCTGAGTTTGAGGTGTCAACAGGACATCTGTATAGGAATGCCCAGAAGACAGTTGGAAATATGAATGTGGATTCAGAGACAAGTCCAGGCTCAGACAAGTCCAGGCAGATGAGGAGGAAGGGGGCTAGAGAAATAGTAGAGAAAGGAGAGAGCAGAGATCTGGGAAGCTGAAGGAGGAGTTTTAGAAAAGAGGGTAGACCAGATGTGGTGGCTTTAATCCCAACACTTTGGGAGGCCAAGGCAGGAGGATCACTTGAGGCCAGGAGTTCAAGACCAGCCTGGGCAAGATACTGAGGCCCCCATCTCTACCAAAAAAAAAGTTAGCTGGGGTGGTGGTGTATGCCTATAGCCCCAGGAGGCTCAGGCAAGAGGTTCGCTTGAGTCCAGGAGGTCGAGGTTGCAGTGAGCCATCACACCACTGCACTCCAGCTTGGGTGACAGAATGAGAGCTTAACTCAGGAAAAAAAAGAAAGAGTGGTGTGGTTAGCAGTATCTGATTTGGTAAAGGGCTGAGAAGGTTGAGGATGGACGCTGGTAGACTTTGACTTTTACCCTCATCCCTGTCCAGTAAGAGTTCTCTCAAATTACAAAGCGTTTAAAATTAAGTGGGAATCATTAACGGAAACATGCATTTCAAAATGGTTAAAATGGAAAATTTTATGTTATATTTTGCTACAAAAGAATAAATGAGAGAAAAATGTTAACATCTAAAACAAAACATGTTCTCTACATGTTTCTCTATGCTTTAAACATTATCATAATAAATTGCTTTGAAAAGTAAGTGGCAGGTCAAAAGCAGAAGTATTAATACAAACCACACTTTGGAGAAATGTGATAGCTAAGTGAAGGAGGGAAAGCGTGAGTGACTCAGCTTCATGGTAACAGGAAAGAACGTGTTTGTCTTTCTGGGGGGGCCATCACTTAACACCACCTGCCCCTGTCTTTGTTCCTGCCTTCATTGTGGAGTCTCACACTCAACTCAACCTGGAAACAACTCACCCTAAAAACAACAAGGTGAAGGCGTTAACGAAGATGTGGGCCAGGTGATGATAAGCGATGGCCTCCGAAAAGATACGTCCACGTCCTAGCTCCTGTAACTATGGATGTGATCTTATTTTAAAAGAGGATCTTTGCAGAGGTAATTCATTAAGGATCTTGAGATGAGATCATCCTGATCCTGAATTCAATGACAAGCGTCCTTATAAGGGACAGATGAGAAGACAGAGAGAATAGGAGGGACCTGTATAAACACAAAGGCAGAGATGGCAGCGATGCAGCCATAAGCCAAGGAACGCCGGGTGTCACCAAAAGCTGGAAGGGACAGGAAGGATTCTCCCCTAGAGCTGTTGGAGGAAGCACGGCACAGCTGACACCTTGATCTCAGCCCTCTGCCCTCTCAGACCTGGGAGATGTATTTCTGTGGTCTGCAGCCACCATATGTGTTGTGCTGATTTGTTACGCAGCCCTAGGAATCTGAGAGGGGCGGGGATCTTGGCCACAGTCTGAGGTCCTGAGCAGTGGGGCTGTGTCTCAGGCTTCTCACCCTCCACGCCCCTCCTGGGGCCAACACAATCAGTTATTGTGAATTTATTCACTTTGGGCTCAAATTCACAGGACAGTATTTCACTCAAAGAGATAACTTTGTCTTTTTTTTTCCCCTTTCTTATTCCCATTGGATTTTAGAAAATCAACAAAGACTTTACTTAAAAAAAAATTTTTTTTCTCACACTTTTACCCCAGAGGATAGAAAGTCAACAAAGATTTTAGTACTGATGCCTTTCTCTTCCGCTTCCACCTTTTAAGCTGCGACTGTGGCGCCAGCGCGGCCCAGAGCTTGCGAGGGGAGTTCTTCCCTGGAGCCACACTCCTGCCCTGGCGCACAGGCCACATGACGGCGGGGGCCTGTGACTGAGCGGGGCAGCATGTGGCAAAGGGCAGGGTTCCAGAGAGGCCTCCCTCCAATAATTGCTGTGCATTTGAGCTGCCGATGGGGACTGTCTCAACCCTTCTGAGGGTCACGAGTGTCAGCTCTCAGCAACCTGAGACTGGACTGTGCCGGGGACTTCAGGGCCAGGTGCCTGAGGAATGGTGAACTCTGTCTTCCCACTGACTCTGCCTGGAGGGAGATGGGTGCTGCTCTGGCTGAGATCCTCCTCCAAGCCAGACCCGAGGTTCTATTTTTGAGGACCAAGGAGGTGGGGGATCTTGGTCTAGGGAGGGCTGACATAGCTGCTCTCCCTCCTGTGTGCGGGAGCCATTTTTCCTTGGAGACTTTCAAGGTGTAAGGACCTCCAGGAGCTGCTCCATTCCTCTTGTGTGCTGGTGTCTGGTAGTCCTAGGGGTGACCGCTGGGCAGGGTGGGCCTGGGAGAGGCTGCAGCAGGGCTCTGCACTGCCAGCACTGTCACTTCCCAGCCACCCAGACCCAGCCTCGTCGGTGCTGGTGCCCGCCCTTCTCTTCCGTTTTCCCTGGGCCTGCAAGGCACTGAGTCCTTTGCTTCTTTCTTGCATCACACACCTCTAATCTTCTTTCTCGAGCTGGCTTGTCCAAGATTCCTTATCTGGAACCTCTGGTCTTTGTGCCTCCTGCCCTGCCCTGGGCTGCTAGGTTGTCTAGGTCTCAGTGCTTGCCCACTATATCCAGGGGACATCCTAGACTCCTTGACCACCATCCAGACCCTTCTGTATTCTGCTTCCCCTAAGAGCTCCCAGTCTCTGCATGAACCTCCCACTGTGGCCACACTGCACTATTGTTTCCTAGACACATGGCGCTCACTCCTGCCTCCACGCTCCTGCTTGTCCTGCTTCCTCTACCTGGATGCCCTCTCTGCTGACCCACCACGCTCTCCTTTAAGAGTGAGCTCTCCTCATTCCTCCATAAAAGCCACTTCTACTTGCTCCAGGCCACAGAGTCCTCTCCCATGACAGTGTCTTTCCTGTACAATAGTATCACCTCTGAGCTTCCTTACTTTCCACATGGTGCTGCTAGTTTCCATGTATGTATGTACACTCTCATTCATTCTTTCTAACATTTGTTCCAAAAAAATACATCATGTGCTTATCATGCAGCAGGCTCTAGAATATAAAGATGAGTAAAACCTAGCCCCTGAGCTCTAGAAGCCCCCAAGTGTGGTGTGTATGCTGTGTGCTTCCCACTGGCTCTTCCAAATCCAGCCTTTGCTCTGCTCATGCCCTGGGCAAAATGGCCAAAAGCCAAAACAAGCAAACTGGCACCCCCCCCGTAACCAAACCAGACAGCTTAGGGCTTGGCAGTGCCAGGGGTGAGCTGGCATGAGCAGGGCAGAGGCTGACTCCTGTGGCGCCATCCACAGGCCCCATTGTCCTCTGGCTTCTGGTGAACTCTGGCTGGAGACCCCCGTAAGAGAGCAGAGGTTGAGGCTGCAGGATCTGGATTCCCCTGCACGTCACCGTGGGTTCGCCCTGTCGGCTGTGTCATGATTCCTGTTAGTTCTCACTCTGCTGTCTCTGAATCTAGTGACTGTTCCCTTCACCCTCAGGCCAGGGGTGGTGCCCCCACCCTCAGCCCCCAACCCCGTACCCTGCCCACACCTTTGCAAATAGTGTCTTTGACACTCTCCCAAGTGTCTATGTGTGCCATTTCCTTTCTGCCCAGCACCCCAAATGAAAGCGTTTTGAAACTGGGGAGAAGCTGGGGGACAGAAGCACATAAGGTGCCAAGGACAGGAGAGACCGCACACACTTTGTAGCTTCCACACAACCAGAATCCTGTGCATAGAGTGCATGCTCATGTCTCCAAAAGAAACTTCACTCTTCATTCAGCGCATGTCCCACTCCAGTGCCCACGTGATCATTTTATCATTGCAGGATGACCAAAGTAAGTAAAAATTTGTAAAAAGCCTGCTTTACTGAAGAGCTTCTGGTGAAGGCCTTTGAATCTGTGCCCCTCAGGGCTTCAGGGCGGGACTCCAACTGGGTGGTGTAAGACTTGCTGTCCTGATGTGGGTGGCAGTTGCTCAGACAGGGACTGTTTTATTTCATCAGCAGTGAAGTGTGCTGTCAGCCGGCAGTGATAGCCACTGGACAAGATGCAGCCCAATGACTCTGAAACCTCGTGTCCTAGCCACCCCGAGCTCTTCCCCTTAGGGAAGAGTGTCTCCAGAAAAGTGTTGATTGGACAAGGGGAGAGAGCCTTCTTAAAGAGGAATGGTGCTAAAGTCAACCTGAAGCCTTCTGACAATTCAGCCCTAAAACGGCCCCAAATGCTATTTGCTGCAAAGCAGAATTCCATATCCAGAGGTGTTGTCCTGGATTCCACTCAAGAGGTTTAGCTTTTAAAGAGTCTAAAGGATTCATTGCTTATCTGTTGGGTGAGCCTGAGAATTAGATCCCAAAGGATTAAATGATATGATGGATGTTTCAGCACACTGCTTCACTGGAATTTAACAGAAATAGAAGTTTGCTCAGCTGGAGCAGAATTGCCTAAGAGACAAAACTTTTTTAAACCCCGATAATGTACAACCTCAAGCCACAACTGGATTCAATTACTGCGTGGAAAGAAAAGCATTTTCTTATAAAGCCGCTCTGTTTCCGTGCCTGGCTGCGAGCTGGGTCAGCCATGACAAAGACAAGCCTGTGTGTTGTTTTCGGTTGTTTTTCTTTTCAAGCTCTTCCCCTGGCACTGCCAGGCCCCAGGCTGTTTGGATCAGTTGTGTGGAGGCCAGTTTACTTGTTTTGGCTTTCGGCCTTTCTGTTCAGCATTGATGATAGAAGAGTGGGCCTGTGTCCTATGTGGCCAGTGATGGGCTATACAGCATGGCTCGGTGGTGGCACCATGCCCAGGTGCCCTTAAGAGCAGTATTTGTGAGGAAGATGAGCGTTCTAAGGAAGGAGCATGGCAGAGATTGTAGGAGACTCGAGAGGGGTCTGGGCACACATGGGTCTGGGTATTACCATTCTCAAATATTAATGGAAATACCTAACATGTGGAGGGCTTACTCTCTCTAGGCCCTGTCCTAAAAGCTTTACATGTATTAACTCATTTAAGCCTCTCAGCAATCCTGTGAAGTAAATGTTATTATTATACCCGTTTACAGATGATGAAATTGAGGAACAGAAGGGCGACATAGTTGGCCCAAGGTTACACAGTTAAGTAGCTGAGGGCCCATGTGCTTGATCACTCCATTGTCAAAAAGTATGGTACAGAAACTTTAAAACCATGACATTTGCATTTATGCAGCCACTAAACATTTTCACTATGTTCTTTATTCATCATTTTCCTTAACACAGTATATTATATTAACACCTGAAAGGCATATTTGTATTGTTATATAACATGTTTGAAATCACAAGAATGGAAAGACCCATTTGGTTCAGTCTGCCTTGAGGAAGATAAGAATATATATATAGAAAGTCCAGCCAGAGCAATAGGGCAAGAGAAAGAAATAGAAGGCATCCAAATAGGAAAGGAAGTCAAATTATCTCTCTTCACTGGTGATTTGATTCTTTACTTAGAAAACCCTAAAGACTCTGCCCAGAGGCTACTAGAACTGATCAGTGATTTTTGGTAAGAGTTCAGGATAAAAAATTAATGTACAAAAGTCAATAGCATTTCTATACACTAAAAACATGGAGACTGAGAGTCAAATAAAAAACATGGTCCTCTTTACAGCGGCCATGGACAAAATGAAATATCTAGGAATACAGCTAACCAAGGAGGTGAAAGATCTCTACAAGGAGAACTATAAAACATCGCTGAAAGAACTCAGAGATGACACTAATAAATGGAAAAACATTCCATGCAAATGGCTTGGAAGAATCAGTATCATTAAAATAGCCCTACTGCCCAGAGCAATTTACAGATTCAAAGCCATTCTTACTAAACTGTGATGTTATTCCTCACAGAGTTAGAAAAAACTATTCTAAAATTCATATGGAACCCAAATAACCAAAGCAATCCTAAGTAAAAGGAACAAAGCCAGAGGCATACCTGACTTCAAACTATACTATAAGGCTACAGTAACTAAAACAGCATAATACCAGTACAAAAAAGATACATAGACCAATGTAACAGAATAGAAAACTCAGAAGCAAAGCTGTATCCCTACAACCATCTGATCAATAAGGCTGACAAAAAGAAAAGCAATAGAGAAAAGACTTTCTATTCAATAAATGGTGCTGGGATAGCTGGCTAGCCATAGGCGGAAGAATAAAAGTAGACCCTTACCTTTCATCATATACAAAGTTAATTCAAGATGGATTAAATATTTAAATATAAGACCTCAAATTATAAAAATCCTAGAAGAAAACCCAGGAAATACTCTTCTCAACATTGACCTCTGCTAAGAATTTTTGGCTAAGTCCTTAAAAGCAATTGCAAAAAAACCCAAAAATTGGCCAGTGGGACCTAACGAAATGAAAGAGCTTCTGCACAGCAAAAGAAGCCATCAACAGAGTAAACAGACAACCTATAGAATGGGCCATGAAATATTCTCAAATTTTGCATCTGACAAAGGTCTAATATCCAGAATCTATAAAGAACTTAAATCAAAAGAAGACATATAAGCAGCCAAGAAATATATGAAAAAACATTCATCATCACTAATCATCAGAGAAATACAAATCCAAACCACAATGAGATACCATCTTACACCAATCAGAATGGCTACTATTAAAAAGTAAAAAACGACAGTTGCTGGTGAGGCTGTGGAAAAAAGAGAGTGCTTATACACTGTTGATGGGAATGTAAACTAGTTCAGCCGCTGTGGAAAACAGTTTGGAGATTTCTCAAAGAAGTTAAAACAGAGCTACCACCTGACCCAGCGATTCCATTATTGGGTATCTACCCATAGGAAAATAGATCATTATGCCAAAAAGGCACATGCACCTGTATGTTCATCACAGCAGTATTCTCAATAGCAAAGACATGGAAACAATGTAGGTGCCCATCAGCCATGGATTGGCTAAAGAAAATGTGGTGCATATACACCATGGAATACTATACAGCCACAAAAAAGAATGAAACATGTCCTTTGCAGCAACATGGATGGAACTGGAAGCTGTAATCCTGAATGAATTAACATTGGAATAGGAAACCAAATACCCATGTCCTCACTTATAAATGGGAGCTAAACATTGGGCACATATGGACACAAACATGGGAACAACAGACACTGTGGACTACTAGAGAGAAGAAGGAGGAAACAGAGTGTGGGTTGAAAAACTACCTATTGCATACTATGCTGACCAACTGGGTACAATATGCCCACGTAACAAACTGGCACATGTACCCCCTTTATCTAAAATAACAGTTGATTAAAAAATATATATAATCTTATATATATTATATGTAAAATATATATATTAGGGCCTGGCACATGCTAATAATGGCTCATATGGAAAGCCAGTGAGCTTTTGTAATATATTGTGCACAAGGAAAGTTAAAAACCAGCTTGCTGGGCTGTCTGATCACTGGCTCAGGGTTTCTGCATAAGCTTGGCTCTCTGATAGGAAAATCCAGGGCTCTGAACCTGGGATGAACATATGTATGGCCCAAGCTCCATCAGCAGATTAATTCCCTGTGACAGTTATCAATTAGTTGCCTCTCAGCTTCAAATTCGCCCTTCATTACTTGCTCTGCGAGAATGGTGAGTGAGGGTTAAGCTTTGTCAGTAGGGAGTCCTGGAGGGGCATTGTGAGAGAAAATGGTTGCTCTTCCTAGTTCCAGGGGGCTTGCTTTCTCAGGCTCTTGCAGCCTGCACAGCTTTCTCTGCAGCTCCAGGCGGCCAGCAGCCTGGGATGCCTTCCTGCAGACGGCTCCCCTGGGCACCTCCCTGTGAATGACCTCTGCCAGATCCCCCTCAGGAAGCTTTGCAGTAGAGTACAAAAAGTGGGGTACTGTCCCTTGGATGGCTTCCCTGGCACCCGCTTGGGCAGCTGTGCAGTGGATGCCTTCCTCAGCACTCCAGAGACAGGTTTCTGGAAAGCCTCAGCAGTGAGGCCCCTCATGAACTTTTCCCCCATCCTGAAAGCCCTGGCCAGACCCTCTCCCATGAGGCCTGGATCTCAGGCCTTCCTTGAATGCTGTATCTCAGTCCTAGGGGAGATAGCTGCTGTCTGTATCCGCTATTCCTGTATGCTTCAGAGCTCTCTTTACTGGTTACTAGCCAATCTTTCATCACTCCAATCCCCTGTTAATAATTTGTTATAGTTAACTTTTCTTGTAAAAATGACTGATTTGTCTCCTGTGCAAACTTTAGTACCAGTCCACCAATTAAAATAAAAATGTAGCCCCTTTACATGGAAAAATCTGCAAGAATCATGGAAGCAACAAAAACAATATGAAAACACTTTCACCACTAATTTACTAAGTTAGAAGATTCTATATTCTCTTTCAGTTCTTGGCTAGCTGTCTGATTTTTCCATCACTGTAACCCCGTGCATAATTGGGTCTGCTTTCTATCAGTTAACCTTAGTTTACATAAGCAGTTTGATAGCCCGATAGTCCCCAGGTGGTCACTGGTCACATAGTCCTTGCATTTGTCATCAGGCATGGCAATTTCATATTCCATTTTCTTCACATGCTCAAATTTGCTAAGCTAGTTCCTGATTGTTGGATACCTGGGTTGGTTCATGCTTTTCCATATTATAAGAAGCACAGATCACAATATTGTTCAAGTTACATCAACTCTACCAAATTTTTTCTCCTGTTTCTTCCTTTCTCGGTTCTCTAACAGCTGGGCTCACATATTTTCCCACTGACAGACAAAAGATTATAGGAAAAGGGGTGAGGAATCCAGAGAGAATGTCTGCATGAGAAGGAGGGTGGAGATTTCTTACTGAACTAAAGGCTTCAAGAATCAGCAAATGCCTGCTCAGTAAGTATCTCCTGCCAGGAACAGAACCAGTCTCAGAGGTGGAGGCAGAGGGGAATCATTGGTTGGAGTGGAGAAATTTAGAGCTGGGAAGCAAGGTCGTTCTAGAGATCAAGACTGTCTTTTCTTGAGTCTCTCATAGTGTAACCTGTGACTAATGCATTAGTCACACTGAGCACGTGGAAACTACACAATATACACTAGGAAAACATTTTAGTTCTCAAGAATAGCCTCAAAATCAGACAATGCCTGATGTAATTGAGAGTGGGAAGCATATTGTGCAAGTGATTACTGCTCTCTGACATTTTAAACCGCCAATAACTCAATTGTTTCCTGAATTCCCAGAGAGTCAGGGAACATGAAAAAACCTTCTTTGTCACTCAGTGGAGTAAATGCTAAACTCATACTTAAAAAACCTTTTTCTTTTTCACATAAAAGGGTTCCTGGTATGAAGCCCAGAAAGAAGTTTAAGCACAGCACCCCCACACCCCCGTATTGTTCATTTTCTTGTTCATACATCATGCTTACCTGAAAATTCTTTTTTTTTTCTTTTCTTTTATTTCTTTTTTACTTGGAAATTCTTTATTTCACATTCATTCTTAAAAGTAATTTTGCTGAGTCTCCAAACGACTGTTTTCAAATTTTTCTTCCATTTTTCTGACTTGGAATCACTAGAAATTAAAACCGTGCTTTTCTTAAAGCCCTGTAAACTGAAGCTAGCACCTTAAACTTCGGGAGAAATGACAGCAACTTATATATATAAACAACTTTTGTGCATGCCTGCTGATGTATGGACTTCTCAGAAAGTTCACTTGAACACCCAATTGGAGCCACAATCCAGAACAATCTGTCAGGTTGCCACTGAAACCTGAAGACGCTTCAGAGACTCTAGTCTGTAGACTGCTCCAGGGCATTGATTTTTGTTTTTCTTCTGCTTCCGTAGAAATGCCTCCTATTAAAGATCTGTTTGCCTCCACCTTATATTGTGGCCTACCCCATCTGCAACGCCACCTCCTAGAATGAGACACAGCTGTTTAGCTGAACCGATCTATTCCCAGGACTAAGAGGCTGAATAAAGAAGATACGATGAGGCCGGGCGCGGTGGCTCAAGCCTGTAATCCCAGCACTTTGGGAGGCCGAGGCGGGTGGATCACGACGTCAAGAGATCGAGACCGTCCTGGTCAACATGGTGAAACCCCGTCTCTACTAAAAATACAAAACATTAGCTGGGCATGGTGGTGCGTGCCTGTAATCCCAGCTACTCAGGAGGCTGAGGCAGGAGAATTGCCTGAACCCAGGAGGCGGAGGTTGTGGTGAGCCAAGATTGAGACATTGCACTCCAGCCTGGGTAACATGAGTGAAACTCCGTCTCAAAAAAAAAAAAAAAAAAGAAGATACGATGTATTTAAATTTGCTCTTTTCTGTTTATTCCAATTTGTCTTTCCATTTCTTTGACTATCTCTAACAACTTCTAAACTAAATTTCTCCAAAGCTATCTGCTTGGCTTTTAATATGTAAATTTTCTTTTTAAGTTTCAAAGTGACAACTGAAATATTTCACCCCAAAATATGGCTCACTGGTATAGTGAGTATGTTGAATTAAACACCCTTAGAGATTAACAAGCACCGGAAGAGATTTTCCCCTGTCTACACAAAGATAGGACTGACCCACCGAGAACAATTGCTCCTGTTCTCCTCTGTTATCTCATTATCCATTACAGGAAAGAAAGCTAAGAATGTAACCACATCTGAACAGAACTTTTTTTGAGATAATGACCGTCTCCAAGGATCATTTAAATTCCAAGAACTATTTACAAGTTAATTTCTGCTCTCTGATCCAACCATTTTCCCTGGTAATCATATATTGCCTCTCAATACAATTATTCTCCTCGCCCTTCCCATAACCCATTTTACCCAGATCCAAGCCCCACTCTTTCTGTAACCTCAGGATGGCATGTAAGCTGCTGTATCACACTGAGAAATTGAGTTTGCAGGTGTATACATTAAATAAGTTTGTATACCTTTCCCCCTATTTATTTATTTATTTATTTATTTATTGAGACAGAGTTTCGCTCTTGTTACCCAGGCTGGAGTGCAATGGCGCGATCTCGGCTCACTGCAACCTCGGCCTCCTGGGTTCAGACAATTCTCCTGCCTCAGCCTCCTGAGTAGCTGGGATTACAGGCACGCGCCACCATGCCCAGCTAATTTTTTGTATTTTTAGTAGAGACGGGGTTTCACCATGTTGACCAGGATGGTCTCGATCTCTTGACCTCATGATCCACCTGCCTCGGCCTCCCAAAGTGCTGGGATTACAGGCATGAGCCACCGCGCCTGACCGGCTATTTATTATTATTACTATTTTTGAGATGGAGTCTCCCTCTGTTGCCCAGGCTGGAGTGCAATGGCGTGATCTCGGCTCACTGCAACCTCCACCTCTCAGGGTCAAGTGATTCTCCTGCCACAGCCTCCTGAGTAACTGGGATTACAGGTGCCCACTGCCACACCTGGCGAATTTTTGTATTTTTAGTAGAGATGGGCTTTCACCATGTTGGCCAGGCTGGACTCAAACTCCTGACCTCAAATTATCTACCTGCCTCAGCTTCCCAAAGTGCTGGGATTACAGGCGTGAATCACCATCCCTGGCCATCTTTTCCCCTAATTTTTTTTAAAAGTAGTTTTACTGCACATGCAATTCTCAGTTATTTTCTCTTATCACTGTGAAGATACTGTTCCACAGTTGTTTAGTTTCTATTGCTGTATAAAGGTGTGTTGCTAATAATCTAATTGTCGTTTCTTTGTAGGTAATCTATCCTTTTTCTGCTTTAAGATCTTTTTGAGTTTAGCATTCTGCAATTTTATTACTACCTTTTGCAGACTGGGTGTAGATTTTTTTAAATGTATCCTGCATGGTATATGGTGTGCATCTATAACCATCCAGTGAGTTCTTCTTGCCTGCTGCCCAGAGAGAGCCAATTTATCAAGACAGGAGAATTGCAATGGAGAAAGGGTTTAATTCATGCAGAGTTGGCTGAATGGAATATTTTAATATATGGAGAGCAGGCTAAAAGGAAGACTGAAGTTTTATCATTACTCAAATTAGCCTCCCTGAAACACAGCTTGGCAGGCAGGGGGCTAGGGAATGGGGAGTGCTGATTGGTTGGGTTGAGGATGAAATCACAGAGAGTCCAGGCTGTCCTCTTGCTCTGAGTCAGCTTCTGGGTGGCGGCCACAAGACCAGAGGAGCCAGTTTACCAGTCTGGGTGGTGCCACTGGATCCATCAGAGTGCAGAGTCTGAAAAATATCCCAAACACCAATCTTAGGTTTTACAGTAGTAATGTTATTCACAAAAGCAATTAGGGAGGTTAGGAATCTTGTGCCCTCTGGCTGCATGACTCCTAAGCCATAATTTCTAATCTTGTGGTTATTTGTTAGTTTTACAAAGGCAGTCTGGTTCCCACACAAGGAGGGGGTTTGTTTCAGGGAAGGGCTGTTATCTTTGTTTCAAAGTTAAACTATAAACTAAATTCCTCCCAAAGTTAGTTTAGCCTATGCCCGGGAAGGAAGAGGGCAGGTTGGAGGATAAACGCAGGATAGAGTCAGTTAGGTCAGATCTCTTTCATTGTCATAATTTTCTCACTGTTGTAATTTTTGTAAGGGTGGTTTAACTTTCTATATCTGGGAACTCATGTCTCTCATCAGTTCTGGAAATTCTCATTTGTTATCTTTTTTATCATTGGTTTTTCATTTATTTTCTCTAGTCTTTTCTAGGACTCCTATTATAAGTACATGAAATCTTATTCTATCCTCCATGTGTTAACCTCTCTTTTATGTTCTATCTTCCTGTCTCTTTGTGTTATATTCCAGGTAATTTTTTCAGATATATTAGTATATTAGTTAAATAATTCTCTTTTCAGTTGTTTTTTATATACTGTTTAATTTGGTCTTTGAGTTAATTTCAACAATTATATTTTTCATTTATAAATGTTTTACTTGGATCTTTTTCAAATCTGCCTGGTCATATTTCATAGTATCTGGGTTACCTCCACATGTTTATGATCTCCTCTTGAATTTCTTTAAATATTTCCTATACAACACTTGGTATGCACTATTCTGCATTTAAAATGCACTAGTTTGCATTTAATAATTCGAATACCAAAGTCTTGGGAGTGTAAATGTATTGTTTATTATTTTTGCCTTCTGTTTCGTACGCTAGCTTGTTCTCTTGCTGTTTGGTGGTGGTCTTTGATCCTGAACACATTGTGCTTGATCATTGGGAGTCTTGAGGGCCTAAATTGAAGTTATTTACTCCAGAAGAGGTTGTCACTTGTTGCTTCCATGACCCAGAGGACTGGTTGAGCCTCCTTTAAGGGTCACGGTTTATAGTGGGAGACTTGAAGTTGACTTTTGCACCTTGCAATGGGCTTGGGGCTTAGCGTCAGATTTTGTCCCATGCTTACCTCTTAGCTCTTTCCTGGATTTCAGCCCACTGCTCTTGTTTCTTTGTTTGGCGAGCTTGTTTGCCATTGCTGCAAGCCTAGCAGTGCATTCAAAACCTTGTTGTATCCAGAATGTAGTAGAATTATAGCAAGAAGCCTTCAGAAGATCAGCTTTGTCAGAATAGTGAGAATGTGTGACATGTGTTCATAATGTTCAAGGCATATGGACACAACAGCAAAAGTTAGACACACACAAGTAGGTGTAGCCCACACTTCAAAATTTTAGGAACAATAAGACAGAGATACAGTAAAGAACTAGAGCACATTTCAAAGCTCTCTATGTCTCTTTCTTTGCCTGTGTCTGTCTATCTATGTTTATATCTATATCATGTAAATATCCTCATATGTAACACAAAGGTAGAGATGGATGAAGAACTGATACCCAGAGTAAGTGTGGGATTTTCTTTAAGGGCCTGAAGCTAGTATCCAGGGTGGAGCAAGCTGCAAAAACAGAGGCACTGGCTCATCGCTGTGTCTCTGTTTATAACAAGGGCATGCCTCACTGTTAATTTATCCTCTGGCTTCATAATTGCAGAATTTAGCTGGTAATTTTGTATACAAATATTCCTTTTGGGAGTCCCCTATAATTTCATTATTTACAATATGGATGCTCATTAGGGTCCTCATAGTCTTATCAGGTGGCTTTTATATGTGGACAATGTGTGGACTGTATTATTTACTCCTCTGATGATCATTGTAGCTAAGGGTGCTGAAATCAAGCAACAGCATCTCAGAGAGATGTGCCTTGTTTCTTACTTTTGCATGCAAAGTTGCTGTTTTTCCCTTTAATTGTCCACTTATTGAGGTGGGGTTTGAGAGTTCTGGTTTCTGTTTTTTAACACTAAACTCACCGCTGACTTGTCCATCAAGTCAGCGAAGTCTTTCCTTGGTTCAGCAAAGTCTGTCTGGCTGAGCCTCCATCTGGGCCTGTGTCATTCCACTGAACTTTATAGTTTTCTCTAACCTTCAAAACAAAACTATCTGAAACAGGGTCTACTTCTGGGTTGTAAATTAGCTGTAGAAAATCTGGGCTCTGAACAAAAACCACATTTGAAAGCACATGTCTTCTCTTGTATTGGCTTTTGCTCTAAAAAGCAAAGGCTGAAAAACAGCTGTTAGCTGTTTATACAGTATTTTTTATTTAAGTGTTAGACAATAGCTGTTTTCTTCTCCACTTACAATGGCACATTTTTTCTCAGGCCATTTAAGTCCTCTCTCCATGTGGCCATGGATATTGGTATGCACCTCCTCCCTTTCCCTAGGTTTCTGAGGAGACTAAGGGTTGTTGTTTTTTTTCTTCCTTTCTTCAGTTTCTGGTTTTTGGTTTTGAATTCAGACTTTGGTCTCTCAGAATAGATGACCAAATTTGGTCCTAGGCCAGAATCCTTCTGGGCCAACTTCACACAGGTATTCACACAAGACACTCTAAAGGAAGCTTCTGTAGGTGCAAAGTGTTGATGGTCCGTGGCTAGACGACATGAGCAGAATTCGATCTAGACGGAGTTATTGCTGTGTATTCTTCAGCCCTGAACATCGATGGTTTGCTTTCCGCTATTAGGAATTCAGAAGATAATGCTTTCCAATACCCTCGTCCTTGGACATGCTCTGAGGACACTGCCGTTTCTTATTATCCTCAGGATCCCAAGCAAGCAAGATCAGCAGAGCTCAGGGACATATTGCACATGAGTGAAAAACACTCCCTAGCCTGCGAAGGGAACCAACCAAAATGTTTTTCAGCACTCTTGTGCTGTGTGTTACCATAGCAATTGCTACTATATAAGACAATGGTAACACCACCAAGTTACTTGTTATATTAGGTTTTCCGGGGATTTTATTTTGCCCACACTCTGCCTCCTTTTAATCAATTTCTATTATTTCAGGTCATCAACTTGTATTGATTTACATGCAGGGGAATAGTCTGGACTGTGACTTCTGGAAAAGACAGGTGCTATACCTAAGAAGACACAGGGGCTGGGTATGTCTCCCTGAGATCTCAAAGATTGGAATCCTCCCTAACAAACACGAGCCCCTTCATTTACCCACCCATCACACCATGGGCAGGGCCACCTCTAAACCAGTTTCTGGGACTTGGGAATTCTTTTTATTTTGAGATAAGGTCTCACTCTTCCACCCAGGCTGAAGTGCAGTGGCATGATCACAGCTCACTGCAGCCTCTAGCTCTCGAGGCTCAGGTGGTCCTCCCACGTCAGCCTCCCAAGTAGCTCAGATGACAGGAATGTACCACCACACCCAGGTAATTTTTAGTAGAGACAGCCTTTTGCCATGTTGCCCAAGCTTGTCTCAAACTCTTGGGTTCAAGAGATCCTCCCACCTTGGCCTCCCAAAGTACTGGGATTACAGGCCTGAGCCATCACGCCTGACAAACTTGGGAATTCTTATAAGGTGATGCTGGGGAAGCACTGCAAGCTTATTAGAAACGGCCTTTGCAAAACTTATAACAGTGAGAAAATTATGACAGCGAAAGAGATCTGACCTGACCAACTTCGTCTTGCGTTTAACCTCCAAACTGCCCTGATCATTCCTGGGCATGGGCCGAGCTAACTTTGGGAAAATTTTAGTTTATAGTTTAAGTGATAATAGCTTTTCCTAAAACTAAGCTGCCTTTATAAAACTAATAAAAGGCCACAAGTTTAGGATTATGAGAGGCACTTGAATTCTGCTAAGATGTAGGCATAAAGGATCACCAGCCATTGTTCCAGAGGCCACAAGATTTGTAACTTCCTCAATTATTCCTATAAATGGCATTACTATTGTAGACCTTTTGAGATGTCTTTTCCGACTTTTGCATTTCTGGTGACCGGATGACTCCACCTGGACCCGAGACTCATGACTCAACCAGTCCCGTGGTACCACCCAGAAGTGGACTCAGAGCAAGAGGGCCATTTTCCACATTCTAATGATCGCATCCCCACCAGTCAGCAACACCCGAAATTCCCTAGCCCCCTGACTGCCAAACTCTCCTTGAGAAACCCTAGCCTCCAAATTTTCTGGGAGGCTAATTTGAGTAATAATAAAACTTTCATCTCCCATGTAGCTGGCTCTAAGTGTATTAAACTCTTCCTCTATTGCAGTTCCCCTGCCTTGATAAGTCGGCTTTATCTGGGCGGTGGGCAAGAAGAATTCATTGGGTGGTTATAGTCATTGAGTCCAGGAGTTCGAGACCAACCTGGCCAACATAGTGAAACCCAATCTCTACTAAAAATACAAAAATTAGCTGGACATGGTGGCACACGCCTGTAGTCCCAGCTTTGTACCCTTCACAGAGACTCTAGGTATTTGCAAATCTATAGTGACAATGTTACCTCCAGTCCCCCAACAATCCTCCCAAAGTGCTTCTTCATCTTATTCTTCATCACATATGACTAAACACATTTTTCTCTTATTTAAAAAGGGAACAACACATTATGATTGTTGCTTTTAGAATAATTGGTCCAAATTAGATGATTAGAAAAGTAGTTGCCATATACATAACTCAAAACAGTAGGTTTGTAAATGACACTATTTCAAAAACAAGTTTTGTGGTTAAAATAATACCTCCCTTTGGGAGATAAGAGTTTTGGCATATTAAAGGTTTCAAGAAGTCCTGTGACAAAGACATTTTGTGAAACTCTGTTTTCACAGGATATTTATTAGCCTCCTTCAGTACAGCCATGGGGAAAGCAGGTCCTGCAATCTGTCTTGACGTACTAGTTGTCAGCGTCCTCAGGTACCCTCTCCCACTGGGGATCCTGGTTTCAGCCGCCCCATCCCCCATCCTGCTGCCGCCTTCTCTCCAATGATCCTCACCCAACTCCCTTTGTTTATGGGACAGGGCTCAAATCAGGAGCCAATAACGGGGCGGGTCAGGGTCCCACACACTTCCTCAGAGCCTTAAAGTAAGAGGGGAGGGGAGCTGATGGTGGAGGGAAAAAGCTGCCTCTTCTCCACGGTTGTCCTCACCCACCCTTTTGCCTACAGGGGACTGTTTCTCTTGTGTGGTACATTTGCTTTCACTATTAATAACTGTATAGTTCATTTGCCATCCTGTTCTAGTTGTGGGCCACATGGAGGGGGGCATAGTCATAATGTGTGACGAAGGATGCTGACCCACAGCTATTCTTCCAGAAAAAGGCAGGCACCCCCAAAGTATAAGGGGAAGGGCACTTCTCCTTAGCCAAGTGAAGGCTGGCATGGAACATAAAGTCTAAGTTAAAATGGATATGGTGACCACAAGGAAACGTGCAACTTTGCAAAGAGAGACAGATAGACAATGACTTGGACAACTGTACCCTACCAGAAGCGCACCAGTTTCCTGAGCACAGAAACATCCATCTGCAGTCCAGAGAGAGAAATGTTTGTAAAACAGTGTGGCAACGTTCTGCCCAGTCTCCCGCTGGGTGTCTGGGGAGTGGGTGGGGGGATAAGGAGGAGGAAACAGGCATGTCCTGGCCAGTAATTCTCTTGAACAGGGGCTGAGTATTGTTGCCAGCAGGACTTCTCAAAGGAAGGTATCTTAGTTCAGGCTGGTACAACAAAATACCATAGACTAGGGGGCTTACAAACAACAGAAATTTATTTCTACAGTTCTGGCGGCTGGTACCCCCAAGATCAAGGTGCCAGCAGGTTCGGTGTCAGGTAAGGGCCCTGATCCTCATAGATGGCCAAATTCTCACTGTAACCTCACAAGGCAGAAGGGGTGAGGGGTCTCTTGGGGCCTGTTTTATGGAGGCACTAATCCCATTCATGAGGGCTCTTTATGACTTAACAACCTTCCAAAGGCTCTATTCCTGATACCATCATTTTGGGGGTTAGGATTTCAATATATGAATTTGAGGAGGGACATGAATATTCAGGTCATAGCAGAGGGCGACTTTCATTTGTCAATGAAATCAGACTGTGTATGTATCACTCTTTGCATATGATGTTGGGCAACAGGTTTATTTGGCCACGTTCAGGCACACACCCACTAGACATGCACACTTCCCAAGGAGAGGGAAAAAAAGCTAGAAACTGATTGCATAACAATCATTAGTTTTACAGCTGAGTAAGTTATGAATAATAGTGCTTTCAGCGATTTCATTACCAATCTGCCCCCAGGAGCAAGATGAAGCTGATAAAATATTTATGGGCTAGTAAATTTTTTCTACTAATTTGCAAGGCTATAATAAAATCCATGAACTTGATGGCCTGCAGGAAACATAACAAGAACTAGGAATGTGGAGTAATTTGGAGCTAGAAAGCCTCTTAAGACCCTACAGGAAATGACTCCCAGAAAGCAGATGAATCACAGTATTTTAAACAGAAAATAATGATGTTACGTTTGTACTTAACCAGTTATAGCCTGAGAACAATTTTCCACAAGGAAATTGTGAAAATTTCCTGCTCTCCATTATTCCTTCCTTAAGAAATAAAATTAATTCAAGTATGTAAAAACGCATATTCAAATAAAAACAACTATTGGAACGCACTGTATCCTGTAATGAATATGAACTTTTAGGATTGTAATGATTAAGAAATGACAGTATACACAGTCACATTGTGCCCTCTTGTGGCAGAAATATTGTGATCAGAGGACACACCCTAGTGTATTTTATTTAGTAATTATTCGGGTTTGTTTGAGGGAAGTTTGTTCAAGTGAAAAGAATTTGCAGAAGGTAGTTGGTAAAGAGTTGTTTCTGGGGAACCCTAGAGGGTGCACACCTGGAAGGGCCGTTCTTAGCTAGGGGAGCAGCTGTTGAAAGGATTCCTGATGTTTTAGCAGATGCTAAGAAATACCCATCACAGAATGCTGTTTTAATTGTCTAATGTTAAACTTGCCCAATTAAAATATTTTATTACTAGTTATCCTCATCTATAAATAACAGTAATTGCTATTATTTAGAGAAACAGGCAGTTAATACACAGTATCTCATTTAATCTCAAAACTATGAGGTAATATAAGGAAACTGAAGATCACAGATATTAAGGAATGCTCTAGTTTACCTAACTAGTAAATAGAAGAGCTGGGATTTGAATTTAACTTCCCCTGATTCCATAAGCCTATGCACTTTCCATTTCTACCAAGCTGACTCTTTAGCCAAATGTTTCTTGAGTACTGAATACATGTGAGACGCTGCTGCTGGGTGCCCTGGAATTCACAAGGTGTAAGTAATATACTTCCATCCTTCAGGAACATATGGCCTAAATAGGGAAATAAAAACATTCATAGAAAAGAAACCACCATGTGAGGCAGCATACAAGGAATTTCCATGTAGAACTTTGAATGTGAGCAGGACTTGTGACTTGCTTATAAGCAGTAGAATACGGCAAAGCTGATGGGATGTATGTGATTATGCGTGACTACATGATTATGTTATATAAGATATTAGCACCCATCTTGCTGGGGTCTCTTTCTCTCTGGCTTTGAGGAAGCAAGCGGTTACATTGGAGAACACATGGCAAGAAACTGTGTGGGTGGTGTCTAGGAGCTGAGGGCAGTATATTGATGTCCTTAGTCCCAAAATCATGAGAAACTGAATTCTGCCAGTAAGTGTCTTTCTAGTTGAGCAGTAACATTGTTACTCAACAATAGATAACTAGTACAATTATCTTTTAAAGTTTTAAATCTTGCACTTAAGTCTTTGTCCATTTTAAGTTAATTTTTGCTTTTTTTTTTTTTGAGACAAAGTCTTGCTCTGTCACTCAGGCTAGAGTACAGTGGCAGGACCTCAGCTCAGTGCAACCTTCACTTCCAGGGTTGAAGTGATTCTTGTGCCTCAGCCTCCTGAGTAGCTGGGATTATAGGTGTGTGCTACCACATCCAGCTAATTTTTGTATTTTTAGTAGAGATGGGGTTTCACCATGTTGGCCAGGCTGGTCTCGAACTCCTGGACCCAAACACTCCACCCACCTCAGCCTTCCGAAGTGCTGGGATTACAGGCATGAGCCACTGTGCCTGGCCTCATTTCAAGTTAATTTTTATAGATGGTGCAAGTTTCCCACTGTCAGGTACAGCTGACATTCTCTTTCTTTTTTTCACTTTTGTCTCTTTTTGGCATATATCTTTTGTCCATTGAATTGCCTTGGCATCTGTATTAGTCTGTTTTCATGTGGCTAATAAAGACATACCCAAGACTGGGAAGAAAAATAGGTTTAATGACTCACAGTTCCATGTGGCTGGGGAGCCCTCACAGTCATGCGGAAGGCAAAAGGCACTTCTTATATGGTGGTGGAAAGAGAGAATGAGAGAGAAACGAAAGTGGAAACACTTATAAAACCATGAGATCTCGTGAGACTTATTCACCACCATGAGAAGAGTATGGGGGAAACTACCCTCATGGTTCAATTCTCTCCCACCGGGTCCCTCCCACAACATGTGGAAATTGATGGGAGTGCAATTCAAGATGAGATTTGGGTGAGGACACAGAGCCAAACCATATCAGGATCTTTGTCAAAAGACAATTGGCCATATACATGTGTCTATTTCTAGACTTTCTGTTCAATTGATCTATGTGTCTGCTTTTATGCCAATGAATGCTGTTTTACTTATCGTAGCTTTTTAATGATTCTTGAAATCAGATAGAATAAGTCTTCCAACTTCATCTGTTTTTTCCCCAAAGATATTTGGCTATTCTCGATGCTTTACATTTTCATAAAATATTAGAATGCAAGTTCATCACAGTGCAAGGGCATCCCCCTTTTCTGCCCTGTTGTCCCAGGCCAAGAGCCATAGCCTCTTACCTTGAGTTTCCTCAACCTGGATAACCTGTCCTGTGGCTCACAATTTCAGGGGACATGCATCAGGCTCTCTGGGAGGTTTCCTTGAAGCTCCTCTTTGGACTTACGGTGAGAAAGTGTCATCACCCCTCACAGGGTAGCAGCAGTTCTCACCAGGAGAAGCCCACAAGCCCACTCCCGTTGGAGTTCCAAGGGGAAGTCACTGAACTGTTTTGTGTGTTCAGTGTGACATGTATTCTTGGCCATTTGCATTGAACATCATCTTGGCCTGTCTCAAAATTTGCCTTGTGTCCAGTATTTATCATGTCTTGGTGTTTCACTCAACATTTCCAATTCAAAGTTTTGTTACTCATCTAAATTTAAATGTTACACATTTCGATCATTTCATCTAGAATTTTTAGTTGCTTTATAGAAGGAGGGATGTCCAGGGAATTGAGTCTGCAATGGTCTCAGAAACAGAAGTCTGCAATTATTTGCTTACCCATTTTTGCTGTTCTTTTCTTCCTGTTACCATTATAGTTATAGATCAATCACATGGAATGTACAAATTGTTTCTCTGCAGTGCAGTCTCATCACAGAATACAGAACTATCCTATTTGGGGCGGCAGAAGAAAGAGAGTAATACTTTGCCTTTTGAATATATTGGGAAGAAGAAAAGTGCTCAGATCTCAGTAAAATCTGAACATTTCCAGGTCCTTTTCAATATTTATATGTAGCTCTTGTGAGTACTAAGCCCACCTCCCAGCTGGGGAATGTTACATAGCAGCATTGAAATGGGAGATGAACAATCTTAACCACATGCTGGTTCTGAGGCACTTTCCTGCAGAATGACTATATAAATCCAGGTGAGTGCTTGTAAAACACACAATTACACCCCCACAGAGTGGACTGAAAGCTCGTAGGCAGGCAATGAGCACAGTTTCTCAAGTTTAATAATATGGCTGTAAAAGAAACACAGGATCTCCCTCTTTTTTTTTTTTTTAAAGGAAAAGGCCAATATTTGTGCTTGAATGTCTTTATAGTTTGAGACACATTTTTTATTAAAATAAATTAATATGTAATTGATAATGTGTATATACATATGTACCTTGGTTTGGGGTCACTTTTTTTTTTTATAACCCTGTAATTTAAACCCAAGGGACAATTTTTGGAGAAAAAATGGGATAGTGTCACTCCACAGTCTTGGGACAACTGGCAGTTATTTGGAAGAATGCAACTATGTATCCTTACCTTTTACCTGCCTTCCTTCCTTCCTCTCTCTCTCTCTCTTTCTTTCTCTCTCTCTCTCTTTCTTTTCTTTCTTTCTTTCTTTCTTTCTTTCTTTCTT
>NW_016107546.1:1782380-1801694 GCF_001604975.1 Cebus imitator | reverse complement strand
TGTTGGATCTCACTTTGTTCCCCAGGCTGGAGTGAAGTGGCACAATCATAGTTCATTGCAGCCTCAACTTCCTGGACTCAAGTGATCCTCCTGCCTCAGTCTCCCAGAGTGCTGGAATTATAGGTACAAGACACTGCTCCTTGTGACCTTACTCTTTCTACCAATAAAAATTCCAGACTGTATTAGTCTGTTCTCACACTGCTATAAAGAACTACCTGAGATTAGGTAATTTATAAAGAAAAGGGGTTTAATTGACTTACAGTTTCGCAGTCTTGACAGAAGCATGACTAGAAGGCCTCAGGAAACTTACAATCATGGGAGAAGGTCAAGGGAAAGTGCCCACATCTTTTCGATGGCAGACAGGAGAGAGAGAGAGCGCATGTGCACGAAGGGGGAGGTGCCACACACTTTTAAACAACTGGATCTCTGTGAGAACTCACTCATTAGCATGAGAACAGCAAGGGGGAAGTCTGCCCCATGATTCAATCACCTCCCACCAGGACCCTCTCCTGACATGTGGGGATTACATTTCAAGATGAGTTTTGGGTGGGGACACAGAACCAAACCATATCACAGATGAAGTTTTATATGAAAAACACAAAGAAACAAACCTAAAAGCACCAAAATAAACCCATATATGTATGTGTACATATGTGTGTGTGCACACATACATACATGTACTCATGGTAAAAATTTTGTAGCACCCAAGAGTGTAAAGTAAAAAATAAATGTCCTCTTCATGTTCTAGTCCCTGGGAGAAAAACAAGTTATCAGTTTCTTGCATGTCCTTCCAGAGACATTCTGTATATATTTGAGCATATATGTGTATACTTTTATTAAAAGACATTCTATTAATAGAAAAGATTATTCACTTTTTCACAAAATATTAATATCTTGAACAGTTTTCCATTTAGTATGTATTGTTCTACCAACTCATCGTTAATGATTGCCTAGTATCTCACTGTATAGATCCACCATAATTTATTTAACCACCTTCCTAAATTGCTTTTCTCATATGGCAATGTTTCATGGTCTTCCCATATTGCACATATGAATCTCAGTATGGGCGATACCTCTACCTCATTTTCCCCTATTGCATAGCATTCCATTCTAAGAATACACCACAATATATGAATCCATTGTGGTTGTTTTCCACTTTTCTCTATTACAAACAGTAGTTTCTGGTACATGTCCTCTTATGAGAATTTCTCAGAGACAGCAGTTCTCCTACACTCAAAGGCTCACCCTGGCTATTGTGTTGAGAATAGATATGGCATCAGGGATCGAGAACAAAAGCAGTGACAGTGGCAGGCCATTGTAAACAGTCCAGATAAGTGACTAAGTGGCTTGTACTAGAGAGTGGTGGCCAGGATGGTGGTGACAAGTGGTTGGAATGGGGCACATTTTGGAGGTAAGGTAACATGATTTCTGGACACTTTGGTGTAGAGTGTGAGCAGAAAAGAGACATCAATGAAGATTCCAAAGTTTGGGGCCTAAACAACCAAGAGAATAAAGATATCAATTTCCAAGACACAGGACACTGGGAGACGAGCAGCTTTGGTTACAGGATTAACGTCACAAAATCTGTTTTGGACATAATAAGGTTAGTGCCCATCAGACTTCCCAATAAGGTGTCAAGAAACTAAGAAAGAAGGAAAAGATCCAGGAACAAACATTGAGAAAAAGCAGCCAATGAGACAAGAGGAAATCGGGGAAGCATGGAGTCCTGGTTTCCAGAAAAAGGAAGTGATCAAATTTCTTAAATGCTGCTGACAGGTAAAATAGGTGAAGATATACCGTACACTACAGGAAGCGGCAAAATGGAGTTCACTGATGTGGGCAAAAGCCTGACTGGTGTAGGTTCAAGGGAACATGGGAGAAGAAGAATTAGAGACAGTGATTAGAATTACAACTCTTTGGAGACTTTTGCTTTAAAAAGGAACAGGGAAAAAGGGACAGTAACTTGACGGGATGTAGAATGAAGTGAGGATGCCAAGATCACAACATTTTTGTAGGCTGCTGGGAGATCCCAAGCAAAGTGGAGGAAAATGCAGGGAAGAAAGGCAGTCAGGACTCAGTTGAGGATTGATGGCCTTGAGAAGGTGAGAGGAGCTGGGACCCAGTGCACAGGTCTGGCCTTAGGTAGGAGCACAAGAGTTTGCCCTTCGCAGCAATGGGGAAACAAAGTACATGAGCATAAATGCAGGAGAGGGGTTAGATGTAGAGCTGGGAATATGTAGAAGTTATCTACTAACTGTTTCGATTTTCTTGGTGCAATAGGAAGTTAGGATCAGCTAAGACCGACTGGCTAGGTGACGAAAGGCAGTCACACAAGGGGTGAATGCAAAGTTTTGCCTATGATGAAGGACAGATAGTCACAGTTGTGCCATAAAAGATAACTGAGTTGGCAAGTAAAGACCGTCATGTCCCCTGGCAAGGCAAGCTGGTAAGCTATCCTAGCAAACCAAAAACCAAGGAAGCATAAGGCCAGCTGGGCGGTGTGGTGTGCTGTGGTGCGGGGGAGGGCCCCTTTACTGAGCAACACCCTTAAACACTGGCTGAGAGCCGGCACTAGGCGAGGATGGTGAGATGAGTTTGTGGGTGAGACAGGTCACCTCCTCTTTGACTGTACAATCTATGGAGATATATTTTTCTGTAAGAATAAATCTCATTTTATAATCGAAATTATTGGTGGGGGAAGAGGATATCTTCAAGTATCTGGTGAGAGCAAGTAGAAGAGGGAAGGGAGTTCAGAGAACTGAAGAATGAATTTGCAGAGAAATGGGAGGCAGTTTTTACAGCTTGGAACAGACATGCACTGTCCTCGTCAGGCGCGACGCTCCTTTTTACTTGAGTTATGCAGAGCTAGCTGCCACACACTGTGCTGCCAGGTGACTGGATGGGCTTTGACAAGTCTCTTTATGTGCAAAGCACGTCCTGGAAGAGATGCTTTCTGAGGCCCCAGCCCACAGCCCCATGATTCTGCCACGGGACCTGTTTTGCCATTCTAAGCAATAACTGGAGAAGTTGGTTTTTCAAATAGTTATAAGGAAAATCCATCCCAGATATTAACTGCTTTTATAAACCTCTTAAGTCATTCTGTCCCTTTCTTCTTTTATGGTTCCAAGTAAATCCAAGAAGGTCATCATTAAATAAGCCCCAATTATAAAAGACATGCTAAGACTTAGTGTGCTTGGCCGCCTCTGCTCTTTAGCTGGCAGTAATAAAACAATGAATCTCAGCGGGACTCCGTTCCAAATCATATTCTGCAGTTGTTGTTTTGACTCCTTTCTTTCATTATTGCAAACAGAATCCCACTGAGCTCACACACTCTCAAAACGACTGTTTCCCCACGCTGCAGAAAGTCATGCGGAATTTCCTAAGAGCTGCTGTTGTTTTCCCATGGCACATTCCTATCTCAAAGCTCCATTACCTAATGTTTGCTGCACATTATGATTTTCATTTGCTTCTTGTAAATGCCCTTCCTTAATGAATTTTTAGAAAATACAGATTTTTTTGTCAAACTTTTTTCTACCTTTTTTTTTTTTTTAAAAAAAAATCTTTATTTCTTTATTCCACTGGACACAAAGCGGTACTTGGCAATAATTAATTCTAGGCAACCACATCAAAAAAGCCATATTAGCATTTTCTATGCAGGCCTAATTACCAAATAGTTGGTAAAGGCAATAATAATGTCTTTGTTTTCTTGTTCTGGCCTTAAAATATTCCTATTTTCCCATGTATTCTTGTATAGTTCAATGATATTTAATCGCTCAGTGCTAAAAATTAAGTGATTCTAAGTTTTCTGCTGTTGGAGGAAGTTGGTATGCGACTACACAAATCATTCTGTATTTTGTAAGCTGGGATAAACCCTGAAGTGTTTTTCTTCATGACTGTAGGTCCATCTATCCTTAAGCTTAATATGAATTCTTCATGCATCTGTGCATGAATAACTCAAAGTAGTTCAAAAACAAAGAAATATATGAATAACTCAAAGTAGTTCAAAAACAAAGAAATATATGAATAACTCAAAGTAGTTCAAAAACAAAGAAATATATGAATAACTCAAAGTAGCTCAAAAACAAAGAACTATATTGGTTTCCGTAACAGAAAATTCACAGGTTGTTGAACTCAAATGAGGTCTGATCCAGAAAACAATGTCATGTAGGAGAAAAATATTATAGAGGGGACCAGGACATTCATTAATACAAATATTAGGCTAGTTTTTGAGATTTTATGATTTTTAAATAATATTTTTCAGCAATTTTTTTTTTTTTTTTTTTTTTTTTTTTTGTTTGGTTTTTTTTTTTTTTTTTTTTTTTTTTTTTTTTTTTTTTGCTGTGGGTGGGCATGTGTCTGCATTTGTTTATCTGAATTGGTTTGTAGGTTCTGTGTGCCTCTGCTTTCATGTTGTATTCTTTTGTAAAAAATATTTTAACATTATTCATTAATTTTTTTTTTGAGGCAGGGTCTCACTCTGTTGCCCAGGCTGGAGTGCAGAGGCACCATCAAAGCTCCCCAGGCTCAGGTGACCCTCTCACCTCAGCCATCCAAGTAGCTGGGACCACAAGCACATGCCACCATGCTCAAGTCATTTTTGTATTTTTTGTAGAGATGGGGTTTTACCCTGTTGGCCAGGGTGGTCTCAAAGTCCTAGGCTCAAGCAGTTTGCCCACCTTAGCTTCCCAAAGTGCTGGGATTACAGGTATTAGCCATGCTTCTGGCCCTGTTATTTTTTTAAGCTGACAAATGATAACTGCATATATTTATTGTGTATATGTTGTTTTGAAATATGTACATATGGCAGGGCACAGTGGCTCATACCTGTAATCCCAGCACTTTGGGAGGCCAAGGCAACCAGATCGCCCAAGCTCAGGAGTTTGAGACCAGCCTGGGCAACATGGTGAAACCTCATCTCACTACAATACAAAAAATTAGCTGGGCGTGGTGGCGCAGGCCTGTAGTCCCAGATACTCAGGACGCTGAGGCATGAGAATCGCTTGAGCCCTGGAGGTGGAGGTTGCAGTGAGCCGAGATTGCCCCACTGCACTCCAACCTGGGTGACAGAGTGAGACTCCGTCTCGAAAAAGAAAAAGAAATATGTACATCTTGTGGAATGGCTGAATTGAGCTAATTAACATACGCATTACCTCACATATGAAGGTCAGCTTTTAAAATTTTATAATATATTGTGATTTCTTTTCTTATTCTAAATAACTTCATAATTTTTAATCTTCTAAAGTGATTCCCCCAAATTGTATAAAGTTTAAGTCTTATGCAACCTGGACTGTTTCTGCTGAACAAAGGGTGAGGTTGCTCCCAGAAGAAAATATTTTGTGCACGTGCTGGAGAAAGGACACCTAATGGCAAAACCAGGGCATGACCACTCAAGTTTTAAATCTTTTCCGAACTTGCTTTGCTTTGAATTCTGCCTATATGAGGCTGATAGATGTTTCTATTGGTAATGAAGCTATTTTAAGGCAGGAATTACATGTTAAACTTCTCTGGTTGTGCACCCAGTGATCAGCGAACTAACTTTTGTGGAAGAACACATTGATGTATTAATACTTCTTTCCAGTACAGTGATCCCAAAGTGATTATGCAGTCATCCCTCACTGTATGCGTGGATTGGTTCTAGGACCTCTCTTCCTCACCCACCCCCTCACCTACATACCAAAATCCATGCATGCCCAAAGCAAGTCCCACAGTCAGTCCTGCTGAACCCGAACATAGGAAAACGCGCTGGTCCGTACAGGTGGGTTTCATTTCCCTTGAGCACTGTATTCTCAATCCACATTTGGTTGAAAAAAAATCCACATATAGGTGGATCTGTGCCATTCAGACTTGTGTTGTTCAAGGGTCAACTGTATGTTTTTTTATTTGGACACCTAAAATTTTCATGGAGGAGTCCAAATTCCATAAAGGAGCTACATCATAAACTCAAAAGGTCGTATAGAGAAAGATTATTACAACAATAGCAAAACATGTTTGCATAACAAAACAATGACTCGAGTCTTGGATGTGGACCCACTTATTTCAAATAATTATCTGTTGGCTGCATCTCTAGTATTTGTTGAATAGACCTTCAACTCCAGCAAGAAATCTTGCCTGATGTAAGATTATCATTAAGAATGACTAAATGTAACTCAGTGTTTTCTAACCTCCTTGAGGAGTATATATATGTTTTTAAGGTTAATCTGGAAAATGCATTTTAGGGAAAAGTTAATGTGCATTTATTTGGGAGGTAAATATTTAAATTAGATTGTTCCCCTTGGCCTTTCCAAGGAGGTTTAGGTTTCATGTTGCGTTTTGTCGTAAATTGAAATTCATTTGCAGTGAGAAAGAGTGTGAGAATGGATTTTGTCAGGTTTGTCCAGAGACTGCTGTGATTGGTCTGGAGAGGGTAGTATCTTACTCCCGTAGAATGTTTGGCTTCTTCCAGAATGTCCTCATTTGGCAGTTCTGGGTGACACTTTGCTATGTTATTAAGTAACTGTAGTTTGACCTCTTGGAGCTTGTCTGGAACAAATTCACATAAACCAGCATCTACCTTCTGTTTGCCTTGTTCGTGCTTTGCTGCTTGCCAAATCACCTCTCTCAGCAGAGTGTCTTAATTTTTTTTTAAACAGTGTCCCCGGGTAAAAACTAGGGGTTGTTTAAGAATGAACTTTGAGATTCAGGTAGCTGCAACTTTCTCTTCTTCTAGGATTCTATTTTCAGGAGCACAGATACTTTCAGACAAATATTAAAAGGTTTGGTTAACATTAGAAATAGTTACTCAAAACTGAGATATCTTCAAAGTTAAAGTACTGACTTTAAAGTTTTCTAGAAATTTTCTGGGAACAAGTAGTGTTTTTCAAATTTTTTAGAGGGAAGAGAACTTTCTTCCCTACCAGCAGTCAGTCCATCCTTTCAGACAATCATTCTGGATTAAGAATATTTATGTAAGTGGTTAGTATGCTTCAGAATACCTGGAGGTTTATTAAACATAGGTGTATGCATTGCCATATATTGTGAGTATCTTTCCACATTAATAAATACGTAACTAGGCCATCATTTTTGTTTTCATTTTAAAATTACATATTATTGGCCGGGAGCCGTGGCTCACGTCCATCATCTCCGCACTTTGTGAGGCCGAGGTGGGTGGGTCACTTGAGGCCAAGAGTTCAAGACCAGCCTGGCCAAAATGAGGAAACTCTGTTTCTACTAAAAATACAAAAATTAGCCAGGTGTGGTGGTGCACACCTGTAGTCCCAGCTACTCAGGAGGCTGAGGCGTGAGAATTGCTTGAACCTGAAAGGCAGAGGCTGCAGTGAGCCAAGATTGCACCACTGCTCTCCAATATGGGCAGCAGAGACTCTGTCTTAAATGCATACATACAAATATATACACACACATATATATATGTATTTATATTATTATTACAAAAGTAATAGCATCCTAGTATAAAACTTCAGACAATTCACTCTATATTCTCCCATGCCAAAATATAATTTTCAATAGCTGCATAGTACTTTCTTATACAGAAAACACCATAATTTACTTAGTTTCTTGTGAACATTTGACCCTTAAGTTGCTTCCTTTTTTGATTTTCTTATAAATAATACTATACTGAAAATGTTGCACATAGACAATTGCACATTTCTCTGATTATTTTCCTCATTTTAATAAACTTGTAATTATCAGGGTAATATACTGTATACAGTATTTATTATAGAAAATACAGAAATAATAATACTTTTTTTTTTTGAGATGAAGTCTTGCTCTGTCACTAGACTGGAGTGCAATGGCACAATCTCTGCTCACTGCAACCTCTGCCTCCTGGGTTCAAGTGATTCTCCTGCCTCAACCTCCTGAGTAACTGGGATTACAGTCACCACCACCAGGCCCAGCTAATTTTTGTATTTTTAGTAGAGATGGTGTTTCACCATGTTGGCCAGGCTGGTCTTGAACTCCTGACCTTATGATCTGCCAGCCTCAGTCTCCCAAAGTGCTGGAATTACAGGCATGAGTCACCGTGCCTGGCCTAAAATTATTTTTATCTGAGGCAATTAGGACCAGTAGATAGTTGATGAACCAAAAAAGTTGGTAAAGCAAAGAGTCATTGAAAAAGAGAAATTTTTTGAAAGATACAGATGACTTCAATGCTATGTGAATTGTTCCAGAGCATAAAAGGAGAAAGTACCCAAGTTATTTTATATGAAGCCCACATAACATTGAAAATACTGTGGAGCAATGATTGCACAGGAAAATTATAGACCAATCTCAGAATTTATGAATATCAATACAACAGTCCAACATAAAATATTAGCAACCAGACTTCAGCAGCACATCAAAAGGATAATAACATTAACAATCAGACTTTATTACAGAAATGCAAGGACCATTCTCTCCGCTCACTGCAACCTCCACCTCCCAGGTTGAAGCAATTCTTCTGCCTCAGCTTCCCGTGTAGCTGGGATTACAGGCACGTGCAACCACACCTGGCTAATTTTTGTATTTTTAGTAGAGATCAGGTTTCACCATGTTGGCCAGGCTGGTCTCAAACTCCTGGCCTCAAGTGATTCACACACCTCTGTCTCACAAAGCGTTGGGATTATAGGTGTGAGCCAAGACGCCTGGCCCAGAAACAGCCTTTTAAATGTAAAAACAGTAATCAATGAGAAGATGTAATAGAAGATCCTACTTACATTATAGCTGAAAAAGTAGATTATGCTTAAAAGAAATATAGAAATACCAGTTCAAAAAAATTTAAACCCTGCTGAGAAACACAGGAGAATGTGAACAATTGGAAAGGCATGTTCTGCTTTTGGGTAGAAAAAGTTATCATAATCACGTCACTGTCTTTATTTTAGTGCACTCTTAGTAAAAACACCTTAAGGAATTTTTTTTTGAGACCAATTAAGGTGCCTCTCTAGTTAATATGAAAAATAAATGGGTAGGAAGAGCCAAAACAAAAAAAAGCATGGTTAACAACCTAGGTATTAAAGGATATTATTTCATAAAACCGGAATAATTTATGTAGCACAATGTTGGTATATTATAGGCAGCTTGATGGAACAGGGCATAAAATCCTGAAATGGATCTCGAAATGCATATCAAACCTCATTTATGATACATGCTGCTGTTTCGTGATATGATAACGGTGTATTTCAAATACAGAAGGAGAAATGGATTACTTAGTTAATGGAAGTGTTACAAACTGGATACTCTCTGGAAATAAGTTGAATTCATATTTCACATTTTATACCAAAATACATTTCAGATGAATCCAATATTTAAATAAAGCAAGTAAAGAGAAGTAGAAGAAAACCTGGAATGTTTTCATCGTGGAATGGGGAACTAATTTCTGAGTATAATATGAAATCCAGAAGAAAAGAAAAGAAAAGAAAAGTTTGACCAACTGGACTACATAATAATAAAATAATTCAATATGACAAAAATAACCACAAGGAAAATGAAAATTCAAACAACAGACTGGGGGGAGTATGCAATTTCCATCATATGTAAAGGTTTTATTTTCCAG
Organism: Cebus imitator; assembly: GCF_001604975.1. Taxonomy (NCBI): domain Eukaryota; kingdom Metazoa; phylum Chordata; class Mammalia; order Primates; family Cebidae; genus Cebus; species Cebus imitator. Next base: position 1,792,168 of record NW_016107546.1, on the reverse strand, counting down.
TTATATAAAAAGCTCCTATAAACAATGAAAATACCACCAACCAACAGAAAAATGAAAAAAAAAAAAATAGATGGGAACTGTAGAAGAAAAACACAATAGGGTTTTAATCATATGAAAAGATGCTCAATTTCATACATAGTAAGCAAGAGTGAGAAAATACAAACTATAAAGTAGTAACATTTTACATGCCAAGTTGGCAAATCTCACAAGTTTGCTAACATACTGTGTAGGTGAAAGTGAGGGAAAAATAAACAGTATTACAACACACTGAATGGAGCGTAAATTGGCACAATGACTATGAAGAGGAACTTCACAATATTCATCAAGAATATAGATATAAATATACTTTCACCCAGCAATTAATTCACTGCTGGGAATTTAGCCAACAAATAGCTCTCATATGTGCAAACAGCACCTATTATTATGGCAAAATTATTCATGGTAGTTTTGTTTGTAATTGTGAAAGACTGGAAACAATCCAAATGTTCAACAATAGAAGTTTGGTTACAATATTTTTCGTTACTGTTTTTTGGTTTTTTTTAAATGATGGAAAAATATTGTGTGACTATTCAAAAAGAGAAATGAAGTGGCTTCAACTGTCCTCTAAGATAGGGTACAGCAAGTTGCAGAACTATTTGTGTAAAAAAAAGGAAGGAAAGAAATATATTGTTTTTTTGCTTGTTTTTGCAAAAAAATTCTGAAAGGATACCTGAATACCTTAGTTAGCTGGGGCTGCCGTAACAAAGTACCATAGCATACCTGGTTTAAACAACAAAAATTTATCTTCTCACAGTTCTGGAGGCTGGAAGTCCAAAATCAGAGTGCCAGCATGGTCGAGTTTTGCTGAGGGAGAGAGAGAGCTCTTCAGTGTCTTTTATTCTTTTTTTTGAGATGGAGTCTTGCTTTGTCACCCAGGCTGGAGTGCAGTGGCATGATCTCGGTTCACTGCAAAAACCTCCACCTTCCGGGTTCAAGCAATTCTCCTGCCTCAACCTACCAAGTAGCTGGGATTACAGGCGTATGCCACCACATCTGGCTAACTGGCTAATTTTTTTGTGTTTTTAGTAGAGACAGGGTTTTGCCATGTTGGCCAAGCTGGTCTGGAACTCCTGACCTCAGGTGATCCGCCTGCCTCGGCCTCCCAAACTGCTGGGATTACAGGCATGAGCCACTGCATCCGGCCCAGTGTCTCTTCTTCTAAGGGTACTAATCCCATTGGCCTCACCCTCATCAACTCATCCAAACCTAATTACCACCCAAAGGCTCCATCTCCAAATACCATCGCATTGTGAATTAGGGCTTCAACATATTAATTTGAGGAGGTCACAACTCAGTCCACAGCACCAAATATTTGATCATAGCAGTCACTGCTGGGCCCAGGCAGGGAAGCAAGACATAGGAGAATAGGATTGGAAAGGTGATTTTTCATTGTTTGCTCTTTGTACCTCTGTAATTCTCTACTTATCTGATATCAACTGAGTGTCCAATAATTCAATTCAATTCTGACCCACTGTGTTACTGACTGCATGTTCTTGGATTCTCAATAGAAAGTGACATGAGGCCAAAAGAGTTTTCCCAGATAAGACTTCACTGGAGCTTATGCCCAGACAGGAAGGCAGCATGAGAGAGAGAGAGAGAGAGAGAGAGAGACACTGGGGTAGGCTGAGGGTAGGGTGTGCAGGTCAGCATTATCTGCTCATGATGATTATCTTGAATAATGAACCACCTGGTGGTCTGGGCAGCAGCAACAAGGCTGTAATCAATTGTTCAGCATTTCTTCCCAGGTGGGGCACTCCACAACCTTGGTTTGATATTTAGATTTCCTAAGGGCAGTTTCTGGAACTCTTTAAGTAAAAGGCATAAACATAATGAAGAAGGAGCCGCTTCCCATTGCTATTCTATGTCATATGTACTTAGGGTTAGCGTCAGATTCTGTAAGTTAAAGAGCTCAGTCCCACAAAACTGCCCCCACTTCAGATGCTGTTCTTAAGTCATGTGCCACCCACACTTCTGACTTGCTATAGATTGGTGAGGTCCATGAATCCTCTCTCAGTTTCAGTATTTTGCTACAATGCCCCTCAGAACTCAAGAAATTATTTTACTTAGGTTTACCAGTTTATTATAATGGACCCAAGTGAACAGCCAAAAGAAGAGGTACAGAGAGGGTAAGATCCAGGAGAGGCCCAAGAGCTTCTGTCCTGTGGAATTGGAGTCAGCCGCCCTCCCAGCCTGGGTTGGATGTGTTCACCAGCCCAGGAGCCCTCCAAACCCTGTTGTTAAGGGGATTTTATGGAGTTTATTACATAGGCATGATTGATTAAATCACTGGCCAACAGTGATCCAATTACATTTCCAGCCCCTTTTCCCTTTCCAGAGATTGGAGGGTGAAGGTTCCAATCATCTAATTAAGGCTTGGTCTTTCAGGAGAAGAGCCCCCATCCTCAAGCTTTCTAGAGGTCCTCCAGGAGTCACTTTATTAGCATAAACTCAGGTACAGTTGAAAGTTAAGGTACAGTTCTTATGAACAGGACAGTTTTTATGAACAGTAAGAAAATGCTCCTGTTATCCTTATCATGCAGGAAACTGCAAGGGTTTTAAAGCTCTGTGTCATGAACCAGGGACAAAGACTCAGTATATATTTTTTTTATATTTTACCACAGTGTTAATGAAAAGGGTCCTGCTCCAGACCCAAAGAGAGGGTTCTTGAATCGTGTGAAAAAAAGAATTCAAGGTGAATCCATAGAGTGAAGTGAAAGCAAGTTTATTAAGAAAGTAAAGGAATAAAAGAATGGCTACTCCATTGGCAGAGCAGCCCTTAGGCTGCTGGTTGGCCATTTTTCTAGTTATTTTTTGATTATATGCTAAACAAGGGATTAGTTATTCCTGACTTTTCTGGGATAAGGGGTAGGCAATTCCTGAAACTGAGGGTTCCTCCCCCTTTTGGACCATATAGAGTAACTTCCTGATGTTGCTATGGCATTTATAAACTGTTATGGCACTAATGGGAGTGTCTTTTAGCATGCTAATGCATTGTAATTAGTGTATAATGAGCAGTGAGGATGACCAGAGGTCACTTTCGTCACCATCTTGGTTTTGGTGGGATGTGGCTGGCTTCTTTACTGCATTATTTTATCAGCAAAGTCTTTGTGAACTGTACCTTGGGCCAAACTCCTATCTTATCCTGTGACTAAGAATGCCTAACCTCCTGGGAATGTAGCCCAGTAGATCTCAGCCTTATTTTTAACTGGCCCCTATTTGAGATGGAGTTGTTCTGATTCGAATGCCTCTGACAACAGTACCTTTTGAATTTTGACTTATGTATATATACACACACACACACACACACACACCCCACAGAAGTATTAATACTGAGTAATACTGAGAGGGGGGTAAGGGCGATGATCTAAGAGACTGAGTTACTCAAGTGCACATAATTTGCCATGGTGAGAGCTGGACGTCAGGTTTCCTTACTTCTGTTTGAAGATTCTTTCCAATGTGCTGTGATTACTTTCTCATCTCTTTGAAGATGTTTACTGCTTTCATAACTTCAGGATGTCTAAATATTCTAGTTTTTAATATTTGAAGGTGAATCCTCCAGATTTAGGGGTATGGGGGTCACTTGTGGGAGGTCAATGATGTTTCCTCACACATTAATATAATTCTTCTCCAATATTAAATGCAAGTTATGGTATATATAGAGGCAACCATGTATATTATGCAAATTGAGAAATACTTGGAAACTGTCCCATCCAAAAGTACTCATCTATTAATCTGCTCAAAGAAATATGAAAGAAAACTTAGAAGAAATCCCACTACTGTGTGTATCTCTTAAGTAAAATACAAATATTTCTAGGAGAGGTACTCTTGAAATGGGAGAGTTCCCTGACCCCCCTTACAGGACATGCAACAGGGGTGGGGCTCATGTGTTTGGCTGTCATACACTCAAACCCTTAACAGGAGGGAGAGCACACAAAGAGGCGGGCACACGAGCTGAGGTGAGTGCTTTGAGGCTCTGGTCCCAGAGTAGCATATGCAGTGGGTGCCTGTGACTTCCAAAGCTCAAGTGGGCATGGCATGTGTTACAGTGTGTTCTTTTAGTTTTGCTGTCCACAGGCGGCTTAAGTGTTAACCAGCTCAGCAGATCCTCTGCATTTTTGCAAGGGCAGAGGGCCAGTGTGACAGCTTTCTGTAACCCAACCTCTTGTCCAACATCCTGGAAGAATCGGGTCACACACAGACTTGAAGGGTGGTGAATGTGGGGGTTTTACTGGGTGGTGAAGGTGGCTCTCAGTGGGTTGGATGGGGAGCTAGAAGGGGGATGGAGTGGAAAGATAATCTTCCCTTGAAATTCAGATGTTCTTTCTCTTCTCTCTGCTGTACCATTCTGCTGTTCTTCTGCTCTTCTGTTCAACTGCTCATCTCCTCATCTGCTCATCTGCTTCTGGAGCATGAGGTCTGGGGTTTATATGGGTATGAGATAGATGGGTGTGGTGGCCTAAAAGGCAAACTTTTGGTCATGAGAACACAAATGCCTGTTTCCATTTACGGCTGTGAATATCCAGGCTTGAGGATGGAGCCTTTGCCAAGGAACTACCCTCTTCTACCCAGTATTTCTCTTGTCTTTGTCCATATCATTATGAAGGGGATGTTTACTCAATATTTAAAAAATAACTAGCTCTACAAATGGCAATTGTGTCCATATCACTCCTATACTGTCAATAACTATCATTAACTCCTGAAAAAAAGAATTTATCAGATTCCTACTTCCAGGTCAGATTCTAAGAGTAGGATCCTTCAGAAATGGGACAAGTGGCTGATGAAGAGTCAAACTCTGTAAAATATTTTGAGAGATTTATTCCCAGCCAACTTTGAGTGATTATGGCCTATGAAACAGTTCTCAGGAGGTCCTGAGAACGTGTCCAAAATGGTCGGGCTGCAGCTTGGTTTTATACATTTTAGGGAGACATAAGACTTCAATTAAATTTATTTAAGAAATACATTGGAGGCTGGGTGCTGTGGTTCATGCCTGTAATCCCAGAACTTTGGGAGGCTGAGGCAGGTAGATCACTTGAGGTCAGGAGTTCGAGACCAGCCTGGATAACATGGTGAAACCCTGTCTCTATTAAAAATAAAAAAATTAGCTGGCTGTAATGGTGTGTGCCTGTAATCCTGGCTCCTTGGGAGGCTGAGGCACAAAAATAGCTTGAATCCGGTAGGCGGAGGTTGCAGTGAGTCAAGATCGCGCCACTGCACACTCCAGCCTGGGTGACAAAGTGAGACTCTGTCTTAAAAAAAGAAAAAAAAGAAAAAAAAAATACATTGCTTTGGCCCAGAAAGGCAGGACAGCTTGAAGCAGGGGCTTCCAGCTTATAGGTAGATTTTTAAATTTTCTGGTTATAATTGGTTGAGTTTATCTAAAGACCTGGTATCAACAGAAAGGAATGTCTGGATTAAGATAACAGGTTGTGGAAGCCAAATTTCTTATATGCAGAGGAAGCCTTCAGGTAGTCAGAGAGAATAGATTGTAAAATGTTTCTTATGAGACTTAAAGTCTGTGTTGATGTTAATGGCAGAGAGGTATAATGAAACATGTCCAACCCCCACTTCCCATCATGTCCTGAAACAGTCTCTCATGTTAAATTTTAAAAGAGCCCTGGCTGAGGAGGAAGTCCATTCAGATGGTTGGGGGCCTTGGAATTTTATTTTTGGTTTACAAAGTGATAATAAATTTTGATTTAAAAAACAAAATACCCGAGGACTGGGCTCAGTGGCTGATGCCTATGATCTCAGCATTTTGAAAGGCCAAGGTGGGAGAATCACTTGAGGTCAGGAGTTTGAGACCAGCCTGTGCAACATAGGGAGACCTTGTCTACACACACACACACACACAAACACACACACACACACACACACACACACACAATCTAAGGATTTTCGTTGCCTTTTTCTTCAAAGACAGGGTCTTACTATGTTACCTGGGTTGAATTTGAACCTGTAGACTCAAGGGATCCTCCTGGTTCAGCCTCCCAAGTACATGAGATTACAGGTATATGCCACCACACTCATTCTTTTGGTTTTGTCATCTGTAAAATGAGTGAACTGGACCAGTGTGTCCTCAGATTTCCCTCCCTGAGATTATTTTTCTTACTTGCCAGATGAGGAAACGAAGATTCAAGAGTTCCATGATCACCAGCTATTTTAATCCATTTGAGCTGTTAAGACAAAATGCCAGAGACTGGGTAACTTATAAAAAAAATCGGAATTTATTTCTTAGAGTTCTTGAGGCTAGGAATTCAAAGATCCAGGGGGCAGGTGATGAGGGCTCAGTTCCTCTGTGACCAAGATGGTGCCTTGGGGAAGCATCCTACAGAGGGGATGAATGCTGTCCCCTGACATGGCTGAAGGCAGAAGAACAAAAAAGGACTGAATGTTACATGGAGCCTCAGGGCCTAAGTCCCATTCACAAAAATAATCTAATCACCTCTTAAATGCTCCACCTCTTAATACTATCACATGAACCATTACGTTTCAACACATTAATTTTGGAGGAAATCCATTCAAACCATATCACCAGGCAAGGAACCTGTTTAGCATGTCCACTTACCTCCAAATTCCACGGCCTTTCCACTGTATCATACTCATTCATTCATCCTTTGAGTACAAGGTATGATGCTATGTGCTGGGGATGCAAAACCAAAAAGATAAGCCTCCTGCTCTCCGGGGGTTGACAGCTGCTGGGGAAAATTAATGCTTAGAGAGTCTCACAGTCAGCTCCCTGCTGGAGAGAGAGATGGAGGAAGGAGGACAAAGAGTATCAGGGAATGGGGTCAGAGCAAGTTTCCCAGGAGAGGTCCGTCACTGAAGCTGAACGAGAAAGGATGAATAGGTGTTTGGTATAAAGAAAGGGAGGGCCTGTGCTCTCAGGAGGCAATACTTCATCCTTAAGTGGGTTACTTAGGATGCCATGTCAGTTGTTTGTGGTAGACTGGGAGACAGAAACTTTTGGGTAGAGGGGTCTTTCAACCCTTTTTGGATAAGATTATTTGTCACTGCCCTATTAAGGTCTGTATCAGATTTTCAGGGTCATAGGCTCCTTCTAACTTGCTCTTCTGCCATCCCCTATGTGGTCTTTATGCAAGAGGCTGCATTGTGAAAGACTGAAGCTGGCAGACAAATAATAGACCAGGCCATAACTACTTCTTTGGGTGGTTTATACTTGGTTTTACTTCCTAGATTATGAAGAGGGGGATGTGCATTCCTCTAGAGGTTGTGAAAAGACTCAGTAACACAGCCAAGTTTCAAAGGTGAAACACAAGAGCAAATTTTCATCATTGCTTTTAAAAAAATGCATGATGGCTACTGCCTGGGCTGAGGGCTCCCTGGAGCAGGGACAGGTTCTTTCCAGGTAGTTTCAGTGCATCACATTCTGCAACTCTCTGCTTCACTCCCCAGCCCCTTAAGAAATACACTTTGGAAGCAGAGCTGGAAAAATTTCTCTCTTGCCTTCCTCAGACCTGTTCCTTATTTTTTGATAACTTTGGTCAGTGTCACTGTGAGAGGCAGCTAGCTGTCTCAAAGGTGCTAGTTATTCTTCAATTCACAGACCTGTAAACACACACACACACACACACTCCTTGTGCCTCTCTGTTGATGCTGGCAGAACCCATCTTCTGCTACATTCTTTGCATTTCTAACACCAACACGTTATAACATTCAAGGTTCCTAGGCTAAAATTTTATCCATCTCATGTTCTTGGAAAGAGACTGATAGCAGCTATTCTAGACCTTTTGCACATTCTACAGATCCCCTGTTTATTTCTTTTGCTTTTATGGGAAGAGGGAAAACATTTCATTCACCAGAATCTTTCTTAATTTGTTGCATTTGTTTAGGAACCAATCGTTTTCAAAACTGCTCCAGGGAGAGCCCTCAGCTGGTGTGCAAATGAAATGCATCAGAGCAAGACTGCTGTCCAGGATAAGAGAGAAACATGCATGCATCATTTTGAAAGAGAGTGGGGAGGGAGGGAGAGGAGGGAGGGCGAGGAGGAAAGAGAGAAGCTGGAAAGGTCAGACCACCATCCTCTCAGACACCCAGGCTTGTAACCTCCTCTCCGCTCCTCACATTCATTTACCCTCCCCTGGGAGTAGGTTCTCAAAGCCTGTCATTCTTTTCCATCACTGAGTGAAGTCGTTTATTCTGTGTCTGAATACCAAGGTCCCAGAGGATCTTTCTGCCATCAGCTTCTCCACCCTCCTCCACTCTCTGCCACACCCCCATTATCAATCAGACCAATCTTCTGACAGCCCCTGGTTGTGGACCCAACTTATCCTTCTTGGCCTATCTTCGTAGCATTAGCTTTTATTGAGCACTTATCACAAGCCAGGTACTCCGTTAAAAGCTTCTAAATGTAATTTGTCCATCTAAAATCTCTTCCCTGGAATGTGCTTTCTCCCCTACTTCCTCTCCCACTCTCTGAAATTGCACTGAGCTGCCATTGACTGGAGCTGAGCATATGACGCAGGCCAGCCAATCAGAGCATTTCACAGCCTGGCCATGGGCCAGCCAGTCAGAACCCTGCACAGCTGAGCCATGGGCCAGCCAATGAGAGAATTTCACAGGCTGGCCACAGCCCTGCCAGTCTGAGCATTGTACCCTCTGTCACCCTACCACCACCCTCAGCTTGCTTGCTTTCTTTTTTCTTTTCTTTCTTTCTTTTTCTTGAGATAGAGTCTCACTCTGTTGCCCAGGTTGGAGTGCACTGGTGGTCACTGAAACCTTCCTTCCCCGGGTTCAAGTGAGTCTCCTGTCTGAACCTTCTGAGTAGCTGGGATTACAGGCACATGCCACCACACCCAGCAAATTTTTGTTTTAGTGGAGATGGGGTTTTGTCATGTTGGTCAGGCTGGTCTTGAACTCCTGACCTCAGGTGATCTGCCTGCCTCAGCCTCCCAAAGTTCTGGGATTACAGCCATGAGCCACTGCACCTGGCTCCATCCTCAGCTTTCTAAAATGTGACACGTAGGTGTGGTGGAGAGGAGCCTTCTCTTCTGGGTTTGAAATCTACACAGAGAAGCAGAGAGGAGAGGCGATGCAGAATGAGAGAGAAACGGAGACCTGATAACATTGTCCCTCTGGATTCCATGGCATGTGGGGCTTGTTCTACCTCTGAACTTTTTCCAGAGTAAGTAAAAAAGTCCCTTTCTTTCTTCAGCCTGTTTGAATTAGGTTTGAAGTTACTTGCAACTGAAGCCATGAAGAAAGAGTCGTGGGTGAGCGACTGCTGAGTCTGTCCTGCAGACTCTGGCCAAGTGATGGATGAAAGGAGTACTCAGACACAGGTATACAGTGTTCAAGAGCAGCTAGGGGACTGCCAGTCCTAGTGGTCAAAGAGAGTGAGCAGTCCTGATCAGTTGGAGCTGCTAGCATTTATTGCATACAGACAATGCAAAAAACCTGGAGCAAACAAAATCTGCTGGTAAATAATATTGTTCCCTCTTACAGGGAGCAGTCACACTTGTGGATGAGCAAGGGCTGCTTTTAGGACAACATGAGTAACCAAGCTATTTAGATAAACTCCCCTACATTCCCTTGTTCCTACTCCTTGCCCTTTGCCTCAGTGTAAGAAGAGCCACCTTCAGCTCATTCTTCCCTGAAGCTTTACAAAACCTCCCAGCCTTCCAAGAAGGTTTGCCTTTTTCCTACAATTTTTCCCACCACCCTGACCCATCTCCCACAAGTGACTATCTGGGCCAGTGGCGGGGAGGTAAAAAAAAAAAAAAAAAAAAAAA
>NW_016107546.1:1772385-1782370 GCF_001604975.1 Cebus imitator | reverse complement strand
AAAAAAAAAAAAAAAAAAAAGAATTTACCAAGACAGTTGTAGGTAGAAAAAGGCAGATTCATTAGAGAAAGTGTGAAAATACCTTTCAAAAAAGCAGTGGGCAGGATCAGTAGAAGAGGCACTGACTGCAAGGAAACAAAGGCTCGCTAGAGGTTTTATAGTTGGTTCTTGGGCTACAGAGTGCTACACTCAGTACTGATTAACATCAAGGTTGCAGGGAGCTAAGTTGCATTTTATCATATCAGCTGCAGGTCTGGTGATAGCTGGGCACAGGGAGATTATGAGTTATTTGTGTAGGAGGGCTGTGTCTCCCAGACCATGTAGAAAGGCAGACTTGTAGTTTATCTGCTTCTTTTTGCTTTTCCCTGCTCTCACCGGCCTGACTCCCTTTCCCTAATTAGGACACTAGAGAGAGCACTTAAGAGGGCCTTTGTCCTTTGATCCTCATGACCAACATGAGGCAAGACTGTTAGTTCACCATTTTGATGGGGAAGTGACAACTGAGAGTTAAGCCATTGCTCAAGGTCTCACAGTTTTTAAGTGGCTGAGATAGAATTTATAGCCAGGCCTCTGACTCTGAGGCTGCTCTCTTAACAGTGAGTTCCAAGGCCTTCCAGGAAAATGTACCTGGTATTTCCTGTGTCCCATGACTAGGGTAAGCACCACATACTTGTCCTCTCCTCATCTGCAGCTGTGCCCAGAGTGTTCCACACACCCCTCAAACAGGCCCTGGGTTTTCCCACATCTGCATTTTTACCTGGAACATGCTCTTTGCCCCACCTTTGCCTGGCAATATTTACTTATCTTTCCAATCTTGGATCAAATGTCAAATCTTTCTGGGAGGCTTCAATACCACACTCAGAAGCAACTACTTCCTCCCTGGAGTTTTAAGGTTTTTGATTAGACCCCTAAGCCAGGTGGCTACATTTGAGGGCTGATGGCACAGGATCTTGTAGGGATTTCTTAGGGAGATCTAAGTCTTGGGGAACTGATGGTTTAAAGTTACCAGATTTAGGTGCTAGTCATTTTGATGGCACCTTGGCAAAACACCACACTTTTCAATAACAAGAAATGACACTGTCATGGAATGGGCAGTGGCTTTGGGGTAATACAGAGCTGGGTTTGAATCTGGCTCTGCAACTCTAGAGCTTGGGTGACATTAAAAAGATTACCCATTCTCTCTTAGTCTCATTTTTCTTTTTTCTTTTTTTTTTTTTTGAGACGGAGTTTCACTCTTGTTACCCAGGCTGGAGTGCAATGGCGCGATCTCGGCTCACCGCAACCTCCGCCTCCTGGGTTCAGGCAATTCTCCTGCCCCAGCCTCCTGAGTAGCTGGGATTACAGGCACGCACCACCATGCCCAGCTAATTTTTTGTATTTTTAGTAGAGACGGGGTTTCACCGTGTTGACCAGGCTGGTCTCGATCTCTTGACCTCGTGATCCACCCGCCTCGGCCTCCCAAAGTGCTGGGATTACAGGCTTGAGCCACCACGCCCGGCCTCATTTTTCTTATCTGAATATGAGGATTAGAGCAGTACTGATCTTAGAGAGTTGAGAGAAGTAAATGGGATCATGAATGTTAAGGGCTTAGCACAGCGTCTGGTGCCATGTCTATATGTTTTTACATAAGGGATTACATCTTAAACTCATTTTTGCTCCTGTATGCAGAGCAGACACAGGTATCACACATGCTTATTAAATGAAGGACCAAATCTTATGAATATCCCTCCTTTAAACCTTCTCCCAGTCTTTGATAGCAAATGGCCACCTGCAGTTGCTTAAAGAAGCTAAAGAGAATTGGAAGCAGCAGGATGGAAGAGAGGTGGAGGGAAATGGGAGTCAGAAAATAAACATCCTTTTAAGAAAGGCTATTATAAGAGCAGTGCAAGTGTTCCAGTGAGGCAAAAACCAGGATTAGCTTTGTTCCTTAAATGACCCACACTTCATCCCTTACTTTGTCTTTTTTCAGAGGACACTGGGTGAGATGATCAATGACATAGGCTGCATTGTTCCTTTTGGAATTGTGCAGCGTTCGCAGTTCAATCTTTCTCATAAGCAGGCATGAGGCAGTGGTGCAGTGGTGGTGTTGCCATGGTGGCAATAGCAGCTACCCAGTAGCTTCCTGACCTCTGGGTTGAAATTCTGGTTGTGTGACCTTGAAACCGATACTTATGTTGTGACCCCTGGCTTCTCCTCCAGCCCTTCCAACAATGTTGAAAGCATACAATTATCTTTCTTATATCCCTCTCTGCTTGAAATACTTAGAGGGGCTTCTGTTTCCACCACTTAGCACTGAGTAATACACATTGTACAGAAAACCAAGCATATTAAACATTAGTTTTAAGTTGGGCATGATGGCATACTCCTATAGTCTGAGCTACTCAGGAGGCTGACAAGGGAGGATTGCTTGACGCCAGGACTTTGAGGATGTAGCAGGCTATGATTCACTTTTACCAGTGGGAGATATCCGAGTTACTGGTGGTGAATCCATACGGGTCTGCAGCAACCTCAATTCTTGCTTCCTCAGAAGAAAGAATTCATCCAAGGAGCATAAGGCAGAAAAAGAGACTGAGGCAAGTTTCAGAGTAGTTTATTTAAAAAGGATTTAGAACAGGAAAGAAAGGAAAATTCACTTGGACCCAAGCAGGTACGTGAAGGTCAGGTGCAGTGTTGAACCTTGATCCTAGGACTTCATAGGCTGGCCCCTTTCCCATGATTCTTCCCTCAGGGTGGGCTGCCGGCATGCACAGTGCCCTCTTTATCCTTGGGAGATGAGCACTCACAGTGTTTAGGAAGTTGTACACATGCCTATCTGAGGCTTTCTTCCCTTTTCTGGTGGAGTACCCCCAGAGGGTCATCCTCTGCTATTTTGTCTCTTAATGCATACGCCCAGGAAATTGTGTCTCCCTGGAGCTTGCATTCAATTAACACTTTAGTGCAACAGGTGTGGACCATCAGGAGATGGCCTCTCCCTGGTGCTGGCTGCCAGTGTATCACTTTTAGAGAGGTAATGTGATCACTGCCAAACCGTCACCTGACATTCTTAGCGGGTGGGGGAAGAGCCCTCTCCTGCCTTGCTCTTGCTTGTCTAACTACCTGTAACAGTGTCACTGCACTCCAGCAGCATGAGTGACAGAGTGAGACTCCATCTCTTTAAAAAAATAATTTTTAAAATGTGAGTCAATTTATTTAGAAAATTATAGAGATATGACAGTTATGAAGGTGGTCATCAGTGGTGGTGTGCTGTGAGGAGTGGGAAACACCGGTCTCATTTAATAATCAGAACCAGTTAAGCACCATCATTACCTTCAAGAGAAAACTTAGAGAGGTTAAATGAATTCCTCAGGATTACATAGCTGTTAGGTAGTGGTTCTGACTCCACAGCTCACTTTTTGAAGCTGGGGAAAGGAGTTGGAACTTGATTTGGCTGTCATCAGAAACGAAACATCAAGTGGCACTGTACCTGAGTCCTGAAGAATGAGTAGGATTTATCCAGTGAGTGAGGTGGGGAGGGATTTCCAGGCTGACATGGACAAAGCTGTGGTGGCGTGAGTGAGCACTACGCATCACGGGAACTGACAGAGCCCGGCAATTCTAGAGCAGAGGAGTTGCAGGGGAAAGTGACTGGAGGTGATGCTGAGAGGTGAGCAGGAATCCGGTCCTAGTGTGACATGGTAAATGCCCCATAAATTGCATACCTCAACCATACCTCGGCTTTCTGTTGAAACTGCTCTCTGTAACCCTAATGTGACAGGAAAGCAGTCCAAACCAATGCCATTTTGGTCCCTGTGCCATTTTAAGACTTGTAATAGGTAACTAAGGTCTGTTATTTCCACCCTACCCAGACAATGTGTAAGCTAACACTTATCTTGACTTCTGTGAACCACTTAAGTAGCAATCGGAATGTCCAAAGCCCCTCACCCTCACCCCCTCTCAGGAGGTGGTTTACGGGCATACAAGGTCTTGACACCCTCCTTTCGGGGCCACAGGTTAGAGAGACACGAGTCCTCCCTGGCTGCCGGCAATAAAGACCCTGTAATTTGGCCTAGTCTCAGTGGTGATTTTGCGCTTGCTCAGTTACAACACTAGGAGTCCTTAAAAGTTATGATGAGAAGATGACACAATTCTGAAAGCCAAGGAGCCATGGAAGGATGTTAGTGACAGGGTGACCTATTTGCATGGGAATCTTAGAGAGGTTACTTCATCCAGTGGAGACTTGGGGCTTAGGATCTAAGCTGGGAGAGAGGGGTGGGCTGAGGAGCCTGTAGGTGTGTTTTGAGAACTGAAACCATTTCCCTCCGCAGCTGACTTTCTACATTGACATCGTTTTACTGTTACACTGTCTTTATCAACATGACTTTACTATTCCACGAACCTCTTGCCCAGAAAGATATAGGTTACAAATATCCTGTGGTTCATTTCAGGAAGTTCCCAAATTCATTTAAATGAATATCAAATGGTTAAACTTTTTTTTTTTTTTTATTACATTTTAGGTTTTGGAGTACGTGTGAAGAACATGCAAGATTGTTCACAGGTACACACGTAGCAGTGTGATTTGCTGCCTTCCTCCCCTCACCTGTATCTGTCAAGTGTGAAACAACAATCTGCTGCCCAGAATCTTTTGAACCCCTTCCCTCAAAATCCTCGCCTCATCCTTATCAAACCCCAATCCAGCCCCTTCGTTGAAATACCTGCCAGGAACCAGACTCCAAAACCTGATCTCTCTTTGTCCTTTGAACACTATTAAGACTCTGGCAAGGCTGGTTTTCCTCACTGCCCAGGAGGCTTGGCTTTATCAAGTAGTGAAACTGCCTATGCAAAAATTATGACAGTGAGAGAAATCTGATATAGCTGGTGCTAATCCGCTTTGTTAACTTTAAAAATAAGCTAACAGCCTCTTCCCAAAACTAATCTCCTTGCGCAGGAACTGAAACTGTCTTTGTAAGACTCAGGAAAGTCCCCAAGGTTAGGATTATGGGAGCAGCCTGAATTCCAATAAAATGTAGGCGTAGTTAAATGGTTACCAGCTATTGTTCCCTAGTTTGCTTTTCTATAAGCCCTTTACAGCTCAAGAGTCACGTAGCTGGAGGGCACAAGATTTATAACTACCCCAATCCCAATTGCTCCTACAGATAACATCATTATTGTCAAAACCTAAAATGGATCTTTGAGATATTTTTTCAGACTTTTGTATTCTGGCAACCAACTGACTCCACCTGGACCCGTGACTCATATCAAGGAACCTGACACCCACACAGAAACTCGGATCCAGAAACTAACTCAGCACGAAAAGACAATTTGGGCACTCCTGTATTTCATTCCCAATCAATCAGCAGCACCCATTTCTTAGCCCTCTGCCAGCCAAATTATACCTAAAAACTCTACCCTCCAAACTTTTGGGAAGGTGAATTTGAGAAACGTTTCCTGTCCTTCTGCTTGGCTGGTGATAATTCACTCTTTTTGTTTTTTTTGTGGACAGGTCTCACTCTGTTGCCCAGGCTGGAGTGAAGTAGTGCAATCTTGGCTCACTGCAGCCTCAACCTTCTGGCCTCGAGTGATCCTCCTTCTTCAGCCTCCCTAGTAGCTGAGGCTACAGGTGCATGACCACCGCACCTGACTGATTTTGTTGCCAGAAGGGGGTCTCAATCCAGACCCTAAGAGAGTGTTCTTGGATCTCACACAAGAATTCGAGGTTAATCCATAGAGTGAAATGAAAGCAAGTTTATTAAGAAGGTAAAGGAACAGAGAATGGCTGCTCCATAGGCAGAGCAGCCCTGAGGGCTGCTGACAGCCTGTTTTAAACATTATTTCCTGATTATATGCCAAAGAAAGGATGGGTTATTCATACCTCCCCTTTTTACACCATATAAGGTAACTTCTTGACATTGCCATGGTATTTGTAAACTGTCATGGTGCTGGTGGGAGTGTAGCAGTGAGGATAACCAGAGGTCACTCTCATTGCCATCTTGGTTTTGGTGGGTTTTACCTGGCTTCTTTACCTGTTTTATAAGCAAGGTCTTTATGACTTGTATCTTGTGCTGATTACCTAACTCATCCTGTGACTTAGAATGCCTAACCAGCTGGGAGTCCAACCCAGCAGATCTCAGCCTTATTTTACCCAGCCCCTATTCAAGATGGACTTGCTCTGGTTCAAACACCTCTGACATTTTCTCCCTTCCTTTTATAAGAGAACCCTTAATCCTGAGGGTTGCAGAGGGATGAAGATCCATCTTCTGTAACTTCATGCTGAAGTTCTGCCATTAGGGTCTCTTGCATTTGGGGTAGAGAGGAGCTCAGTCAGAAAGCATTGGCGAGGGTCATTTATAACCTTTAAGTTCTGACAAAAGGAGATAGCTGGAGGTTTAATAAGTGTTCAGTTTAAGCGAACAGTGTGTAAACTTATCCTGCATTCCTACACATAGAGTACAACAGCAATATATTTCACAAGAGTAAAGCTAAATAAGCAAAATTATCCCAAGTAAATGAAGTAAGAAGCCTTTCCATGAACTGGGCAACTGTTGAAACCAAGCTGATATGGAGTTGCTAGATGATTCCAGTATGTGCCCAGAATTAGAATATTGATCCAGATTTTTACGTTACTCATCCCTCTTGTTTCTTCTGAGCAGCAGCCAGAGATCACTAGGTGGTTCACAGGAATAAGCAGAGTTAATCTAGATTGTAAAAAAAAAAAAAAAAAAACCTCAAAAATAACTGATGAGGCTAGAATCTAATAACAGATGTACCATAGTTCTTAAAACATAATTTTTTTTCTCTCCAGTCTGTCACTTTTACTAAAAACAAATCATAGTATGACTCATTTGCTTTGTTATACTCAGCCTGATTATTTGTATAAAAAGCAAGAATAATTATTTTTCACATAGGTTTTTAACGTTGGCTTTGTTGGAACTCTATTCCATAAGAAATCTCACGTAAGATCACTTTTTTTTTTTTTAAAATTTATTTATTTTTTAATTTTTTAATTTTAATTTGTATTTATTTATTTATTTTGAGACGGAGTTTTGCTCTTGTTGCCCAGGCTGGGGTGCAGTGGCGCATTCTTGGCTCACCACAACCTCCGCCTCCTGGTTCAAGCAATTCTCCTATCTCAGCCTCCCAAGTAGCTGGGATTACAGGCATGTGCCACCACGTCTGGCTAATTTTTTGCTTTTTTAGTAGAGATGGGGTTTCACCATGTTGGCCAGGATGGTCTCGATCTCTTCACCTCGTGATCCACCTGCCTCGGCCTCCCAAAGTGCTGGGATTACAGGTGTGAGCCACTGCATCCAGCCTACAGCCAACTTTTTTTTGTAAGTGCAATGAGTACACTCTAAAATGATGATAGTATAGTAAATATGTAAACTAGTATACAGTCGTTTATTATCATTATGAAGTCCTATGCATTGTACATAATTGTATGTGCTATGCGTTTATACAACTGGCAGTATGGTAGATTTGTTTACACCAGCATCACCACACATATGTGAGTAATGCATTGTGCTATGATATTAGGACAGCTATGATGTTACGAGGCAACAGGAATTTTTCATCTCCATTGTAACCTATGGGAATACCAACATATATGGGGTCCATTGTTAACTGAAATGTTGTTTTGCAATGTGTGACTATATTTGTAACTTTATAATAGCATTCCTTTTTGCTTTTGTTTGTGAGGTTCATTAACTTCTTTAAACTGGTTGTAGCATGTTACTGGTTCCCTCATTAGCAAGTAAAATAATTTACATGTGTTCATTTTGTATTTGCATGTGAGTTATGATTTTACTTTTTGACATAATTATTATTTAAAAGTGGAGATTGAGTAAAATAAAGATTAAGAATTAATACTTAAATTTGGCAACATGGAGATCATGGTGATTGTGATAAGAGCTATTTTGGAATACAAAGGGTGAAAGACTGATTGAAGTAAATTGTGTAAAGCTATAATAATAAAGACATATGGGCACCGGGGTAATTAAGTAGGCCAAAGGAACAGAGTTAGAGATGCCAGAATAAACCCATACATAAATAGAAACTTTATAGATGGCAGAGGAGGTAATGCAGGAAAAGGAGGGAATAGTCAATAAATGGTGCCGGTACCATTTGTCATCTAGATGAGAAAAAACCAAAACTGGATCTCTACCTCAAACAAATCAATCTGTTCCAGTGGATTTAAGACTTTGATATGGTTTGGATCTGTGTCCCTGCCCAAATCTCATGTCAAATTGTAATCCCCTATGTTGGCGGGGGGGCCTGGTGGGAGATGATTGGATCATGGAGGTGGATTTCTCATGAATGGTTTAGCGCCAACCTCTTGGTGCCGTTCTCCAGGATAATGAGTGACTTACTGTGAGATCTGGACATGTAAAAGTGTGTAGCCCCTCCTTACCCCTCTTGCTTCACTCGGCCATGTGACATGCCTGCTTCCCCTTTGCCTTCTGCCATGATTGTAATTTTCCTGAGGCTTCCCCAGAAGCTGAGCAGATGCCAGCACCATGCTTCCTGTACAGCCTCCAGAACAGAGAGCCAATTAAAATTTTTTTCTTTGTAAATTGCCCCATCTCAGGTATTTCTTTATAGCAATGTGAAAAGGAACTAATACAGACTTTTAGAAAAAAATAGAAGAGAATATTTTTGTGGCCTCATGGTAATGAAAAAAATTTAAAATAAGACACAAAATCACAAATCTTAAAGGAAAATATTTATGAATTTGGCACCATTAAAATAAAAAAAACACTTTTGATTGTCAAAGGACACATTAAAGTGATCAAAAATACAATTAGTCATAACACATAACTGACAAAAGATGGGTATCCAGATTCTGCAAAGAACACTTACAAATCAATATAAATAAAAATAACCTAATAGAAAAAGGTTCAAAAAATATGAATAAACAATTATCAGCAGAGAAAACTCAAATGATCAATGAATATATGAAAAGATGTAAAACCTCACTACTAATTAGGGAAATGCAAATTAATATCCCAATGTAATACTATTTCACATCTCTCAAATGGACTAGTCTTTAAGAGTTTGATGATCCAAGTGTTAGCTAAGTTGTGGGGAAATTAGAACTTTTATACTCTCTTAATTGGAAGGTAAATTGGTATAATCACTTTAGAAAGCAATTTGGCAATATTTAATATTTTAAGTTTTTCTAAGGTATATCTAGTTTAAGGTATTTTTCTAAGGTATATCACGCTATTTGTGAGCATTGTGAATACTCACAAATATGTACAGAGGGACAGTTTATAGCAGTGTTGCTGTTGTAAAATTTTGGCTATAACCTGTCTGTCCATCAATAAGAAAATGGTTAAGTAAATTCTGATTTATTGGAACAATGAGTTATTATGTAGCAATGAAAAAGAGTTGATTAGAGCTGCATGTTATCAATATGGATGAATTTCACAAACACATGTTCAAGGGAAAGAGCAAGTTGTACAATACATGTTCATACCTAGTTTTCAGTGTACAGATCTTGCACATTTTTATCAGATTTATCCCTAAGTATATTTTTAGTGCTATTGAAAATGGTACGTTAGGCTGGGCATGGTGGCTTATGCCTGTAATCCCAGCATGGCTTTGGGAGGCTGAGGTGGGAGGATTGCTTGAATCCAGGAGTTCAGGATCAGCCTAGGCAGCATAGTGAGACCTCCTCTCTACAAAAGAAACAAAAATAGCTGGGCACAGTGGATCATGCCTGTAATCCCATCATTTAGGGAGGCAGAGGTGGGGGTATAGCTTGAGCCCAGGAGTTGGAGACCTGCCTGGGCAATATAGTGAGACCATGTTCTCTAGAAAAAGAGGGAAAAAGACAAAAGTAATAAAAATTTTAAAAATTAATTGGGCATTGTGGTGCATGCCTGAAGTCACAGATACTCAGGAGGCTGAAGTGGGAGGATTACTTGAGCCAGGGAGGTTGAGGCTACAGCGGGCTATGATCATTCTACTGCCCTCCAGCCTATCAGAGTAACAGAGTCAGACCCTATCT
>NW_016107546.1:1721742-1772372 GCF_001604975.1 Cebus imitator | reverse complement strand
AACATGGTATTTAAAAAAATTCCAATTTCTAATTGTTCCTTACTAGTATATAGAAATACAGTAGACTATTGTATATTAATCTTATATTCTATAATTTTGCTAAAATCACTTATTCTAGTAGCTATTAAAAGTATATTCCATCAGATTTTCTCTATATATGACCATGTCATCTGCGAATAAATACAGTTTTATTTATTCCTTTTCAATCTGAATGCCTTTTTCTCACCAAACACTCTAGTAAGAACCTGCATACAAGGCCAAATAGACGCTATGAGAACAGACATCCTTGCCTTGCTCCCAATCTTTGGGAGAAAACATACAGTTTTTCACATGAAGTATACTGTTAGCTATGGGTTTTTTTTTTTTGAAGCTCTTTATGAGATGGATATAATTCCCTTCTATTTTTTGTTCAGTGTTTTTATTATCAGAAGGTGCTGGCTTCTCTCAAATGCTTTTTTTTTGCATTGATTAGGATGAGTATATGTTTTTCCATGTGGTCTGCTAGTATGGTAATTTATATTGCTTGATTTCTGGATGTTAAATCACTCTTGCATGCTTTTGATAAATCTCATGTGTTCATGATGGATTGTCCTTTTAAAATATAAAGAGACATCCAATTTGCTAAAATGTTGTCAAGAATTATTGCATCTATATTCATATAGGTATATTGGTATATAGTTTTCTTGTCTTACAATGTCTTAACTGGTTTTGATGTCAGAGTAATGCTGGACCATTCAGTGATTTGGGAGGTATCTCCTTCTCTTCAGCTCCCTTGAACAGTTTGTGTAGAATCAGTATTATTTCTACTTTAAATGTTTGACCCTGAGGTTTTCTTTCTTTTCATTTCTTTTTTCTTTTTTTTTTGAGGCAGGGTCTCACTCTGTCACCCGGGCTGGAGTGCAGTGGCCCAATCATGGGTCATTGCAGCCTTGACCTTCCAGGCTTAAGCAATCCTCTCATCTCAGCCTCCCAAGTAGCTAGGGTTACAGGCATGCACCACCATGCCTGGCCAAACTTTATGTATTTTTTATAGAGATAAGGTTTCACCATGTTGTCCTGGCTAATTTCAAACTCCTTGGCTCAAGAGATCCTCCTGCCTCAGCCTCCCAAAGTGTTAGTATTACAGGTGTGAGCCACTGCACCCTGCCAACCCTGGGGTTTTCTTTGTGGAAACATGTGTCAGTCTGTTTGCATTACTGTAAAGGAATACCTGAGACTGGATAATTTGTAAAGAAAGGAGACTTATTTGGCTCATGGCTCTGCAGGCTGTACATGAAGCATAGTGCCAGCATCTGGTTCTGATGAGGGCCTTAGGAAGCTTCCAGTCATGGCAGAAGAAGCGGTGCCTGTGAGTCACATGGTGAGAGAAAGCAAGAGAAAAGGGGAAGGAAGTTCAAGGCTCCTTCAAACAACCAGATCTTGTGTGAACTCATAACTGAGAACTCATTACTGGGGAGGATGGCACCAAGCCATTCATGAAGGGTCCATGCTCCAAACACCTCCCATCAGGCCCCACTCCCAACACTGGGGACTACATTTCAACACGAGAGTTGGCGGAGACAAACATCCAAACTATCTCAGAAGGTTTTTAACTGCATATTTAATTTCTTTAACAGATAAAGGCCTATTCTGGCTATTTCTTCTTGAGTGTTCTTAGATTGTATTTTTCAAGGAATTTGTCCATTTTATCCATGTCGTGTCATTTCTATCTGGTGTAATTAGAATAGTGTTCATATCAAAGTTCAGTTTCTCCATATCTTTTCCAGGTAACTCTGCCTTTGGTGCTTTGAAGCAATATGGCATCTTGACTGGCTCCCATGGGCCCCACCTTCCCTCCTAGGCTCAGCCCATGACAACACCACTCCTCACTACCCTCTCATCTTCCCCCTACTGGTATCCCTCCAGCATTCCTCACCTGAAGAACTTAGGCTTTCTTATGTCTCTCTAGTTAGCAGGAAACTACCTAGTTAAAAAACCCACTCCAAGTTGCTTATTACTTAAGGGATTAATCCTTCCAGGAGTATTTACGTTTCAGAAGAGAATGTCTAGAGAGGATTGTGCATAACAAAAATAAGTCAATCTTTAATGGTGTTATTACAGGTTCTGTGACAAGTAGGGGAGGGAAGCGCTTTGGGAAATGGACTTTCCTCTCTTTCAAATATTGTTCAAGTACGAATTTGCTCTTGTCACTCTTCTGCTTTAAGACTGTATACAGGGAGTTCCCTTTGTCCTTTGGTCAAAGTAAAATGTTTGATACAGACTTGCAAGATCCTGGTGCCTTTCGGAGCCATCAGACCCACTCTTGACGCTCTGCTCTGGTGGACCTCTATCCTGGCCCTCAAACTGTTGGACTTCTCTGAGAAAGCGATATGTGTGCTCAGATTTTCGGGATGAGGTGGAGAAATTCAAAGAGAGGGCATTTGCTCTGGAACTGAGGCTACCAAAGTGACCAAGAGAATGCATCCCTGTTCTCTGGGAGCTCAAGGTCTAGTGGTCTTATAGCGTGGAGTAGCACACTGGCAGTGCAGCCAGTGACCGGCAGGCTGACTAGAGAAGGCAACTCTCGCTGTGGATGTAGCCGGAAACCGGCTTTCTGCTTCAGGGTGCGGACCCGCCGCTGACCTTTCTTCCCTAAATTTCATGCACCTGCTACTTTCCAGAAGGAAGATCACCCTCTGCTTGGGTTGGCTATGTGCTAAACCTCTGTCCACTCCAAAGGCTGGGAACGACGTGGTCTGCTGATTAAAAATCAGATTCCTGTACTCTAGGCAGGCTGCTTCAACGGGAATGGAGTCTAGAAACATATAGGTCTCGCTATACGTTGCCCAGGCTAGTCTCAAACTCCTGGGCTCCAAGCAATCCTCCCGCCTCAGCCTCCCAAAGCGCTGAATTACAAGCCTGAGCCACCGCGCTGGCCTAAATGTACCTTTTAAACCAAGTACTGCAGTGGATTCTGAGGCGTGAAAGTTTGAGAGCCACGGTTGTGAGGGACGTCACGCCGAAGGCCGGACGTTCTTGCGGCCCCCAGACCGAGCCTGGCCCTTGCATTCCCACCCTGGGCTCTTTCTTGGTGACAACTTTTCCGAGGCGTCAGGGCTTCCCTCGAGCGTGGCGACCCCGCGGGACGCGGTGTCAAGAGCCAGGCTGGGTGGCAGGGCGGGCGGGGGAGCGGCGGGGCTTGGGGCGTGGGCACCCTGGGACCGCGGACTCCGGGGATCACAGCGCCCGGGGAGGAGGCGGGAAGAAGCCGAAGATATTTGGGGAGACGAAGGGACCGAGCGACGGAGGGAGGAACAGAGTCCAGCCTCGCGCTCGTTCCGAGCACTGGGGACTCGCGGGGAGCGCAGCAGGCCGGGCGGGGAGGTTCGGGGCGGTCCACGCGCCCTCTGCGCAGGGCGGGCGGGGCGCGCTGCCCGCAGGCCCCGGCACTCCGATAACTCCGCGCCCAGTGCACCGCCGCAGCATGGGGTCCCGCCACTTCGAGCTGATTTTTGACCACTTGGGGCACTACGGCAGGTAGAGGGCGGGGTGGGGAGGGGGCGCCACGCGGGAGGGGTCTGTTTCTTTCAGTTGCGGCGGGGTTCTAGTGCGCCGCTCGCGATCCGAAAACATCTCCACTACCTCCTTCCCCCGCGCAGTCCGGACTCTGGCGTCCAGACGCCGGTCCGGAGCTGGGCTTGTCCCCTAGGACGAGCAGCGGGAACTGGCAGGTGATCAGAGGCGCTGGGCTCGCTCGGGGCGCGCCTGTTGCCGGGCAGGTGGGACCTGGCGAGTGCTCTCCGTGGCAGCCGATGCTGGAGGCCCCCCCGGAGGGACCGGATCGCACGCGTAGGGGGTGCCTGTGACTGGCCGCCGGTTTCTCGAATCCGCCGCCACTTCCCTAGACTGCTTGCTGCCCCGTTCCGCCCCGCGCCCCTGGGCTCTCTGTCTGTGCCTGGCAGGTGTTCCCCAGGGACAACCGTTAGTCAGAGTTGGTTGCCGTTCATTGAAACTTAATATGTGCCAGGTACACTATACCGGGCGCTTACACACAGTTCTTCATTAAGGTTCACAGGGACCCTGCCAAGGAGGTGTCCAAATCCTTATTTTCGTGATTGGGAAACTGAAGCTGGTGGGGTCAAGGGCCAATAGCCAACGCATGGTGGAACCACATTTAACCTCCGTACACCCTCTTTTCATTTGTCAAATGGATTTTAAAATTTTTAAATCATTCATTCATTCATTCATTCACGTACCGAGCTCCTCTGTGTGACTCAGAGTGTTTTGAGAGGGGAGGCAGGCGGGTGAGGGGCCATGCAGCGTGGTGGCCGGAGACTTGGATCTGCATCTGAATCCTGGCCTGCTGCGTACCCCTGATGCGATTCTGGGGATACTTTGTGTGTCAGTTTCCTATGCAGAAAATGGGAATCAGGCTTAGTGAAGAGATGATATGGTGCTGTTCTTCACGGTGGAAGGTTGCGGCCATTTTGGTTTTGATTCCCAATGTCTGCAAAAAGGAACAGTTAGGACAGAGGAAAGAGGCAGGAAGCCCCAGCTCTCGCCTGCTTCCTTCTGCTGCTTGCATCATTGAGCGCTGCCTTGTACCTGGCTCGATCATAAGCCGTTGGTACATGTTACTTCCTTTAATGTTCACTACAGCCTTATAAGGTTGGTGTATCACCCTTGTTTCACAGTTGAGAAAACCAAGGTTTCTGCCTAAGCACAATTCTAATACTAGCAGGGCAGAATTGGATGTCATTGGATGCCCATCACCTCCACAGCCCTCAACTATGATGTGCTCCTGAGCACGGTTAGGTAGCGGCCCCTTGGCTGGGCCAGGCCCTTTATGCATGAGCTCATTTTATTCTTCTGGAGGCAGAATAGCACAGTGGTTAAAAGTTCTAAGGTTGGATGTCTGAGTTTCCCTTCTGGCGCTACCACACATTAACTCTATGGTCTTGAGCATCTTATTTACCACTTTCTCATCTGTAAAACGGGGCTAGTAATAGCAGCACAAATGTTTTCAAAGAGGAATAGTGAAATGTTTCTATGAGGACTCAACGTGCAGTTTCTCATCCTCACAGAAACTCAGTGAGGTAGGAGGAGCTAACACCTTAGCTACCCTGTGTTTTTTAGGGATTAGCTGGGTTAATGATATCAGCTGGTGTTTGACTAAGGTGCCCTATCAAACAGATTCCTCAACTGGAAATTTGTACCTCTCCAGTAACTGCCCACAGCAGGATCTGTTACACAAGGTCATTCAGGGACCCAGGCAGGTGGGGCAGCTCTGTCATCCATGGCATGGGGCTCCCTGTCTGTGCTTGGGGCAGCCACTCTCCCATGGCAACAGCTCACCATGGTTAAGAGGGAGCAAATGGGTTTGGGGAGACAGCTCTTAGCTGGCCACCATAATGTATGCAAAAGTCTTACTATTCAGTTAAGTCAAGGCTATCATTGTTACCTGAGTTCCCATATTAGTGGCAGGGTTGATTGTGAAAGCAGCTTACAGGAGGAAAAAGGGTAACAAACCAATGCTTACATAGCAGAAGGTGAAGACAGCATGACTGTAATACAGTACCCCCTTTTTCTCAGGTATTTGCTCTAATTGATCGCTATTCTTTATAAACAGAAAGGGAAGTTATCGTGATGATTATTTAGTCCTTTCTTTAAGGAAACCTAGTGAAAGTGTTAGGTAGAGCAGTGGTCCCAGCCTTTTTGGCACCAGGAACCCTTTCGTGGAAGACACTTTTTTCCACAGACCTGTGGTGGGGTCGGCGGAATGGTTTCAGGAGGAACCTGTTTCACCTCAGATCATCAGGAATTAGTTAGATTCTCACGAGGAGCATGCAACCTAGATCCCTCACATATGCAGTTCACAGTGGGGTTCATACTCCTGTGAGAATCTAATGCACCACCGATCTGACAGGGGGCGGAGCTTAGGAAGTAACGCCGGGTGGCCGCCGCTCACCTCCTGCTGCGCGGCCCAGCTTCTAACAGGCTAAGGACTGGTACTGATCTATGGCCTGAGGCTTGGGGACCCCTAACATAGAGAACCCTGTTTTCCTCTCATTTCTCATTGGTCATTTCTAGAGTAAGGAAGCACTACTGTAGTCACCTTGAAGAGGGGAAAACAGGATACCTGAGAAGAATTAAAATACCATGCCAAGATTGGTTCTGAAACCATATCACAGTTCCATAAACTTCACAGCTTAAGCCCCCTATGAAAGGAAATTGAGGAGACTGAGACTCAGGCATCTGTATTGGGAGAATCTGAACCTGGATCCCTAAGTTAGTTCTCC
Organism: Cebus imitator; assembly: GCF_001604975.1. Classification (NCBI taxonomy): domain Eukaryota; kingdom Metazoa; phylum Chordata; class Mammalia; order Primates; family Cebidae; genus Cebus; species Cebus imitator. Next base: position 1,766,094 of record NW_016107546.1, on the reverse strand, counting down.
CAGGATAAAAGGAGAGACAGTTTAAAAGTTGAGAGTTGAAATGTGGAACCTGTGGGAGACCTTCACTGATGGATAGAGGTAGGTTTTGTTTTTCCATATATAGACCTTTTCTGGCTCTTCTTTTTTGACTTCAGCATATGACCATCCTAACAGCTACCACTTAGATACGGCTATGGTGTGCTTTCCAGGTGTTAACTCATTTCATTCCCACAAAGCCCATTGTTCAGATGAGGAAACTGAGGCACAGAAAGGATAAGGGTCTTGCTCATGGTCCCTGGTGGTAAGTAACAAGGCCAAGATCAAACCTTGGCAGTCTGGCTCCAGAGTCCATCCTCTTAACCACAATGGGCTCCATCAGTTATGCTTTTATGCAGAATGACGTAATCTGGGACTGAAAGCAGCTTTCTTCATCTGTCACCCAGATTGCATGGGTCCACTCCCTGGGGCTTCTGGCTGCCCTTGATTTTCCTCACCTCTGGGTTTTCTGCTGATTGTGTTTGTGTGATTCTTTTTACATTAGTCTGTTGTATCTATAAGCCGGTTGTCCTGGTGGACCCCTAGGTTGGGTACATGAACGACACTTCTGAGGGCCAAGAATCTTTGTAAAGGAGAGAGTGATGTGTTAGAATGCTAGATGCCACTTTGGGAGGCTGAGGCAGGTGGATCACAAGGTCAGGAGTTGGAGACCAGCCTGGCCAATATGATGAAACCCCATCTCTACTAACAATACAAAAATTAGTTGGGCATGGTGGCAGGTGCCTGTAGTCCCAGCTACTTGGGAGGTTGAGGCAGGAGAATTGCGTGAACCCAGGAGGTGGAGGTTGCAGTGAGCCAAGATCACACCACTGCATTCCAGCCTGGGTGGTAGAGTGAGACTCCATCTCAAAAAAAAAAGCTAGGCACCTAAAGAAATAGGGTTTGGTTTTTTCAAGAGCTTATTCTTGCAAAAAGGAAAGGGGAGTTAGAATTCAAGGAATGCTTAGGACTTTTCTAGCACATGGAAAGCGTATTTTTGTGAACTAGCATGGCTTGATTGGGGGCCACTTAGCGGTTTATTATTTCTGGGGTATAAAATATGAGAGTGAGAGAGGTAGGAGGTTACAGTCATCTCCACGAGTGTTTCTGTATGTCATGCTGCAGAGTTTGGGTATCAAGTAGGGCAAGGGGGCCAGTGAGGACCTTGTAAGAGCCCAGGTGAGAGAGAAAGCGGTCTGCACAGTGGGAGTGTGGGCAGGGAGGACAGGACAGTATTAGCAGATGGAGTTGATGGGACCTCTTGGCCCTATGGCATGAAGGAGAAGTGAAAGGGACCACATGCCCTTCCTAGCCCACCCCATGTCCCTTGCCCCCAGATTTCTAGTTTGTGTGGGTGATGGTACCCTCAACTCAGAAAGTTACCCTCCAAGTGGGGCAGGGCTAGATATAGAGTTCAGTTTGAGATTGGTTTACCTTGAGTTCCTTGTGGGAATTCCAGGTGGAGACATCCAGTGGGAAGGTGGGTAGATACTCTGTTGCTCAGAAAAAATGCCCCCTTGTCAATATGGATCAGGTGGCCACCCAGGGCTGCAGTCCAGCTGGCAGGTGCCTTGTGGACAGATTAGGCATGCCTTGGCACCAGCTGTTCCTTGGCAGGGGCGTTGCTGAATACTTTTCCCTCTCCCTGGGCCCTGTAGATAGAAAACTTTTAAACTGATATATTACATATACGCAGAGAAGTGTGCACCGTAATCTACAAGCCAATGAATCGTCATACAGTGAACACCCCGTGTTACCCCTGCCCAAGTCATCTCTTCCCTCTGTCCTTGTCCCCCAAGCTCACTATTGTCCTTACATCAACCATTCTAAATGTTACATAAGTGGGGTAAGAAGTACGTGCTCTTTGGCTTCTTTTGTTCCACACTGTGTTTGTGAGATCCACCCATATTGTGTGTCACTGTAGTTGGTCAGTTTTCATAGCTACATAGTATTTAATGGCATGAGTATTTTATGGTTTATTCATTTATTGTCAACAGACGTTTAGACTCTCTCCAGGTTGGGCATATTATAATTTGCCTTTCTTGCATATGTCATTTAGGGTACAGTTATGTGTCACTTAACGACAGAGCTACTTCCGAGAAATGCATTGTTAGGTGGTTTTGTTGCTGTATGAACATCACAGGCTGTACTTACACAAACCTAGATGGTACATCCTGCTACACACTTAGGCTCTGTGGCATAGCCCACTATTCCTAGACTAGAAACCTGCACAGCATGTTATTGTACTTAATACTGTAGGCAGTTGTAACACGATGGGAAGTATTTGTGTACCTAAACGTGGAAAGTGTACAGTAAAAATATGGTATTAATATTATCTTATGGCACCACTGTTGTATATGTGGCTCATCATTGACTGAAATGTTTTGTGGTATGTGGCTGTACTTGTGCTTGCATTTTGCTGGGTATATACCTAGGAGATGCTGTCATGGGGCGTGCATGTGGTCAGCTGCCAGATCGTTTTGCAAAGTGGTTGTAACAAATGACACCCTCACAAGCTGTTTATTGGCTTTCCAGTTGCTCCACGATTGTCCACTATTTTGAATGTCAAACCTTGTATCAGTATATCATTAAACCAGAAAACTAGATATCCTGGGGCAATGTTTTCATCCGTACCTGCATCTCCTAGGAAGCTTCTTAGGCTTGTAGAGGCCTTGACCCCACCTTACACCTCTTGCATCACCACTGCTAAGAATGGAGCAGAAAAGACAAATCCTAGCTTCAGAGGCCTGCCAGAGTGGGTGCTGTGTTGGGGTGTGTGTGTGTGTGTGTGTGTGTGTGTGTGTGTGTGTGTGTATACAAGAGAAAAAGAGACAAAGAGAGAAGGAGAGGGGAAGAGAGAATAGTTCTGGTGATGACTGTGGGGTCAGGTGGCTGAGGAAGAAAAAATCTGAGACCAGGAAGGTAGCAACAAACTGAAGAAGCTGGTAGGATCTGAAGACTGGAGGTCTGAATGGTGCTGGAAATGGGGTCAGTGGGAAGGATGAGGACGAGGACGAGGGAGGTAAGAGGGTGGGAGGTGATGGTCAGAATGTGAGCTGTTCAATGGTGGAGCAGCTCCAGGTGATGAGACTAGTCAGGGAACAAACCCAAATGCCTCAGGTAAACTTTAGCCAAGTTAAACATGTCTGCTGTTTGCAGGGGCTGTGTTGTCATTTGCTGAGTTGAAATTTCAGTGATGAGAGTCAAAGAATTATAAATATGTGCCTCATACATGCGTGATTTATGTTCTATTTCTCATCATATTCATATGGGATTGTTTTTATAGGATGCCTCTTAGGCCCTCAACAGGATTTAGTTTCAAGAGAACTTGATTCCCATGGCCCTTATTGCCGTGGTGTCTAGAAGGTAGACGCTGGTCCACAACAAGCCACACTGTAATCATCGGGATGGGCTGATTCTCAATCTGGTTTGGACCTTAGGAATGCTCCTTTAGTTAAACACTGCATGCTGACCTTTCTCTCTGGCATCTCCTAGGAGTATCTATACTTTTATTGTACTTTCACCATAATTTCCATGACCAGTCTCCTGCCAATGGACATTTCAGTTTTCGATGTTTTGCAGTTATAGACAGTGCTGAACATGAAACTGATTAACTCTGAGAGAGATGATATCTTTGTGATGTTGACTACTGGTTACTTTCAAAGAAATCAAGTTTAAGTATTATCAAGAGCAGACAGTAACACCCACTAGTGTAACGTCTTTTAGCAAAGCAGAGACACAGAGGTGCTTGATTTTACAAAAAATTAGTACATTTGAACTGTTTTCTTAAGCAAGATAAGGTTTCCATTTTATTACATCAGTGATTCACTAAACAAAGATTTTTTTGGTCTGTACAGTTCAGCAAGCTTACAAACTCTGAAGTTTGTTGAGATGATTAAATGAGATAATGAGTGTGAACATGCTTTAAAGCATGATCCAATGTAAGGTGTTCGTGTTATTTTATTTATTTATTTATTTTTTTGAGACAGGATCTCTCTCTGTCACCCAGGATAGAGTGCAATGGCACTATCTTGGCTCATTGCAACTTTTGCCTCCCGGGTTCCAGTGATTCTCTTGCCTCAGCCTCCTGAGTAGTTGGGATTACAGGTGCACACCACCAGGTACGTGCCCGGCTAATTTTTGTATTTATAGTAGAGAAGGGGTTTCACTATGTTGGCCAGGCTGGTCTCAAACTCCTGACATCAAGTGATCCGCCCACCTCAGCCTTGCCCAGCCTAAGATGTTAGTATTATAGAATATGCACATCGACCAGGACAAGGCTGAATGAGCTGTTACGTGCAGCACAGGCAGGTGTGAACAGAGTAGAGAGGAGAGGGGAGAATTGACTTCAGCTGTGTAAGATGAGGCCCATGTAGAACCTGTACAATAGAAGCAGACTGGATGGCGCTGCAGGGTAAGAGAGCCATTCTTATTGGCTGGAAGATGCTTCCTGAGAAAATGCCAGGGAAGGAAGAAACACCTCCTGAACTTACAAGCCTGCTGCCTAGGGGCGGATGACTCAGCCATGCCAGGTGCTCACTTCATGAGGCCACAGGCAGTATAGCGACCCCAAGGCTCTGTGGTGACGTGGCAGCCAGGGGAGGGGCTGGGGGCGAGGAAGTGTGACCTGCAGGGTGAGGGTCAGCACCACTCCTTCAATCCAAGATCCTGATTTGTATTTATTTATTTATTTTTTTGAGACACAGTCTCGCTTGCTCTCTCGCTCACCCAGGCTGGAGGGCAGTGGTGTGATCTCGGCCCACTACAACCTCTGCACCCCAGATTCAAGCAATTCTCCTGCCTCAGCCTCATGAGTAGCTGGGACTACAGGCACATGCCGCCATGCTTGGCTAGTTTTTGGTATTTCTAGTAGAGACGGAGTTTCACCATGTTGGTCAGGCTTGTCTTGAACTCCCGACCTCAGGTGATCCACCTGCCTTGACCTCCCAAAGTGCTGGGATTACAGGCATGAGCCACCATGCCCAGTCTGATTTCTGATCATTTTACTACTGGTAGGGACATATTAATATTTTCTGGAAAAAAAGAGCTAGTCCCATTAGCCCATCAAGTACTGGGGCTTCAAGTTCTTCTCTTGGCTGCTCATCTTAAAGAGACCCTGAGAATAGGAATTAATGTGCTCTCTCTCATTCTGGAGCTAGAAAAACACTACTTACTTCCTGTGTTTTGCTTGGTATTTTTCTTTCGTGGACTAGCTAGCTACCAGGGCCAGTGCCATAGAAGGAGTTTAGTTTTGAAACTGTGGCCAACATGACCAGCCTGTGGTGTCCTGATAGCCACAAGACTTGAAATTCACTCCATTTAACCTATTATTTATCTACATGAGGTTCTATGAGAAGTGAGGAACGGTGGCCATAAGCCAGCCCAGCAGTTATCTGTGAGGACTTGGAGGGGTCACTAGGTTGCCATAGCCTCCAAAGTGGGGTGTGTTCACCAGTGGAGGGTTGAGATGATCCCTTGGAGTGCCACCAAGAAAACACCCATTTTATATATGGATGTGTGTGTGCACAAGTCAATATGTACAAATAGAAGTTTATATTTCAATATACATAATATGTTAATTTAGCATTATATGAATATGTGATTATATGTTCACTTTATATGTCTGCATACACATCTGTGCACACACACACTTTTTAAAGTTTAACTGCTGGAGAACCAAGGCTAAAGTTTTGGATACACTGGCCTATTGAACATCTCTCTTTACCAGATACTGAGCATGAGTCAATTTCAGCGCTGTTCATTTTCAGCCCAAGGTATTCTCCAGCATTCTATAGCCACTGCGCTACACACTGTGCTGGGTGCTACAGGAGATACTAAAGTGACTGAAGTACAGTTTCTGCTCTGATGAGACTTTAACTCAACCTTTTACAGGACTTCTGTTGTTGGTTTGGTGGAGAAATAGAAAACAGTTGCCTGGTGTTCTTTTAAAAAATCAACATAAATAACAGAACGGTACTTCAGTTGCACATTGTGATCATAGAAGAGAAGGAAAAATTGGGGGTTAGAAAATGCATAAATGAGAGTGGGAAAGAGGGAGGCAAGTAAAAAGATGGGACTGAGAGAAGCTGGCAGTGAAGGATAAAGAGACTGAAAATCGGCATTTAGGTTGGAGGGAAAAAAGCGTGGAGAAAGAGGAGCAGGAGAGGAACAGGCTAGACCAGCAGTTCTCAAAACGTGAGAATTCTTATAGGCCTCTGAAGTCTGTAAGCGCAAAACTTTTTCCTAGCAATACTAAGATATTAGCTGTCTTTTTAAAACTCTCATTCTCTCATGAAAGTACAGTAGAGATTTCCAGAGGCTAGATGATGGTAACGCATCAGATTGAATGCACACACAGACAAGAGAAACCAACTGTCTTCTGTTAATGCAGATGTTAACTGGAACAGTGCCACTCTTCTTACTAATTTTGTTTCATTTTGTTTGGATAGCTGTAGCTATATGGCAATGTTAATATATAATGAGTTTATTATATTTAAATGGATTAGTAAGCATTTGAAAATTTCTCCATTTCCAGCCCCCTTTTTTTGCCTTAGGAATTGCATTTATTTTTATTTTTGTTATTTTATTTTGTTTTAGATTCAAGGGTATGTGTATGGGTTTGTTACATGAGTATACTGTGTAATGGTGAGGTCTGGGCTTCCAGTGAACCCCTCATCCAAATAGTGAACATTGTGTCCAATAGGTAATTTTTCAACCCTCATCCCTGTTCCCTCTCTTCCTTCTTTTGGAGTCCCCAGTATCTATCATTTCCATCTTTATATCTATGTGTACCTATGGTTTAGCTCCCGCTTATAAGTGAGAACATATGGTATTTAGTTTTCTGTTTCTGAGTTATTTCACTTAGGATTTTCCAGCTCCATCCATGTTACTGGAAAGGACACGATTCCATTCTTTTTTATGGCTGTGTAGTATTCCGTGGTGTGTATATATACCACATTTTCTTTATCCGGTTAACCATCAATGGACATTTAGTTGATTCCTTGGCTTTGCAACTGTGAATAGTGCTGTGAGAAAGAGACAAGTGCAGGTGTCTTTTTGACATAACGATTTCTTTTCCTTTGGGTAAATACCCAGTAGTAGGATTGCTGGATCAATTATTTTTAGTCCTTTGAGAAGTCTCAATAATGTTTTCCATAGGGGTTGTACTAATTTATATTCTCACTAACAGTGTATAAGCGTTCCCTTTTCTCCACAGCCTCGCCAATATCTGTTATTTTTGACTTTTTAATAATAGCTATTCTGAATGATATGAGATGGTATCTCATTGTGGCTTTGATTTGCATCTCTCTGATGATTAGTGATATTGAGCATTTTTTCCTATTTGTTGGCTGCTTGTATGTCTTCTTCTGGAAAATGTCTGTTTATGTCTTTTGCCCACTTTGTAATTTTTTTCTTTTTTTGTATTAATTTGTTTGAGTTCCTTATGGATTCTGGATGTTAGCTCTTTGTTGGGTGCATAGTTTGGTTTGCAAATATTTTTCCCATTCTGTAGGTTATATACCCTATCGATTGTTTTTTTTGCTGTGCAGAAGCTTTTTAGTTTAATTAAGTCCCATTTGTCTATCCTTGGTTTTATTGCATTTGCCTTTGAGGACTTGGTCATAAATTATTTGCCTAGGCTAATGTCCAAAAGAGTTTTTTCTAGGTTACCTTCTAGGACTTTCAGAGTTTCAGGTCTTATATTTAGGCCTTTAATTAATCCTGAGTTAATTTTTTATATGGTGAGAGATAGGAATCCGGTTTCATTCTTCAGCATGTACCTAGCCAGTTTTCCCAGCACATTTACTGAATAAGAAGTCCTTTTCCCATTGCTTATTTTTGTTGATTTTGTTGACAATCTGTTGGCTGTAGGTGTGTGGCTCTATTTCTGGATTCTCTATTTTGTTTCATTGGCCTGTGTGTCTATTTCTATACCAGTTCCATGCTGTTTTGGTTACTATAGCCTTGTAGTATAGTTTGAAGTCAGGTAATGTGATACCTCTGGCTTTGCTCTAGGATTTCTTTGGCTATTTGAGCTCTTTTTTGGTTCCATGTGAATTTTAGAAAAGTTTTTTCTAATTCTGTGAAAAATGATGCTAATTCAATAGGAATTACATTGAATTTGTAGATTGTCTTGGGAAGTATGGTCATTTAAGTGATATTGATTCTTTTAATCCATGAGCATGGGATGTTTTTTCATTTTTTGTACCATTTCTGATTTCTTTCATTAGTGTTTTGTAGTTCTCCGTGTAGAGGTATTTCACTTCTTTGGTTAAGTGTATTCCTAGGTATTTTGTGTGTTTGCATGGCTATAATAAATGGGATTGACTTTTTGATTTAGTTTGCAGCTTGAGTGTTAAATAGAAATGCAACTGATTTTTGTACATTATTTTCGTATGTTGAAACTTTACTGAAGTTGTTTTCAAGTCTAGGAGTCTTTTGAAGGAATCTTTAGGGTTTTTCTAAGTGTAAGATCATGTTATCAGGGAACAAAGATAATTTCACTTTTTCTTTTCCAGTTCGAATACCTTTTGTTTCTTTCTCTCCCCTAATTGCTATGTTTAGGACTTTTAGTACTATGCTATTTAGGAGTTGTGAGAGTGAAATCCTTGTCTTATTCTAGTTCTTAAGAGGAATGCTTTTTACTTTTCCCCATTCGTTATGATGTTGTGGGAGGGGCGTGGTGGGAGATGATTGAATCATGGAGGTAGGTAATTCCTGTGCTGTTCTTATGATAGTGAATGGGTCTCACCAGATCTCATCGTTTTAAAAATGGGAGTTTCTCTGCACAAGCTCTCGCTTTGCCTGCTGCCGTCCACATGAGGTGTGACTTTCTCCTCCTTGCCTTCCGCCATGATTGTGAAGCCCCCCCAGCCATGGGGAAGTCCAATAAACCTCTTTCTTTTGTAAATTGCCCAGTCTGAGTACGTCTTTATCAGCACCATGAAAACAGACAAATATAGAGCTGTTGCTTCCTATTTTTGAATTTGCCAACATTTGAATGAGGTTTTAAATTTTATATTCTTTTTCCCCTTGAGGATGTGACTGTAGTATATATTGTGTATGATTGTTTGGCTTTGTTTCTGAGTGCTTTCAGGGGACCACGGGTCTGTATGGGTTCCCTGCTTATGGATATCATTTGTGTGGTGGCTTTCCCAGATGCTGCTTGTTGTAGTGATGTATGGGGTGTATGAGTTGACACACTATCTTCTGTAGGGCTAGGAATATGGAGGTCTAAGGAAGCTTGTCTCATACACTAGCACTGTGCTTTTCTGACAGCAGGTTTTTTGTTTGATGATGCAGTTCAGTCTCTAGTCCAGTAAGTGATGCTTAAGGGTAAGAGGTACCTCACCGTCAGGTTGTTTGATGATGAGTGGAAGCCCCTGCCTTGATAGGGGTGCTGAGGTCTTAGGGGTGGGGGTCATTAGAGGGCTGTACCAGATCCTCATCCTGGGCAGGCAGGAACACAATCCACTACTCTCATGCTCCTTTCACAGTGCTTATGACCCTCAGTTCATATGAACACTGTCCGGTGGCTCCTGGCACTCCTGAGGTCTGTGAGAATGCTTCCATTGTGGCTACCACCAAAATGGCCTCGGGTCAGAGCCTCTTTCCCCAGGCCAGAGCAGTCAGCTCTGTGGCTTGTCTGTCCTCTGTTGCAGGGACATTGCTACTTTGTGTAGGGAGTGGGAGATGGGGCTCTGCCTTTTCTGAAAGCCCAGGCAGTACTGTGCCTCACTTTCAGTGGGGGTGCAGCCACTGTGAAAAGTGCTAGAAAGCCTTTCTTCAACTGCACCAGTGCCAGCTCCCAGCAGGGAAAGCCTCTCTACATCTGCAACAGAGAATGGGTAAAGCAGGAGATGGTCCCCTTTCCATGTCCCTTCCCAGCTACTACTACTGTCCCCTTCAGAGATTGGTGCTATGTCTACATTTTTTTTTTTGTCCCAGGGGGCACTTTGGTGGGCTGTGCTCCCCCTCTCCTAGAAGCAGTCTGCACTGAGGGCTAGATTTCTGGGGTTCCTGCAGCTCCCCAGGGTCCTGCCAGTCCCCCATGGTTGCCAAAGTCAGAGTGGTTGTGGGGTATGTTTCTGGGGGATCTGGTGATACAACATCACAAAGGCTGAGGTTGCTTGGACAGGGCAGTGGCTCAGAACAGATGTACAACCAGTATAGTGCCCACCCATCTCAGTTCAGGCCTGAGGGGAGTGTCAGCACACCTGCGTGAGTTGGTCACCTGGTACTCTATTCCCAGGAAGTTCCCAAATCACCACTGACAGCATTGCCCAGTGTCACGAAGGCAGGGGGGCTCTCCCACAGTATGGCAGTCAGCAGTTTGTTATAGCGGTAAGGTGAGAAGAGATGCACTCTCACCTCCTTTCTGTAAGACTCCAGGCTCCTCGGGGGTCAGTGTCTGCCAGATTCTTGCTGTTTTCCTTTTCTCTGTCCCAGCTTCTTCCCGTGGCCTCCCTGGCAGACCCTGGCTCTCTTTCCTCTGCTCTTTCTTCATTTTAATTTCTAATACATAAATAGTGATAAATATGACCCACATAAGGAAAGGCCTTTTGGAATCTTCAAAATTTGTAAAAATATAAAGTCTCCTGAGACCAAAAAGTGTGAGAACTGCTGAGCTGAGCGATGGTCAGAAGCACCTTCCAATGAGAGAGAGCATCAGGATGCAGCAGGGTGGGCAGGTCTGCAAAGGAGGAAGGGCGATGGAGATCACATGTGTCAGTGGTACAATTTGACCTCAATTTGATCTGACAGGACCTATCTCCTACCTCCTATTTTAATGGTTTTATAGCAATGTTGGTGATTGTCTGAACTGATTCTGTTTTCAATCTAAATAATTAAGTCACCTGCTCAAAGGTCTGCTATGCCTCTTAATTTTAGGGCTTGGAATTCTGTGGGGAATTCCAAATTTTATCTGTTCTATCCTGCTGTCCTGGGTGCAAATTGTCCTTATGAGGCAGTTTTTTATTTCAGAAAATATGTCGCTGTCAGTTTGAGTTTATTAATTTGGAGACTATATTTTTTTAAAGTTTTTAAATAAACTTTTTATTTTTGGATAATTTTAGATTTATGGAAAAGTTACACAGGTAGTACAGAGTTCCCGTATGACCTTCATCCAGTTTCCCCTATTAACATCTTACATTACTATAACATATTTGTTAAAACGAAGAAACTGATATTAATATGTTACTATTAACTAACTGTATACTTCATTTGAATTTCGCCAGTTTTTCCAAGTGTCCTCTTCCTGCTCTGGGATCCAGTCTAGAGCACCACACTGCTTTTAATTGTCTATAGTAGTTTCTCAATCTCTCTTTATTTTTTATGACCTTGACAGTCTTTAGGCATATTGGTCAGGTAACCTGTAGATGATTCCCAGTTTGGGGTCTTTTTAAAATTATTAAACTAGGAGTATGGTTTTTGGAAAGAAAACAATAGAGATGAAATACCCTTCGCATCAGATCATAGGAGAGTTACAGCATATCCACATGACGTCACTGGGGATGTTAACCTTCATCACTTGGTGACATCGGTGTTTGCCAAGTTTTCAGGTTTCCCCATTGCAAACTTACTATTTTTCCTCTTTTCCTACTCTGTTCTTTAGAAGCAAGTCAGTAAGTCTAGCCCACCCTTTAGGAGTAAATTGCAAGAATTAAACTCTACTTCCTGGAGACAGGGAATGTCTACAGATAGTAATTGGAATTCTAATGTAAGAAAGATTGGTCTCTTCTCCCCCTTTTATTTTTTCATTCATTTGTTTATATGAGTATGCTGTATTGTATTTGTCAGGCTTCTCCAGAGAAAGAGAACCAATAGGATACACACACACACATACACACACACACACACACACACACACACGAGATTTATTACAAGAATTGGCTCACATGGTTATAAAGGCTGAGAAGTCTCATGACCTGCTGTCTGCAAGCTGGAGACTCCGGAAAGCTAGTGGTGTAATTCAGTCCCAGACTGAAGGCCTGGGGTTAAGACTTAGTCTAATTCCAAAGCCCAAGAACCAGGAGCTCTGATGTTTGAGAGCTGAAGAATATGGATGTCCCAGCTCAAGCAGGGAACAAATTTGCTCTTCCTTCATCTTTTTGTTCTATAAGCCCTCAAGTGATTGGCTGATGCCCATCTCAATCTGTGAGAGTGATCTTCTCAATTCAGTCGTCTACTGATTCATATGCTAATCTCTTCCAGAGACTCTCAAAGACATGCCCAGAAATAATGTTTTGCTGCCTATCTGGGCTTCCCTTAACCCAGTCAAGTTAACACATAAAATTAACCATCACAGTATGGATTCATGTATATTTATTTTATGCTTTGGGATATACTGTGTGATTTATTTTGTTGTTCAAATTGTTTCAGCTTCCAACTGGCCATTGGGAACTTTTTCAGGTTGCTACCTGGGACCCTTTCATATGCCCTTAGCCTTTTGTTTTCTGAGTAGTTCCTTACTTTCTGGCGTTATAAGATATTCCAGGCTTATCTTGTGTTCTCCTTGTCCTGGTTTTAGAATCAGCCATTTTTTTCTGGCTTCTCTCATTGGAGAATGGTATTTAGAAACTAAGATCTGGGCAATGGGAGTGCTTGTTGCTATTGGGATGTCATTGCTTCTGGGCCTTCTCAGTAGATGGAACTAGGTAATACATTAACCCATAGATATAAATACATCTATAATTATTTCTATGGTTTATCTATTTGTATATATGTTAAGAGAAACATAATAAAGACCCTTCAAATTTGCTTATGTTCTTTTTTAGCCTATAGACCAGATATAATATTTAGCTTTTCTTCTCTTACAGATTCCAGAAAGTCCTCTATTTAATATGTGCCTTCCAGAACATCTCCTGTGGTATTCACTACTTGGCTTCTGTGTTCATGGGAGTTGCCCCTTATCATGTCTGTAGGCCCCCAGGCAATGTGAGTCGGGTTGTTTTCCACAATCACTCTAACTGGAGTTTGGAGGACTCTGGGGCCCTGTTGTCTTCAGGCCATAAAGATTATGTTGCAGTGCAGTTGCAGAATGGTGAGATCTGGGAGCTCTCAAGGTGTAGCAGGAGCAAGAGGGAGAACACATCAAGTTTGGACTATGAATACACTGGCAGTAAGAAAGAGTTTCCTTGTGTGGATGGCTACATATATGACCAGAACAAATGGAAAAGCACCGCAGTGACCCAATGGAACCTGGTCTGTGACCGAAAATGGCTTGCAATGCTGATCCAGCCCCTATTTATGTTTGGAGTCCTACTGGGATCGGTGACTTTTGGCTACTTTGCTGACAGGTAAAATGAAATATTTAAGATTGTTGCATCAGTATAGGATTTATTTTCCTATCTGGTTTTCTTGGGAAATGGAATTATGTTTAAAACTTGTCATTTTTATACTTCCTATCTAAATACCTATGTCTTTGCTGATCCATTATTTAGGGATGCATAATGATAAGGATATGCTCTGAAGACAGTATACCTGAATCCAAATCCTGGTTCTACCACTTACTAGCTGTGGACCCTGGGCAAATTGCCTAAATTACCTGCATTTCAGAATCTTTGTCTATAAGCTGGTGATGAAAATAATATCACTTACTTCAAAGAGTTATTGCAAAATTAATACAGAAAAAAGTACCCTGGACGTATAATCACTCAATAGATGCTGTTTATTACTTTGAATATTTTCTTCTCTTGCTTTTTAAGAGGAGTAGCCTGACTCTAAGCAGTTTAACTGTAAAATTATGGGCTTGATATAATAGCCCCTTTTAGTCTTTCTGTGCTGCTGTAACAAAATATCACAGACGGGGTAATTTACAAACAATAGAAAATTATTTCTCATGGTTCTGGGAGTTGGGAAGTCCAAGATCAAGGTGCCAGCAGGACTGCTGTCTGGAAATGCTGTTGTTTGCTTTCAAGATGGTGCCTTATTGCTGCATCCTCTGGAGGGGATAAATGCAGTGTCTTCACATGGAAGAAGGGATGAAAGGGCAAGAGAGTGCCTTCAACCTTGAGCCCCTTTGCGAGGGTGCTAAGGGCTCTGCTGTCATTACTTTATCACCTCCCAAGGCCACCCCTCTTAATACTGTTGCACTGAGGATTAAGTTTCAACATGAAATTTGGAGGGAATACTATCATTCAAAGCATAACATGGCCAATACTTTTAAAAAATTTACATTAAAATGAATGTATAATTCTTAAAATAAAGCAAAGTTCATCTCTGTATGAACATGGACCACATCAAAGCACAGAGATGAACTTATTTGATCTCGAAGGTTGTGGATTTTACAGGCAGGTGGTGGGCACTGAGACCTAAAGACAATAGCTTATGCCCTTGAGGTATACCAGTCTCATGGGGCTGATAAACATGTCAAAAGAAAAGTTACACAGCTTTGTCATGGGCAGGGCCATACGTCTCGTAGTATGTTCAAAGGTGCTAGGTATTATTGTTTTCATTCAGCAAGCTGTTATACAAATTATCACTTGAGCCTTTTCTGTTGAAATGTGTTCACTGCTTGACTCTTGAAACTCAAAATATTTGCAATTACATGTATGAAATGTACTAAAATACATTTGCTGTCTGACAAAAGCAGAATATAAATAATGCTTATAACAAGGTCAGAGTACAAAACATGTTAACTGAGAATAAATTTAGTTCCTTTGTCTGAACTTGGTATAGTTATATAGACATATATTGAATACTTACTTACAGTCACTTTGATAAATGCAGTATATATAGATTATAATATATAAATAAATATATATTAGTTAAATTATGTATATATTTCAGTGAAATATGTATATATATTAGTGAAAGAAACTTTATTAAGAAAGTAAAGTAATAAAGAATGGCTACTCCATAGGCAGAGCAGCCAAGACATATATTTTCTAAAGTCCTTGAGAAGTTGTAAACCATTAACTGGTATTCATTTGGCTATGTAGCTTGAATTAACATGACTTAGGAGTGCCAGAAAAATCTTAATCTAAAAAATTGATTCGACATGGTCCATGACTCCCAGTGTCTGTATTCTCACAGCAGAACTTGTTGAGACAGACAGCCTCTTTACACTTTTTGTAGTCTTCTACACTTCTTGCTGGATGTGCCAAGATGGCAAGTCCCTGACCACTTTTTTACGTGGGCCATTTCTCAGAGCTGTCTATGCAGCCAGTACCTTAAAAGGTGAGTGCAATGGTTTACATATGACTTGTCTGTTCCCACCAAGGCTCATGATGAAATTTGATCCCCAGCGTGGGGTGTTGGGAGGTGAGGCCTAGTGGGAGGTGTTTGGGCTATGGGGGCGAATCACTCATGAATGATTTGGTGCTGTTCTCATGGCAGTGAGTGAACGAGTTCTTGCTGTCACAAGACTGGATTAATTCTCACAGGAATTTATTAGTTCCTGTAAGAATAGGTTGTTTTAAAGTGAGGATGCCCCTCAGTTTTCTCTCTCTTTACATGTGTCTGATTCACCTTTGACCTTCTCTGCCATGTTGTGATCAGCACAAGAGCCCTTGTGAGAAACCAGTGCCCTTGAACTTCTCAGCCTGCAGAACCGTGAGCTAAAGAAACCTCTTTTCTCTATTCAGTCTCAGGTGTTCTTTTATAGCCACATAAATAATGTGGCTATAAAAGATGAGATAACGTCCCTTCTCTGCCCCAAAGAGTAGGCTTCCTAACTGCTTGCCACAAAACCAGTGGATTCCCCACATCCAGTCTTCCTCCTCTCTAATTGAACCCACTATACACGAAGTGTCACCTGGGTTCATTGTGGGACCTGGGGGTAAGAGGAACCGTCACAAAGATGCTGCTGCCCTACTGCTTGCTAATGAAGTAATGAAGTTCATCATCTCTGACCCTACCGTCTTGTGTTTTTGCCAGCATCATTTACATAGTACAGATTAATGTATAAACTTAGTATAAAACAAAATTTAATACCCTGTGTTTACCCTCATCTTGGGCCCACATTAACATATTAGAGGACAAAAATCATATGATCAACTCAATACATATAGGAAAAGCATGTGATGAATTTCAAAATCCACTCATGATAAAAACTAAAAATAGAAGAATGCCTTTAACCTGATAAAAGCTTTCTATGATAAGATTTAACACAATTGTGACATTTAAAATATTAATTAATTTCTCTTTTTCTTTCTTTCTTTCTTTTTCTTTCCCTTCCTTCCTTCTCTCCCTCTTTCTTTCTTTCTTTCTTTCTTTCTCTCTCTCTCTCTCTCTCTTTCTTTCTTTTTCTTTCTTTCTTTCTTTCTTTCTTTTTTCTTTCTTTCTTTCTTCCCTCCCTCCCTCCCTTCCTTCCTTCTTTCCTTCCTTCCTTCCTTCCTTCCTTCCTTCTCTCTCTCTCTCTTTCTTTCTCTCTCTCTCTCTTTCTTTCTTTTCTTTTTAAGAGACAGGGTCTTGCTATTTTGCCTAGGGCTGATCTTGAACTCCTGAGCTACGCAATTCTCTTGCCTTAGCCCTCCCAAGTAGATAGGATTACAGGCATGTACCACTGTACCCAGCTCTTAATTGTGAAATGTTAAAAGCTTTTCTTTGAGATTAGGAACGGACAAGGATGTATGAAACATGTCTTCTACTTAGCATTGTACTGGAGAGTCTAGCCAGTGCTACAAGGAAAAAGAGATAAAGGGAGAGGAAAGGATGCAAGAAAGGAATAATGATAAGGAAGGAGGAATAAAAAGTCATTATTTGTAGTCATTACAATTCTGCATGAAAAAAGTCCTACATATGATTTATTAGAATTAATGAGCGTTTAAAATTATATTTCTATATACCAGTAACGAATATAAAATTTTTAAAATGTCATTGCAGAAGCCTAAAAATATGAAATATAAATGAATAAATATAACAAAAAGTGAGTAAGGCCTTCTGTGGAGAAAATTATAAACTTTAAGAATCAAATCATTCAAGTAAATAGATATATTACTAGACAAACAGATTGAGGCTCCCTTAGAGGCTCCTGGAATAGACTTGTGTATTCATAAACATAAGTATAAACACATAAAGCACTGTATATTAGTAAGGAAAGGATCAATCAGTAAGGGGTGCTGGGACAGATGTCTAGCCATATAGAAGGAAATATAATTGGATTAACTTTCTCAAATTTTACAGCACGATAGCAGTTCCAGAAGGACTGAAAGTGCGTATGTGAAAAGCAAAACTATACAACTTTAGGATGATAATTTAGGAGAATATTTTCAGAACCTAATGGAAGAAAGGACGATTTTTTTTTTAAAAAAGCATTGACCATGAAAGAAAAGATGGATAAATTTGACTTAATTACAAGAATTTGTGTCCACCAAAAGACACCATTAAAAGAGGAAAGACATGAATGTGTGCACACAAGAGAGAGAAAACATTTGCTTTACCTATAACTAAATTATTAGTGTCCAGAATAATCAAAGGATTTTTACTTACATCAATGGGAAAAAGGCAACCCAATAGAAAAATGGGAAAAAGATTTGAATTCACTTCATAGAAGAGAAAATCCAAATGGTTAATGAAAAGATGAACTTTCAATGATATATAATCACACCATTTATTTTTGACCAGTTGTCAAAGTCTTGTAATACTAAGTGTTGGTGAGGATATGGAGTAATAGGATCTCTCATCCTGCTGGTGTGAATGCAAATTGAGATAACCTTGAGGACTGATTTGGTATCATGTAGTGTTGGTGATGTGCACAGCCACGTATTCCGGGGCATATACCTTGAGCTGCTCTTGCACAGGTCCACAGAGGTACATGGATAAAAGTGTTCCCATGGCATTGTTCCTAACAGCCCTGCACTTTGAACAACCCTGGTGTCCTTCAATCATCTCATGGACACGTGTATTATAATATATTCTTACAGTACGATGTGTGTCCATGAAAATGAATGAGCCACAGCTACGTGAAACCACA
Organism: Cebus imitator; assembly: GCF_001604975.1. NCBI lineage: Eukaryota > Metazoa > Chordata > Mammalia > Primates > Cebidae > Cebus > Cebus imitator. The sequence continues at coordinate 1,748,162 of NW_016107546.1, read as the reverse complement.
TAGGTGAATCTCCTAAACATAATGTTTGGTGAAAGAAGCAAGTCATAAAATAACACATGTGATATTATCCTGTTACAGAAAATTTAAAAATCATATTGCAAAACTAACTTTTACTGTTTATAAACAATAACCTGTATTGTTTAGCATTGCTTATAAAATGGTAAAATGAAATAAAAAACAAGGGGTTATCACCAAAATTAGAAAAACGTGTCCTTCTAGAAAGGGCAAGGGATTTGTAGTCATAAAGAGAGGTACAAGAAGCTAACAGGGGGCTGTCAATCATCTCTTTCTTGCCTTAGGTTGTGATTTCTAGGCATTTGATTTTTATTATTCTTGAAATTGTACATATTTTATGCATTTTTATATATGTATAAAATATTATAATAAGAAAAGCAAAGTAATAAGATCTGATCCCATACTTAAGGAGCCAATAGTGAATAATATAGACTATTAAACAGATAATTTCAATGAACTGTGGTATTTTTTTTTTTTTTTTTGAGAAGTCTGGCTCTGTTGCCCAGCTTGGAGTGCAGTGATACAATCTTGGGTCACTGCAACCTCTGCCTCCCAGATTCAAGTGATTCTCCTTCTTCAGCCTCCTGAGTAGCTGGGACTACAGGCATGTGCCACTATGCCTGGCTAATTTTTGCATTTTTAGTAGAGAAGGGTTTTTACCATGTTGGCCAGACTGGTCTTGAACTCCTGAACTCGGGTGATCTGCCTGCCTTGGCCTCCCAATGTGCTGGGATTACAGGCATGAACCACTGTGCCCAACCAGTAAATGCTTTTAAAATAATAAAAAAGTCACATTTATGGACAATTTACTTATACACTAGGTACTACTTTAAATGTCTTATATATCATCTCATTTAATTATTTAAGGAAGTCTGTGAGATAGACACTATTGCCCACCCCTACCACCTTTTCTTTTAACCAATAAGGAAAAGGAAGCATTGAAAGTTCACACGGAAAATAAGAGATGGAGCTGGGATGTGAGCCCAGGCCAGCAACCCCAACTACTGCATCACACTGTTTCTGAATTTCTGCTATGAGACTCCAAAGGAGGATCAATGGAAGTTGTCAGATGGAGAAGGCCCCAAGGGAAAGGAAGAGCTTTGTGTCATGCAGCAGCCTGGCATGTTCGGAGAATTGTGGGAAAGTCAGCGTGGCAGAAGTACAGGAGGGCAGATTGTTCAAGGAAATGACAAGAGACAAAAGCACAATGGGGATTATTTTATTTTTAGAAAGTGTGTGAGGTATACCGGTGTGAGGTTGGGAAGATCACCTGGGGAGCTGTTGGGATGAATGATGTAAGGAATGGTGAAGACTTGAGTGAAAGTGGGAAAAGCAGGGAGGAAAAGATGAAGACATATTTGGAGGCATTTCTAAACTGACAAAATTTGATGACCAATATGCAGGAGGAAGTGGAGGAACGTATTAAGGTTTAGAAGCCTGATGGAAGGGGATTTTGCTAACCAATTCAGGAAATACTTGGGAGAGGGCAGCTTTAGAAGAGAGGGGAATGCGTTTATATTCCAATGAGCTTGTCCTATCCCTATACTGAGAAAAACAAAGGGAAGAGGTATTCAACGTTAATACCTTATAACAGCAATAAGAGATTGCAACTCTGCAGGACATTAAAGTGGAGAAGAACAACTGGGGCCAGATGGTGAGTGGGGAGTTAATAGCTCACACTTAGGAATCAGAGGCAGGGAAGTAGCTGAAATCACAAGGGCAGTGTGTGCAGCAGAGGACTTTAGGGAGTGCCAGCATTGAGGCAGGTCGGTCATCAGGGAGGTACAAGCGGAACCAGGAGAGAGGGATGTTTTGCAAGCCAAGGGACAGCAGGAGCCTGATGAGTAGGCATGGTCAGTGGCCCTAGGGAAGACAGGCAGAAAGGAGCAGGAGAGGCAATGTGAAGGTCCCTGGTGACTGCAAAGTGAGCTCAGAAAAGCTGGTTGCACCTGGTCATCACTGGCTGAGGAAACAAGTAGGAGCTGAAGAAGGAGATACTCCCCTCTGATAAGTCTGTCAAGGGAGGAGATGCAAGGTGGCCAAAGGAGCAGTGGGGTCAAGACAAGGTTCTTGTCTTTGGTTGGAGGAGACTAAAACTGAAAGGAAGAAGTCAAAGGAGAGGGAAAAAATAAAGGAAAAAGAAGTGATGGGTTTCAGAGGAGGTGGGAAGAGGCACAGTCCGATACTAAGATTGCAAAATGGTATTTGGAGAGAAAGGGGCATGTGTCTTCAGAGAGGCAGGAGGAAGACAAGGCTGAACACAGATGCAGGTCGTGTTGGTAAGTGGACAGAGCAGGAAGTCGTGGGGCTTCCTCTTTGATGGTCTTTGCTGTTTGCAGGAGATGGCCGCTCATCTACTGAGAGAGAAGACATTGGGGGTGGGAGAGAGGGGCAAGCAGTGATAGGTGAAAACAGTTTTAGGTGGCATTCAGGGCTAAAATTAGGTTGGGGAACATTCATGCATGGGGCCAACAATCCCCACTACTATGCAAAGGAGCAAAGAAGACTGAAGTATGAAGAAGATGACAGTTTCTTATTTATTTGCATATCCTCTGCTGCACCAAGCAAACCTGTTGGTTGCAATTTCCAGACAATATTTTTTGCCTTAAACTATCTATCAGAGACAACCCATAGGGAGAAAATATTTGCAAATAATATATCTGATAAGGGTCTAGTATCCAGACCATATAAAGAATTCTTACAACTCAATATTTAAAAAGCAATAGACTAATTCAAAAATGGGCAAAGAATTTGGATAGATATTTCTCTGAAGAATATATGCAAATAGCCAGTACGTACTTGAAAAGATGCTCAACATCATTAATCATTAGAGAATTGTAAATAAAAACCACAATCAGACACTGGGATGGCTATAATAAAAAAGGCAGAAAATAGTAAGTACTGGGGAGAATGTGGGGAAATCGGAACCCACAAACATTGCTGGTGGGAATGGAAAAATGGGCCGGCTGTCTTGGAAACCAGTTTGGCAGTTCCTCAAAATGTTACACATAAAGTTACCACATGACCCAGGAATTTCACTACTAGGTGTATACCCAAAAGAATTGAAAACATAAGTTCACACAAAACCTTGTTCATGAATGTTCAGTGCAGCATTATTCATAGTAGCCAGGAAAAGGAATATGACCCATCAACTGATGAATAGATAAAATATGGAATATCCATATAATGGTGTTACTCAGATATAGAAAAGGAATGAAGGACTGATACATGGCACTATGCAGATGGACCTGAAAACGTCACACTAGGTAAAAGAAGCCAGACACAAAAGGCCACATATTGCTTGACTCTATTTATGGGAAATGTCCAGAACAGGCAAATCTAGGGAGACAGAAGGTAGATGAGTGGTTGTCAGGAGCTGGAGGGAGCAGGGAATGGGGAGGGCTGGCTCCTGGGTACAGAGTTTCCTTTGGGAGTGATGTGATGAGTATATCCTGGAATTAAAGAGTCATGATGGTTGCACAATCTTGCAAATATATGAAAAACCACCAAATTGTCTACTTTAAAAGGTTGAATTTTATGGCATTTGAATTATATCATGATTTTAAAAATCCAGGTGAAACCCCGTCTCTACTAAAAATACAAAAATTAGCCGGGCATTTGGCACGCACTTGTAGTCCCAACTATTTGGGAGGCTGAGGTGGAAGAATCACTTGAACCCGGGAGGCAGAAGTTGCAGTGAGCTGAGACTCTGCCACTGTGCTCCAGCCTGGTGACAGAGCGAGACTCTGTGTCAGAAAAAAAAAAAGAAAAAAGAAATATTATTTGTTTTTCAGACAAAGAAATGCCTCTTTCAATTATAAAAAAATAGGGCAAATAAGCGCATTATTCTAGAAGCAGAAGGTTAGCAAGACCTCTGTTTTTAGGGGGCTTGGCAAGAGCTGTCATAACCTTGGTGAACAGAGCCAGCCTGGCAGGGAAGAGGATCCAACAGAGAGCCTAAGTCTTGGAAGTGAGAGGACAGAGTCTCCCCTCTCTTCAGCCATCCCCAGGTTAAGGGGCACTGCGGGAACAAGTAATCAGGTATGTATATTAGCAGCTGAGGTAAAGTCCTCTCCACTGAACAGCTGGTCTTTTAAAGAAGCCATGGACATTTGGGTTGGTTCCAGGTCTTTGCTACTGTAAACAGTGCTGCAATGAACATTCGTGTGCACGTGTCCTTATAGTAGAACGATTTGTAATCCTTTGGATATATACCCAGTAATGGGATTGCTGGGTCAAATGGAATTTCTATTTCTAGGTCCTTGAGGAATCTCCACACTGTCTTCCACAATGGTTGAACTAATTTACACTCCCACCAACAGTGTAAAAGTGTTCCTATTTCTCCACATCCTCTCCAGCATCTGTTGTCTCCAGATTTTTTAATGATCGCCATTCTAACTGGCGTGAGATGGTATCTCAATGTAGTTTTGATTTGCATTTCTCTGATGACCAGTGATGATGAGCATTTTTTCATATGTTTGTTGGCCTCACGTATGTCTTCTTTTGTAAAGTGTCTGTTCATATCCTTTGCCCACTTTTGAATGGGCTTGTTAGTTTTTTTCTTGTAAATTCCCATCGATGATAGACTGGATAGGGAAAATGTGGCACATATACACCATGGAATATTATGCAGCCATCAAAAACGATGAGTTAGGGTCCTTTGTAGGGACATGGATGAACCTGGAAACCATCATTCTCAGCAAACTGACAGGAGAGCAGAAGATCAAACACCACATGTTCTCACTCATAGGCGGGTGTTGAACAATGAGAACACATGGACACAGGGAGGGGAGCACTACACACTGGGGTCAGTTGGGGGGAAATAGGGGAGGGAGGGTGGGGGGTGGGAAGCTGGGGAGAGATAGCAAGGGGAGAAATGCCAGATGTAGGTGATGGGGAGGAAGGCAGCAAATCACACTGCCATGTGTGTTCCTATGCAACAATTCTGCATGTTCTTCACATGTACCCCAAAACCTAAAATGCAATAAAATAAATAAATGGGAAAAAAAAAAAAGAAGAAGCCATGGAACACATGGTTTGCTCAAAATAAATAAAAGAAAAACAATCAATACCTAAGCTGTTCAAGGTATATAGGTAACACCTATCTTTCACGAATTGGAGTGGGTGTTTAAACGGTTACAATGCTACCTTGCCTCTTCCAATGTGTGGCTCTTATTTTTCAGGCTAGGACGCCGGGTGGTCTTGTGGGCCACAAGCAGTGGCATGTTTTTGTTTGGAATAGCGGCGGCGTTTGCAGCTGATTATTACACCTTCATGGCCGCACGCTTTTTTCTTGCCATGGTGAGTTGTTGGATTTTTTACCTGCTTAATTCTGCTGCAGGATTTCCATAGGAAACCTTAACTCTCTTCATTTTGCTCATTTAAGATCTAGTGAGCAAGATCAAGGACTAATCTTTGTCCACTCCACTGCAGAAGTCTGTCTACAGAATATTAATGCCTTATGTTTAGAATGGAACTCATTAAAATGAAAAATTGTTGCTGGCTAGGCAGAAACTTTGTGTTTGCCTCTGTGTCTGGCATGTGGCCCACATCTCACAATTACTAAGGCATTATTTTATTTCTGAGCAATTATATTGGTCTAGTCAGGGCCTGTTCACATGAGCAAACACACAGTTAAGGTGTGTGGGTAAAGTCACTTGTATATGTACAGGAAGAATGAAAGCAGGAAGGCATTAGGCCCTTATGTTAGCAGGAACGGGAGTGTAGTGAAAAAGGCATGAGTTTGAACACCAGCTGTGTCATATATTGGTTTGTTAGTTGTATGACCTTGAGCACACTCATTATCGTCTTTGAACCTTAGGTTGTAGTCTGTAAACTGTAGAAAAGAATCTCTGTTTATTATTCTTCTTCTCAGGATTCACTGAGATTAAGTGTAAACAACCCTGGTACCACCCCTGGTTATAATGTTGACCGTTACTAGAAATGGACCAGCGAGCAAGGAAGCTGTTTCCATGCTCAGTGAGGCTTCCAGACAGATTTCCAACTATCACACAACAGCATCAGTGATTTTCAATTGCAAATCACTGATCAAGAATAATAGAGGGAAGTTTCCACCTGGGGGAGGCACTTGTGATCTTGCTAACCGCAAAGCAGCAGCTTGGATGGTCTGAGGGTCCAGAGAGAAGCAAAGGAGTTAAATCTCTCTGCATCCCCTCAGAGAACAAGATGGGGTGTCAGTTTTGGAGTCTTTATTCATGGATAGAAAGGGTTCCTAGCAAACCACACAGATGGCCAAGAATAAGGAAGATGCATAAAAATAAGTCTAGGAGAATAGAGGGTCCTGTATTTCTTCTTCCAGTGAGTATATATCTTTGGGACTGTAGAGTGATTTTTCTTGAGAGAGGCCTTCTGCTGGGACCGAAGGTTCCACGGAGGCACAGATACTGAGAAAGTATAAAGGTCATCTTTTGGAAGATGTTAAGAGGATATTTCTGAAAATATCTGTTTCAATCTTGCAAAATACCAGCTTTGGTTTCTAGAGCCAAGGAAACAAGACCGCAAACCCATAGAATACATCTGTGAAATGTGGCCTTAATTTTCTGTGACAATTTCCTTTGATGTTCATGGGAAATTGGTTTGTGGTCAAAGTCTGAGTATGGGAGATGCAGGCAGATTCATTTACTCAATGCATTTATTGATCTGTCTACAGAGTGTAATGCTAAGTAAACCCAACCCAGCTGTCTCAATAAGTCTAGTAGGAAAGGCAAGACGTTGATCAGCCATCTTCAAAAATAAATAAAATGTTGACAGTGAGGGCATAACAGCAGTGGGTCTGGAGGGTTCACCAGGGTCTAGAGGGTCAAGGACTTTTTCATTTTGAGGGATGGGTGGGAGAAGAAGATTTCAGCAAAGATAGAAGCAGATGAAAGGGCCCAGAGATGAGAAAGAGTTAAAAATCAGAATGTCTGAATGTCTGGAGAATAGGAGGAGGGATGCATTGATGAGGCTGAAGGGTCGAGGCGGTGAGGTGGTACCTTTAGGATTGTCAGGATTTTGCTCTATCTCCTAAAGGCAATGGCAATACACAGAGAGGGTTCCAGGGATTCTGGCTTCTATGAGGGGCTGGAGTCAGAGAAGAAGTGAGGAGTATTATCAATGGTAGGGCTGGGTCTGAGTGGAGTCACAGAGTGTTTTGGAGTTAGATATCTGTATATAACTTTTCTGAATCCAGTGACAGAGGAAGTTGTAGCTGACACATGAGAAATAATCAGCATTGAAAAACCTGACAGGGACGAATATTACAGCTTAATTTAACCGGGAAACTTATAGTATTTGAAAGTTATCACAATCTTTATTTACTCTAACAGTAGCACTTACCAAAAGCGACTTCTGGATTCTTGGATATAGGGTCCTAGTGATCTGAGTCTTGCCATTACAAAGTTGCACAGGGAAATAAAAGCTGTTGTCACAAAAATGTTAAACCAATTAAGAATACAGTAGTTCTCGTAATCAGCACCTCACTGAGCACCTCCCTGTCTTCTGCTGGTGTCAACCTTTCTGACAGCCTCTTTGTGACTTTCTGATGCAAGATGAAATTGCAGATATTATGAGGGATGCGTGTTTACAAAAAAAGTCTTTAAAAGCAATGAGGGAACACTGCCTGAATCCTACCCACAACCTCTGGCAGAGATAGACCTATTAACTTTTGAAGAAATTAACATCTGCAAGGATAATCACATGATGAGCCTTTGAAAGAGTATGATTCAAATATCTAATGATTATGAGAGGCCTTTGGGGAAATCAGTGGTGCTCTTGAATAATTTTACAAAAATTAACTTTATGATTTGTGTTGAAGTCAAATGTAAAATAATTTAGTAGAAAAAATTTTTAGCCCTTTCCTCCCAAAAAAAACCATCATTGGACTCATTCTTTGTTTATTCCAAGAATGATCACATATTATATTCTAAACACATATTGTAATCTAATTTTAATTTAAGATAGACATATTTTCAAACTAAAGTTCTTGCCTGGTTTTCCTTATTGTGGTAAAGTACACATAACAAACAATTGACCCTCTTAACCGTTTTTAAGTGTACAGTTCAGTGATATTAAGTGCATTCATATTGTTGTGCAATTATCACCATCGTGCATCTTCAGAACCCTTTTCATCTTGCAAAACAGAAACTCTGTCCATTAAATCATAATTCTCTATTCCCTGTCTCCCTAGCCCCTGACAACCACCATTTTACATTCTGCCTCTATGAGTTTGGCCACTCTCAGTATCTCATAAAAATGGAATCATAAGATATTTGTCTTTTTGTGACCGATTTATTTCACTTAGCATAATACTCATTGTATGCATGGACTACACTTTTCTTATTTGTTCATCTGTGGACAGACACTTGGGGGTTGCTTCCATGCTTTAGCTATTGTGGATAATGCTATGAGCAAGCGTGGAGAAATATCTCTTCCAGGCCTCACTTTCAATCCCTTTGGGCTGGAATTGCTGGATCATGCTGTAATTGTTTTTTAAGGACTTGCCATATTGTTTTTCCTGGAACCTGTATCATTATACATTCCAATCACACATGACACATGGGTTCCAGTTTCTCTACATTCCCACTAAAACTTGTTAATTTTTTGGTTTTTTTAATTAGCCACCCTAATGGGTATGAAGTGATATCTCTTTGTAGCTTTGATTTGCATTTCTCAATGATTGGTAAACATTTCTATTTCTTCTAAAAATGTCTATTCAAAGCCTTTTCCCATTTTTGAATTGGATTGTTTGTATTTTTGTTGTTGTTGGGTTTTAGGAGTTCTCCATAAAATCCCTTATCAAATATTTGATTTGCAAATGTTTTACTCAGTTCTGTAGGTTGCCTTTTCACTCAGTTGATAGTGTTCTTTGATGCACAGAAGTTTTACTTTTCATGAAGTCTAAAATTTGTCTATTTTTTTGTCTGTCAAAACGAAATTTTAATTAAATCTGTTTTTCTTGCCACCAGTTAGTGTAAACTTTTTGTCTCCATTTAGCAATTAAGATTTAACAATAAGGACCTCTTGAATACAGATAACTTGATGTGCTCATTTACAAGGAGCTGAGAAATACATCGACATTATAATGGAATGTTTAGATGAAGCGAAAGGCAGTGTCTAACATTTATATTACAAATAATCTATCAAGTTTTGCTATTTGGGGTGGGGAGGATGAGGGAAGATGAAAGGACCTATAAGAAGAAAAACGATAGATTGGATTGAATGTCATTTCATGCTTGTGATATGGGTTTCAGAAAGCAAGTCTTTGTCATTTTCTTTTTTGCCAATATGTGATTTGCAGTGGGGTCAGACACCTCAATAGTTACAAGTGTGACCTTAAATATAGATCTCTATTCTTTGTTTTTCAGGTTGCAAGTGGTTATCTCGTGGTGGGGTTTGTCTATGTGATGGAATTCATCGGCATGAAGTATCGAACTTGGGCGTCTGTCCATATGCATACCTTTTTTGCAGCTGGAACCCTGCTGGTGGCTTTGACAGGATACTTGGTCAGGACCTGGTGGCTTTACCAGATGATCCTCTCCACAGTGACTGTCCCCTTTATCCTGTGCTGTTGGGTGCTCCCAGAGACACCTCTTTGGCTTCTCTCAGAGGGACGATACGAAGAGGCACAAAAAATAGTTGACATCATAGCCAAGTGGAACAGGACAAGCTCCTGTAAACTGTCAGAACTTTTATCGCTGGACCTACAAGGTCCTGTTGGTAATAGCCCCGCTGAAGTTCAGAAGCACAACCTATCATATCTGTTTTATAACTGGAGCATTGCGACAAGGACACTTACCGTTTGGCTAATCTGGTTCACGGGGAGTTTGGGATTCTACTCCTTCTCCTTGAATTCTATTAATTTAGGAGGCAATGAATACTTAAACCTCTTTCTCCTGGGTAAGTAGTTAAAGTGTATTTAAATTTTGCAGTGAAGTGAGATTTCCACCATTTATGTGTGTTTCTGTGTGAATTTGAGAAAAAGAGTATGTTTTTAATAGGCCGTTTAAAACCAAGAGCAATACTGCCAACCATAGTCCTATGGTATCTCTTAGTGTTATGTTGTAACACCTGTACATATGAGGGGACTTCAACAAGTTCATGGAAAAGTGGAATTAAAAGATAAAAATGTAAAATATAAACTTTCTCAACGTGATTGCCATCAAGATCAAGATACTTTTGTAAGACACCAGCCATTTAGTCCATCCCTAAAGAACCGAGGGTCCTGAGAATGCACCCATGTGAATGCAGTCTTATTTACACTATTAACTGAAGAAAAATGGGTGTCATGTACAGATTTTTTTAAGATTAGGAAACAGAAAGAAGTCAGAAGGAACCACCATGAGAACTGTAAGGTGGCTGCCTAGTGCTTTCCCATTAAAACTCTTGCAAAATTGCCTTTGATGAGAGGAATGAGCGGGGCCATTGTTATGGAGGAGAAGGACTCCCTGGTGATGTTTTCCCAGGCATTTTTCTACAAAAGCTTTGGCTAACTTTCTCAAAACACTCTCATCATAAGCAGATATTTTCATTCTTTGGCCTTCTAGAAAGTTAACAAGCAAAATGCCTTGACCATCCCCAAAAAATGTTGTCATGATCTTTGCTCTTGACTGGTCCACTTTTGCTTTGACTGGACCACGGCCACCCCTTGGTAGCCATTGCTTTGGTTGAGCTTTGTCTTCAGAAACACACTGGTAAAACTGTGTTTCATCTCCTGTTAAAGTTCTTCCAAGAAATGCTTCAGGGCCTTGATCCCACTTGTTTAAAATTTCCAATGAAAGTTCTGCCCTTTGCAGCTGATCTGGGCACAACTGTTTTGGGACCCATTGCGTGGAAAGTTTGCTCAACTTTAATTTTTCAGTCAGAATTCTGTAAGCCAGATTAATTAAGGTGTCTATGGTATTGACTATTGCTTTTTCTATTAATCTCAGTCCTTGTCAATTAGGGCCTCAACAAGATGTATTTTTTTACTTCGATGTGATTGCTCTGCCACTGTGGGCTTCATCTTCAATATCGTCTTGTTCTTTCTTAAAATAAGTTCTCCATTTGTAAACTTATGATTTATTTGGGGCATTGTGTCCATAAACTTTTCGTAAAGCATCAATGATTTCACCATTCTTCCATCCAACTTTCACCAGAAATTTGATGTTTGTTCTTGCTTCAATTTTAGCAGAATCCATGTTGCTCTAGTGGGAGCTCTTTTCAAACTGATTTCTTCTTCTCAGTGCCTCAAACTAGCTCCTCTTCAGACGTGTTCTAAGAAGTTAGTACAAGTTTCTTTTGGTGCAGAAAAAAATCTGAAAAAACAATGCCTAGGTTTTTCATAATTTGCACTTTTCATGAAAAAAAATTTTTTTTTTGAGACAGAGCCTTGCTCTGTTACTCAGGCTGGAGTGCAGTGGTGCTATCTCAGCTCACTGCACCCTTTGCTTCCTGGGTTCAAGCAATTCTCCTGTCTCAGCCTTCCAAGTAGCTGGGATTACAGGTGCATGCCACCAGGCCTGGCTCATTTTTGTATTTTCATAGAGACAGGGTTTCACCATGTTGGCCAGGCTGGTCTCAAACTCCTAATCTCAGGTGATCTGCCCATCTCGGCCTCCCAAAGTACTGGGATTACAGGCATAATCTATGCGTAATCCAGCATCCGGACATCCATGACCTTTTTGAAGACTCCTTGTATTTTTCCATTTGAAAAAAAAAAAATGCATCAGAATAATTTAATTGCTCCATTTCTGCCTTCTATCCTTGCTCACCTTCTTCATACCCATCCCCAGCCCAGAATTCTTTCCAGGGGTGACGTCTATAATGTTTGGCTTGTACCTTTTCAGATCTATTTCTATGCATTTGTGCCAGACATGGTGGCACGGGAGGCTGAGGTAGGGGAATTGCTTGCGCTCAGGAGTTCTGGGCTGTAGTGAGCTATACCAATTTGGTGTCTGCACTAACTTCGGCATCAATATGGTGACCTCCCGGGAATGGGGGACCACCAGGTTGCCTAAAAAGGGGTGAACTGGCCCAGGTCGAAAACGAAGCAGGCCAAAAGTCCCATGCTGATTAGATCTATTTCTATGCATTTCCATATGCTTGTGCATATAAATGTTTTATATTTTAACACAAATGAGATCACTCACTATATGTTGTTCTTTATAAGTTGCTTTCCCTTTAAAATTTCATATGCCTTGGCTATCTGGCATCTCTCAACCTTTAGGTGTCCTTAATTTAGAAATTTTAGTTGGCAAAATAACTTTTAAATACATGCAACTATAATTTACGTTGTCATACGTCTTTCAATGGCAGGGTAGATTGCTTTTGATAGCTTGAGATGTGTCTCTTAGTATAAACCAAATTTGAACTAAAATGTGAGAGAAATATTAGAAACCTCTTTTTATCCATCTAGTCTTAACTCCTGGTTATTTCTGTGTAGGCTGCCTGTATTTTTATATTATCCTCAAAACATCTTGCTTCTAAATTTTTACACATAGGTATTGTGCCTTCTCAAAAGCACTCTGATGACACATCTGGTTTTCTTTTTGATTTCCTCAGCAGACACATCTGTTTTATTATAGCTCAGCAGGAATTATGAGAGAAGTCGTTTTAAGAAAAAAAGATTTACTCTTTTTTTTTTGAAGCAAACTAACAAGTTTATAGAAAGAGCCTGTCTTGACTTCAAACCCATTCTCTATGACAATCTGGGATGGTGCAGTATCCCTAGAACAGAGTGGCCAGTGGTAGGTGGATCAGGTGGGGTGGAGTGTGGATGCGGAAGCTTAGGCAGGCTAGAAGTTTAGATCTTCATGGCATAGTTTCTTACTTTTGCCAAAGATACAAATTCTCAAAAAACTGGGCAATCTCATAAATACAAAAATGTTTCCAAAGACAAACACACATGGTTTTATATTAGCTACTGTTTTGGATTTTTCATGTCTGTATCCTTGCCATTAGTATTCTTGCAGATGGCTGCTTCTGCTTAATAGTTCTCTGCTGTGAAATTTCTCAATAAGTTTTTATCTCTGGAGATGATTTGGGGCTGGTGGGAATTTGGGCTCTGGTTTTGTGCCATTTGCAGGTGCCAGGTGGATTATGAGCATTAGAGCATTTCACAGGAAATGCTTACCCTCGCTGCAGTGAGTTTAAAAATGGAGGGGCCCGCTGCCTCACAGCAATTCTGAGAGTTTCTAAAGGCCCCTAGAAGTGAGGAAAGGGCTACTCATGGCTTTTGGGTGGTGGGCTAGAAGGCAGGGTCCCCTTGTGCAGCCAGATGCCTTAGCCTTATAGAGGGCCTGCTTGCTCAATGACAGGTGTAGTGGAAATTCCTGCCTACACTTTCGTGTGCATCGCCATGGACAAGGTCGGGAGGAGAACAGTCCTGGTTTTCGCCCTTTTCTGCAGTGCACTGGCTTGTGGTGTCATTATGGTGATCCCCCAGGTGAGTTATTGTATGTTTTATTTACGGAATTGTTGGTTATACTGTGACAGTTTGATGGGAAGAATTTTAGCTTATTACAGTTAAGTATGAAGGTCAATTCAGAGTATGAATTGGACAGCGTATATAATACTTAAAAATATGTTTTCTTTAAAAAATTCTTTTTCCGTTATGTAAGTAATATATGTTAATTATAGAAAATTTAATGAGAAAAATGTCAAAAAAAAAAAAAGCCCGACCTGGGTGCAGTGACTCACACTTATAAAACAGCAGATCAAGAGGCTTAGGTGGGAGGATGGCATGAGTTCAGGAGTTTAAGGCTGCAGTGAGCTATGATCAAGCCATTGTACTCCAGCCTGGGTGATAGAGTGAGACTCCATCTCAACAAATAAAAAGTCCACAATCCAATTCCCAGAGATGACCAGTGTTGTATTTTGTAAAGGCAATAATTTTGTGTGAGGAAAGTCTATCACACCTTCCAGCATCATCATCATATTGAACATTCACTCATTTATTAGTTCGGCAGATACCCACCATCTTTTATGTGCCAGGTGTAGGGAACACATAGTGCATCAGGTTTCCGTAAGCGTAACAAGTGGGCACAGGGCAGGTGTGTGTCCTCTTTTGTCTAGGGTGGTCAAGGATGATGTGCCCCTCAGAGGAGGTGACATGTGATCAGAAACCTGAATAAGGGAGGCAGCCATGGAGACATCTGAAGGATATGAGTCAGGTATTCAGGACTCTTAGATTTTCACTATTCTGTTTTTCATTGCAGGAGATTAGTAGTTTCCAGTGTCTGGTATGTATAAACACCCCGAGGAGCTTGTTTTTAAAAACAATTTCTTAGTGAGAAACGCTGCCCAGAAACTACTGAAATGGTTTTCATACTTCTATATTTTGGCAAACTGCATCCCCCCAAAATACCTTTTGCATCCAGAATTCTTCCTCTCTGCCCCAAAAAGATGTTATCAGACCTGTTTTTAAATTCTTGATTTGGAAAATGTCACTATAACAGTACTTAAAATATTTTATTTAATGTTCTCTTGTGATTATATAATCACTAAGCAATAGTATATCAGCATTTAGAGCAAAGCATTTTAAGTTTTGCATATGGTTTGAAATGTAATTTAAGCTAACGAGTGACTTCCTTTTATAGTAGCACTTTACTTAATGATTAGGATTGATGAGCCAAATATTTTATGTAATTAAATTTCCAGGTGATTGATACACAACTCACAATGCAATAAAACTATTCAGGACAAGGAAGTCTCTGCCAATTTGAGGGAACTTCATCCACACCTTTTAAAAAGTAGTTTGCAGTTATGACAGTTGAGTAGTTGGCAGCTGCCTTTAGGTTGGTGAAGAGTTGGGGAACACCAGAACCTTTGAGTTCTATAGTAATAGGGAAGATGAGAAAGAGGCTGATGGAGATTTCTAGAAATAGAGCACTAACCCACAACCACAGATTTCTTCCCTTCAATAAAATTTTCCCCAAATGATAATGCCAACACAATACAAATACTAATTAACAAATAATATCCACAGTTGTAATTAAGGTGACATTAGCTGCTTTAATAGAGACGGTCCAGAATCTCAGTGACTTAACAGAAAGGATGTTTGTCACCTGCTCATAGAAAGTTCTACGGTTGGCCTGGTTGGCCAAAGTGGGAGTGGTGAGTGGGTGTTCAGGTCCACGGAGTCATTCAGGGACGCAGGCTGACAGAGGCACTGCCTTCCTTAACAGGTGAGCCCCAAGGCCACCCTGGGTCTCAGCATCCAGCTGGCAGGTCGGGGAGGAGGGAGATTTTGGAATATGGGGTGTCTTTGTTAGTTACCTCTGGAAGTGGAACACATGAGGTAGGATAGAAACTGAGGTAGAGATAAAGGTTTTGCTGTTGAGGAATATATCAGCCACAAACAAACAAACAAAAAGTCTGTACTAATAATTCAGTTATCACTTCCAAATTATTTCCTGAAGATACTTTATAAGCCAGGAATTACTGCCACAAAGGGTACAAGTTGTTGTTGTTTTTTTTTTTTTGAGACAGAGTTTTGCTCTTGTTACCCAGGCTGCAGTGCAATGGCGCGATCTCGGCTCACCGCAACCTCCGTCTCCTGGGCTCAGGCAATTCTCCTGCCTCAGCCTCCTGAGTAGCTGGGATTACAGGCACGTGCCACCATGCCCAGCTAATTTTTTTTTGTATTTTTAGTAGAGACGGGATTTCACCATGTTGACCAGGATGGTCTCGATCTCTTGACCTCGCGATCCACCCGCCTCGGCCTCCCAAAGTGCTGGGATTACAGGCTTGAGCCACCGCGCCCGGCTGTTGTTGTTGTTTTTTAATAAATAGATTAAACAGAGACAAGATCTCACTCTGTCACCCAAGCTGAAGTGCAGTGGTGTGATTATAGCTCTCTCTAGTCTCAAACTCCTGGCTTCTCCAGTAGCTGGGACCACAGGCATATACCATCACACACAGCTAATTGTTTTGTTTTTGATTTTGTAGAAATGGGGTCTTGCTCTGTTGCCCTGGCTGGTCTAAAACTCTTGGCCTCAAGTAATTCTCCTACCTTAGCCTCCTAAAGTGCTGGGATTACATGTGTGAGCCACTGGGCCCAGCCCACAGTTGTTTTTATGGCTCCTTGATTCATTCTGTTGGATCAGTTCCAGAAGGAGTGTGGAAATTCTTGGTGCCACCGGCACTGTCTGGGCGTGTCTCCTTCCAAAACAGTCTTCCCACCTGGCTTTTATCACAGTTCAAACCCTCCAAAGTGGGCGGAGAGGAGAGGCACACTCATTCTTTCCTCTACATTCCATAAAGATGGAAAGCTTTTACAGACTTTGAGTAGAGCTTAATATATTCAAACAGAAAAATATGGCTCTTCATTGTTCTGAAAAAATACTGAAGGAATTAAAATGTTTTAAATAGTTATTTTAAAGATTTTATATTTTCCTTTAAAAATATTACTTGTGATGATCTATTTTGCTAAATTATTTTCAGAAACATTATGTTTTGGGTGTGGCAACAGCTATGGTTGGAAAATTTGCCATCGGGGCAGCGTTTGGCCTCATTTATCTTTATACAGCTGAGCTGTATCCAACCATTGTAAGGTAAGGATGGATTATTTTCTGGTTGTTTCCCTGTTATTTTTTCACTTGTGTGTCATTTCATTGTATTTGGCCTTTACATGTAAATGCTGGATTTTTTTCATAGAAGTTACCTGGATATCTGAGATGGGAAAATGACATGCTGATGCTAATTCTGAGTCTGAGGCGTTGTACCTTATTAGTAAGGATATCAAACAAATTATCCTGAAATAAGACTCTATTATTCCAAAAACATTTTAAGTTTCAAGTACCATAGACTTTCACTGAGTCTCTGTATTGACTCAAATCCTAATTTCTCAGGATGTGTCTCTCGATGTTCTGATGCCAGTTGTGTTAGTCGGCTTGGGCTGCTGTTACAAAATACCACAGGCTGGGTGGCTTAAACAATAGGAATTTATTTTCTCACAGTTCCGGAGGCTGAAGCCCAAGAACAAGGTATCGGCAGGTTTGGATTCTCCTGAGGCCTCTCTCTGTGGTCTTCAGGTGGCGCCCTCTTGCTATGTCCTCTCGGGTCTTACCTCTGTGTGCACCGCTGGTCTCCCTCTCTCTTCTTATAAGACATCAGCCATATTGGATTAGGGCCTCACCCTAACAGCCTCATTTTAACTTAATCACCTCTTCAAAGACCTTATCTAGATATGCCATTATGTCATAAAGTACTGGGGGTTGAGACTTCAACACTTGAACTTTGGTAGGCACAACTCAGCCCATAACGCCAGCAGTCATTGGCTCCCTGAGAAGATCACCTTATCTGGAGCCCTCAAATCTGGCAGCTCATAACAGTCATTGAGGCATTTCATAAAAAATACCAGTCTTGGGTCCTTATACCAGACTTGCTGGATCAATCCAAGAATGAGACTCGGGATTTTTTTTTTTTTTCTTTTTTTTTGAGATGGAGTCTCGCTCTGTCACCCAGGCTGGAGGGCAGTGGCACGATCTTGGCTCACTGCAAACTCGGCCTTCCAGGTTCAAGTGATTCTCCTGCCTCAGGCTTCTGAGTAGCTGGGATTACAGGTGTGCACCACCACGTCAGGCTAATTTTTGTATTTTTAGTAGAGATGGGGTGTCACCATGTTGATCAGGCTGGTCTCAAACTTCTGACCTTGTGATCCACCTGCCTCAACCTCCCAAAGTGCTGGTATTACAGGTGTCAGCCACCATGCCCGACCGGGACTCGGGATTTTTAATAAGCCTGCAGGTGACTCCAAGTTGCCGCATCCCATCTTTGGGAATGTCTAATGTGATTCCCACTGATTTGGGAACCTCAGGGACTTTCAAGCTTTTAAAAAGCTTTTCCAAATAAGTTTTACTTGGAAACTCTTTATGTGGTGAAGAGGACAGAGGTCCTTTGTGGAAGCTCTGCTGGGGAAACTGGAATCCCCCCAGTGCTCCTGCCTTCTTGCTCCAGGGTCCTGCAGCAGAGCTTCAAGGCCTTTACAGAGCATTCTTTGTAAACCACAGTTCTCGTTGTAGCTCTCATGTCCAGATAAGACAGCTGAGAGCAGGGAGATCAAGTACCTGGTGCAAGACGCACAGCTGGTTCCCCAGCTATAAAGGGAAGCCATCCTTTCTCTGATTCTCCATTGGACTTGTTTTTTTGCTTGTTTGTTTTTTTTTTTTGAGACAGAGTCTGACTCTGTCACCCAGGCTGGAGTGCAGTGGCATGATCTTGGCTCACTGCAACCTCTGCTTCTTGGGTTCAAGTGATTCTCATGCCTCAGCTTCTTGATGAGCTGGGATTATAGGCACGCACCACCACACCCAGCTGATTTTTGTATTTTTAGTAGAGAGAGGGCTTCACCATGTTGGCCAGTCTGGTCTTGAACGCCTGACCTCAAGTGGTCTACCGGCCTTGGCCTCCCAAAGTGCTAGGATTACAGGTGTGAGCCACTGCGCCCGGCCCATCGGACTTTTTGAGTCTTTCTTTGCAACATGATCTTGTATTTTAAAGTGTAAATAGGGTCACACTGCAGCCAAGAGACATTTGCCCTACAGATCTCCCTCTGAAGTTTCATAATAGTTTCCCATTGGCAGTCCACCCTTAAATCCTCCACGTGGCATTTTCCTAACGCCTGCTTTATCAAATATAAGTTTTTCTTTTCTTTTTTTTTGAAACAGAGTCTTGTTCCTTTGCCAGGTGCCAGGCTGGAGTGCAGTGGCGCCATCTCGGCTCACTGCAACCTCCGCCTCCCAGGTTCAAGCAATTCTCCTGCCTCAGCCTCCTGAGTAGCTGGGACGACAGGCATGCGCCACCACGCGCAGCTAATTTTTTGTATTTTTAGTAGAGACAGGGTTTCACTATGTTGGTCAGGATGGTCTCGATCTCTTGACCTTGTGATCTACCCGCCTCAGCCTCCCAAAGTGCTGGGATTACAGGCGTGAGCCACCACGCCTGGCCAAGTTTTTATTTTCTAAGGGAAAAAATTTGTTAGTGAGCTTGGACAATTTCTTAGCCTATTAAAGACCCAATCTTAATGACAACAAATACACAAACAAGATATTAAGTTTTCTCACAGGAAACTTTTTCTAAAAATCTAACTGCTCAGCTAGTGGATTTATCCCTTTTAGGAGTATATTATTTGTCAAGTGCTACAAGTTTGAAAGGCAAGTGACTTTCTGTAGAGATAAGTCCACATAATACCAGCCCAGAGGTGTCTCCTCCTCGTCTCCACAAGAAGGAGGGATATACGAATTGGAAAATCCATTAGTCAAGAGATAGCATAAATATTTCCCTGGGAATTTTCCATGCCCACACACCTGCCTGTTGAAATGCTAGGGCAGGCCGCCCTGTGGACCAGGATGGGTAAGTACATTTGTGTTGGCTGTAGACAGATAAATGGATGGATGGATGGATGGATGGATGGATGGATGGATGGATGGAAGAATGGATACATAGAGTAGGTACACACATATATCTAAGAAAAAGTGTATCAGACTAATGTGTGGCCAGGGGTATAGAATAGCAGAGGAATAACTCCCGGTGTAATTGTCTCTTAGCCCAGCTGTCTGAGAGTAGAGTTTTTCTGCTTCCTTCCTACTTTCCCTCTAGGTCACCCAGAGTGCTTGGGGGAGCAGTCTAAAAATAAATACATCTTCTGTCCATTTTACAGGTTTTGGAACTGAGATTCAGACAAGATTAGGGTCGTGGCCAAAGGCACCTGGCTGGTTAGTGACCCATCAGAACTCAGATCCACATCTTTTGGCCCTTTCTGCCACCCAGTGAAATACACGAGAATTTTTATGGGAGACAGTGCTTAACATTAGCCAGGGATGGTTGCCAGCAGTAGAGCTTTAGCAGCAGAAGGGAAGAAGGTATTTTGGGGTAAGGACTTTGTGAACTCTTCTCAGATCATATTGTAAACGTGGCAGGCAGAATAACAGATTACATTCTAGCACTTACGGGGTGACAATGGTGGAAACTAGTTGAATGCAATAGAGTCAAGTTATGTAATCGCCAATTCATGTTGTAGCTTTGGCTCCCTTGTGGCTGACCCAGGGAAGAAGCTGCTCTAAATCAGGGAGAATGTCTTTGGCATGTCCTGTGGGACCCTTCTGGCCTCTCAGGTGGATTTCTGCTAAGCCAGGAAAAGCTGCAGATTTTCCCAGTTCAGAATCCAGATTGGACCAGATCCATGCAGTGTCTGGCATGTATTAGACTCTTGACACACATGTGCTGAGTGAACGAATGTTATATGCTAAAAAGGTGACAATCCAATCAAATAATGTCAGTGTGCATTACAATTATGAATATTATAGTCTTTTTAAAGATTTTTTTGTTGGATTGGTTGTTGGTTTACAACCACAGATACATGACCTTAAACAAATCTGGTATGTAAATATTTAACATAGGAAATCTTTAACCAGCTCTATGAGCTCCCTAAACACCCTAACACTGCATGCAAAACTTTACTTATATATGATTTCTTTCTCAGAAGAATGCCACACCTTTTATTAGTTTTTTATAAATGTGCGTGACCCAGAAAAGTTGAGGCATCATTAATTTAAAGAAGTACTTACTTGCATAAAGGAACAGTCTTTCCTTATTAACATTCTATACGATTTCTCTAAGTAACCTTTAAAGAAGAGCACATTAAGATATTTCTTGACTTGGCCGGGTGCGGTGACTCATGCCTATAATCCCAGCACTTTGGGAGACCGAGGCGGGTGGATCACGAGGTCAAAAGATCGAGACCATCCTGGCCAACATGGTGAAACCCTGTCTCTACTAAAAAAATACAAAAATTAGCGGGGCATAGTGGCTTGCACCTGTAGTTCCAGCTACTCGGGAGGCTGAGGCAGGAGAATTGCTTGAACCCGGGAGGCGGAGTTTGCAATGAGCCAAGATTGCGCCACTGCACTGCAGCCTGGCACCTGGCGACAAAGCAAGATTCTGTCTCAAAAAAAAAAAAAAAGATATTTCTTGACTCTGCAAAGTTGAAATAGAATACTCCACAGGTATACAGATACTTTGTTCTCTCCCTACCTGAAACAAATTCCTTATTCCCACTCCCTACCTGAAACAAATTCCTTATTATTCTCAATATTAGTCTGGACCAATACACATAAGGGTCTGATCTGCACAGCAGATGAAGGATGGCTTACCTCCACACCCCTACCTTTTTTTGACTTTTTTTTTTTTTTTTGAGACAGAATTTCACTCTTGTTACCCAGACTGGAGTACAATGGCTTGATCTCAGGTCACTGTAACCTCTGCCTCCCGAGTTTGAGCGATTCTCCTGCCTCAGCCTCCCAAGTAGCTGGGATTATAGGCACGTACCACCACACCCGGCTAACTTTTGTATTTTGGGTAGAAACAGAGTTTTACCATGTAGGCCAGATCCGCCCACCTTGGTCTCCCAAAGTGCTGGGATTACAGGTGTAGCCACCACACCGGGCCCCTTTTTATGTCTTGAATTATCTTGAATTATGTGCATGCTTGTATACACCACTGTTTCACACAATGTAGGTATTGTGATTCTTGAAAACTAAGTAAAATTATTTTCAAGCTTACATATTTTTATGGTCATGTGTTGCCTAATGATGGGCATATGTTTTGAGAAATGCATCCTTTGGTGATTTGTGGTTGTCAGAACATCACAGAGTGAACTTATACAAACGTAGATGGCCTAGCCTACTACCCAGGCTGTGTGGTACAGCGTGTTGCTTGCTCCTCAGCTGTGATCCTCCACACCATGTAACTGCACTGAACACTGCAGGCAGTCATAACAATGGTAAGTATCTGTGTACCCACACATATTGGAAGATAGAAAAAGTCGAG
Organism: Cebus imitator; assembly: GCF_001604975.1. Taxonomy (NCBI): domain Eukaryota; kingdom Metazoa; phylum Chordata; class Mammalia; order Primates; family Cebidae; genus Cebus; species Cebus imitator. The sequence goes on along the minus strand of NW_016107546.1, from coordinate 1,726,340 downwards.
TTAAAATGTGCTATTATAATCTCACGGGGCCGTCGAGGCTGAGCGACACGTTGCAATGCGGTGCCTGAACACCCTTATCCTCGCTGGGGAGGGTGGAAGAGGAGCTGCAGGAAGCAGGTCCCTCACTCCCCACGTCACTTGTGCCTTACTTGTCTCGGCCTCTCTCCTCTGTTTCCAGGTCGCTGGCTGTCGGAAGCGGCAGCATGGTGTGCCGCCTGGCCAGCATCCTGGCACCGTTCTCCGTGGACCTCAGGAGCATTTGGATCTTCATACCACAGGTTGGCTTCAGTTTGCAGACCCTTCCCAAGGTGGCAGGGAGGCACAGTTTCTAATTGCTTATTAGCGACTTCTCTACTGTTATTTATTGAAAGCCAGTTCATAATTTCCTAATGGGGTTTGCAGAAACAACCCCATTATCCACAGCTCACCAGTTGGTGAGTAGGGTGGTGACTGCTGTGCGACTGGCCATTGGTGACCTTCCACCACTGCTGAGCTGTGCATTACAACTCTGCCTGCCACAGAAGCGTGTGTCCTCACTCTTCCTTGGAAGCCAGGCCTAGGGAAGGGAGAGCTCTGGTCTCTGTCCTCCCCAGGGCAACTGTGCCTACCCTCTGGCCCGGCCCTTGCCTCTGTGTTTCCACTGAACGCCAGCTGGGCAAGGCGAATTCTGGAGGCAGCCTGCTCCTAAAAGATTCTGTGGTGCCTAATGGAGTGCATTAGCAACCCATGGTTCTCAGCTGACCTGAACCCGAGGGGCTCCTTGTGGGCGAGGCTTCTGGCTCCAGCAGTGTGATCTATTTGCCTGGTTTCAAAGAGTAAGTGCAGGGACACTTAGTTTGCAGATCCTCAGGTAGGGGCTGAGAGGCTGGGAAGGCATGTGAGCACCGCTGCACCTGGCTTTAGTGGACTCTTCTACTCAGGAAGAAGATGCTGGACGAGTGGAGAGCAGGGATGACTTCCGGGACCACAGCTCCTCCCCCTCCCTCCCCTCCAGTGCCTCCTTTCTTTTTTCTGATTGCGCTTTTGATAGACTCAGGCTGCAGGATTCCCTCCTGGCCTCCTCCCTGTCCCCTGACTGTGTGACCTCTCCTCCCGGCTGCAGGCACGCATTTCCTCCAGCCTCATGGGCATTCTCCCTGGACGTCTTACCACAAACTCAATGTCTCCCCACAAACTCAATGTCTCCCAAGCAGAACTGACCAGTGACATCTGTCTCCCATTTTTAGTTAAGGATAAGTCAGTGGCCTCAAGCATGACATGGTGGCATCGGCTTCTTATTGATCCTTTTCTTTCTCCTACCCTTCTAACCCATTCATCACTGAATCCTCACATTCTCTTTCAAAACTGCGCCTGCAGCCAGCCTCCAGTGACTCCCTGTCTTCTCCCTGTAGAAAGTAAAAAGTTCCGGCTGGGTGCAGTGGCTCACGCCTGTAATCCCAGCACTTTGGGAGGCCGAGGCGGGTGGATCATGATGTCAGGAGTTCGAGACAAGCCTGACCAACATGGTGAAACCCTATCTCTACTAAAATTACAAAAATTAGCCGAGCATGGTGGTGTGTACCTGTAGTCCCAGCTACTCAGGAGGCTGAGGCAGGAGAATCGCTTGAACCTGGGTGGTGGAGGTTGCAGTGGGCTGAGATTGTGCCACTTTACTCCAGCCTGAGCAACAGAGTGGGACTGTTTCAAAAAGAAAAGAAAAGAAAAGAAAAGAAAGTTAAAAGTTCCTCTTTAAAATTTCTCTTCTTGTTAAAGAATAATAATAATGAATGCTGGAAATAATAGTTTGTTTTAAAGACTAACTTTCTTCAAAGCCTTCTTACTTTTGCTAATAACCCTTTGTTAAGCCCTATCCTATGTAGCTGTTAGACATGCTCACAAGCATGTAGTAAATTCTATGTCCTTGTACTTTAACCAAGATATCTGTGCTGGACGTGCTCACAGGGATGTCCCAGCTCTCGGCCTATGCCCCTTCCTCATTTAGACTTCCTCTTTTCCTTTGTTCTCTATTGCCTTTACCTACTGAGAAAAGTTTTAAGTTGTTAGCCTATCAAGTTCAGTTTAAATTGTGAAGTCTAGTTCCAACCAACAGAGATCAGACACAGCAGTAAAGACCCAATGCATAAAGAATAAATATGCCTGCCTTTCCTTTGTTCATTGTATTCTCATAGCAAGATAGCTAACCAGAGCACCCTTTCTGTAGTAAGTAAAATTGCCTTGCTAAGAAAACATTTTGTCTGAATGCTAATTTTTCCTTGCAGTACCTAAGAACAAGCATCTGTCTCTAACAATCCTCCCCTCATCAGGGTAGCATAGACGGCACCACGGCCATGACCTAGTGCCCCGGTCAGCTTCAGAATAAAGATCCAAACTCAGCCAATACCCAGGGCCTTTCCCGATTGACCCCCCTGCCCGTCTCCCCTATCCTGTTCCTCATGCAGCTTCCCCCACTCTCCACACTCAGCCACCATGCTCATCCCCTTTTCTTGCCTTGAACCATCTTGAATTATGTGCGTGCTTCCCATCTCCTCCCTGTCCTCACCCCACCCCCTCCCCTTCCATGCCACTGCCCCAATGGCCCCTCCAAAGAGAATGCTCCTCTCTTATGTATCTGTTAAGTAGCGGTCCAGGTATCCTCTTTCCAGGAGGCCACCCAGATCCAGTGACCCCGCCTCTCCTTTTCTCAAGCGTGTCTGTACAGCATTTGTCGGGTGCCTCTTTGCAGTCTCTGTTCGCAGTGTGGTTTTATCATTTGCACATGTGTCTTTGTCGCCTCAGTCAGGCTGCTGTGCTTTGCAGAGCAGGGCAGTTTGCATCCCCACAGCTAGGGCCAGCAGTGTTTCCCTCAGCTTGTGTGCCACCCATGCTGTCATTCACTTACTACTTTAAAATCAAATAGGCTGCCTTTTGGAAATTAGCTTTGTCCTAAACAATAACATCAGTGAGATCATGGGTGTTATACTAGTTATGTGTTTTTCTAAAAGACACTAACATAATCTCACAAGTAATAAAACAGTGCTTGGTACCCCCCGGAGTCCCCTTGTACACACAGTGGGCACCCATAATGCTCTTCAGGAACTGCTGGCTTGGCAGGAGTGTGTCCCATGTCCCAGGAGCAGGTGCTCAGTAAAGTGCTTGGATGTGTCATTGCGGTGTTAGATCCCAGCCTCTATCTCAGGCTGACTCAGGTTAAGAAACCATATGGGCTGTGTGGGAGGTGTTTTTGGGGAGTCTATCACCCTTTTTAGGCCACGGACTTTTCCAGAAGCATCTCCTTTGTGCTAGCACTTATTTTCCTTATTTTGTTTTAAGAAAAGATAAAATGGAAAAGTATTTATTAAAACAAGTTGAACATGCAAAAATGAAATAGATAAATTTATAAAAGCAAATTACTATAAATAGACTAAAACCAAATAAAGATTTTTTTTAATGAATATCTGTAAGGCTCAATTAAGGACTATGGACTTAAAAGGGATCTCTAATTTTATTTAACTGATATTTAAACAAACTCTTTTTATTTTTATTGTTTTTCTGAGACAGAGTCTCACTCTGTCAACCGGGCTGGAGTACGGTGGTCTGATCCCAGCTCACTGCAACCGCCACCTCCTGGGTTCAAGTGATTCTCCTGCCTTAGCCTCCCAATTAGCTGAGACTACAGGCATGCGCCACCAAGCCTGGCTAATTTTTTTTGTATTTTTTAGTAGAGATGGGATTTCACTATGTTGGCCAGACTGGTCTTGTACTCCTGACCTCAGGTGATCCGCCCACCTCAGCCTCCCAAAGTGCTGGGATTTCAGGCATGAACCACCACGCCCTGCCTAAACAAGCTCTTTTTAAAGTGCTTTATAAAAATTAGTCTTAACATAATGCAGATATTGTTGTTCTCCTCATTTTACAGATGAGGAGACTGATGGACAGAAAATAATCATTAGCCCAGGGTCACACACCTTAAACGTGACAGAGATGGGATTTGAGAAGTGAAAACTCTGATCTGAAAGATGTTTATATTTTCTTTTCTGAAAAGAGGCACATGAAAAGTCACTCATTCTGATGCCATTATTTTCTAATAATCTAAAAAATGTGGACACGTAATTAACTTTTTGTGTGTTCATTAACTCATTTGGCAAACATTGACAGAGGGTTGATTTTGAACTAGCCACCCTGCTAGGTGCCAAGGAGCAGAGATGCAAGAAACAGACTGTCTTGAGAGACGTCCATTCTGGTGGAAAGGGCAGGAGAGCAAACCGTCACCAACCCCGGAGAGAAGGGCTGGGGTGGGGAAACGCCAGGTGTGGTGATTTAAAAGATATAACAGCAGTAGGGATGATACATTAAGAAACATCTTGTTTTTCAATATGTAATGGCAGCAATGACAGCTTACATGTATTGGCTGCTTACCGCAGCCAGGCACTGTTCCAGGTGCCTTTTGTGTAATATTTAATTCCACTCAACAGTACTTTGTGACAGATACTGCCGTTTCATCTATTTTACAGAAAAGGGAACTGAGGAGCAGAGAGGTTAAGCAACTTGTCCAAGGCCACACAGGTAGCAGGTGGCAAATACTCAGGCAATGTGGGAATGGAGATTATAAAAGAGTCAAG
>NW_016107546.1:1717291-1721691 GCF_001604975.1 Cebus imitator | reverse complement strand
TTTTTTTGAGACTGGGTCTCATTCTGTCACTGAGATTGGAATGCAGTGGGGCGATCTCAGCTCATTGCAACCTGGGCTCAAGCTATTCTTCCACCTCAGCCTCCCAAGTAGCTGGGACCACAGGTATATGCCACACACACCTGGCTAATTTTTGTATTTTTCATAGAGACAGAGTTTCGCCATATTGCCCAGACTGGTCTCAAACTCCTGATGTCAAATGATCCACCAGCCTTAGCCTCCCAAAGTGCTGGCATTATAAGTGTGAACCACCACACCCAACCTTTAAGAACCTTTTTTTTTGAGACGGATTTTTGCTCTTGTCGCCTAGCTGGAGTGCAGTGGCACAATCTTGGCTCACCACAACCCCTTCCTCCTGGGTTCAAGAGATCCTCATGTCTCAGCCTCCCAAGTAGCTGGGATTACAGGCATGTGCCACCATGTCTAGCTAATTTTGTAATTTTAGTAGAGGCGGAGTTTCACTATGTTGGCCAGGCTGGTCTCGAACTCCTGACCTCAGGTGATCCACCTGCCTTAGCCTCCCAAAATGCTGGGACTATGGGTGTGAGCCACCATATCCAGCCCTCTGAGAACTTTTCTTTTTGCTGAGGGAAAATAACTGGCAGAAAGGAAAAGGTCAAAAGCGTGTGAGAAGGAGGTTGGACCATTGATGGAGGGAGATCTCTGAGGAGGAGGTGAGAGGTGATGGGGTCTGGAGAGCGTAAAAGGATCCACCTGACCAGGAGGAGGGAAGGGTGGGGAAGTGGGGGCTTGTTTCAATGTTTGGTTTGGGGTTTGTGGGATTGTGGGGAGCTGGCCAGGGGAGCAGGAGTAAGGAGGAGATGGAGATGTATGATTCGTTTACTACCTGTTTTTACTACCAAGGTAAGAAGAAAAATTCCATTCTGTTCTGGATCTTCCATTTGATTCTATTTTGCTTTTAGACTTACTCAGTGTTTTTCAGACCCTGACATAGGGCCCTCCTGGGGTTTCTAGATCACTGGATGTACTTACCATGTCTTGAGTGATCAGAAAATGCCTTTAAAATTCCTTTAGAATGTCACTTGAAATTCTGCTACTGCTTCCCGGTTAAGCTTACTCATATATTTCTTAGAATTAGGTTATCAGCGCTCTGCAAAACAAAATAAAAAACTGCCTTCCCAGTTCTCATCTGTTATGGATGTGGTCTGGCATCACTTCACACTTGCTCTATGTATTTTATGACTCTCATTCTCAGATGCTATAAACATACCAAGTGTGAAGATTTATCAGAAAAGTCATACCTTAATTTATTTTTATAGGGTCTTTCTAGCAAATATATTTTGCTAAAGGAGTTTAAATTAAGTAAGGATGGATTGTGTTTTTACAGATTGTATAGAGATTTAGTTCTGTTAATAAAAACCACCTAGCATCTTCATAATGATAAACAGAGAATAGATATGCAGACTTTAATTTTTAATGTGACCTACATTTTTAAAAGCAAACGCCTTGGCGCTAGTCTAAAAGGTTGCCTTTTATGTGTCAAAATCTGGAAAATAAAGAAATCATACCGAACTATATAGGAAATCACATGGATCCCTCCCCCATAAAGTAACCATTTGTTTTCACTGCCTTAGCTTCCCCCAAATTCTGGTTTATTGAAACCTGTATTCATTCATTCATTCATTCATTCCCTATCATTTCCTGAACTCTAATAGTGTACTGATTATTGGGTCAGGGACAGGCTTGACTAAGACAGTCCCTGCTTGATGTGTCCTAGCCCAGGGCTCAGTTGCTTGTCTCCTCCACAAAACTCTGGGGTCTGGAAAGATGCGGCAAGGGTCTTTTTCCTTTGAGACCACAGCTTCTAGGACAGCGCCTCCAGGAGTAATAATGCAGGCAGCAGCTGGCAATTGAGTAGGCCCTTCACGGTGGGTCATGAATGAATGAATGAATGTGTGAGTGATGAGATTAAGTCTCATTGATGAGGAAAAGAACTCGAAGTCCAGCACAAGTAACCAAAGGTCTCACCGAGTAATCACAATGACAACTGTTATGTCAAACTCAATTTCATTATGCTCTGAAAACAGGAAATTCTATTATTTGATGGATGCGTTTCTTGATGTGTCACTCATCATTATTTTTAATTCCTTCTAGATGTTTGTTGGAACTATGGCCTTCCTCAGTGGAGTGTTAACACTGAAGCTTCCAGAAACCCTTGGGAAGCGGCTGGCATCTACTTGGGAGGAAGCTGCAAAACTGGAGTCAGAGAATGAAAGAAATTCAAGCAAATTACTTCCCACAACTAATAATATTGGGCTGGAAAAGACAGAAGCAATAACCCCCAGGGATTCTGGTCTTGGTGAATAAATATGCTGTGCGTGCTGTCTCGCACCTGAAATATTATTTACCTTACTGCTTTTGTATTCGAGAAACCTTATTCTCATCTCCCACATGTTGTTTGTCTTTTTAATAAATTTTGTAAGAAAGTTTCAACGCAAATGTGTTATAAAAGAAATAAAAACTAAGATGAAAATTCTCATTTTTAAAAACTGCTTTCTCATTGCTGCAAAGCATTTTTCCACATTTGTTTTTCTATGTTGCTGATTCCCAACCTTTCCCCACCACGACCCCACCACGCATGCCCGAGGGGGTTCACCTATTTCTATCCGCACCAGAGCCGTCCGTCACGGCTTCCGAAAAGAAGGAGGCATGTGAGAGTACGTTTCTCTAGACAAACCTCCTTGCAGATTCTATTTCTGTTATTTTTCCCCTCTTAGGAGAATCATAGCTCTAAATACAAGTCTCATTCAGAAATGCCCTGTCGAAAAATGCCTGTCTTCACAATTAAACCATAAAAAATCAGAGCTACAAAAATGATTTTGCTTTCCAGAACTTTGAGGCAAGAAGGCTTGATGTACAGACAGTTGCGCTTGTGTTTGGTCCAGATAAGGGACACGCACCTGCTGGGGTCCAAGAGTGAGCTTTCTAGTCTGGCATTCTCATTTTTCCCAAATTTACCAAATTCTCCCTGTAAGTCTCCTTCACAGCCCAGAGAGGCTGTGACATTTTAGTGCATTGCAGACTTTTTCAGTTTGCAGATCATCCAGGAAACTGACTTTAAGTATCATCTGGATTTGTGGCCAATGTAAAAACGTTTGTAAGTAATCTTGCCTTTAAAAAAATAACTTACATGAAGATTTTACTCTCTTTTAGTATACATTTTTTCCCAACTCTACTTAAAACCACAGTCTTCCAAAAACATTAATATCCTGAACATTTCAACTGCAAATTATGTCCTCATTTGTCTGTGGAAGAATGCATTTCAGATTTACAGTCAGTTTCCCATAGGTTTTGGGTTTTTCTTTACTGTGGTTTCATCATAAGTTCATTATTTTTTTCTTTGCTCTTGAGATTTTGCTGTTAGGTATGTCTTACATCTTGCATTTGAATTGGTGAAATATTAGTGTTAACTGCAGAGGCAAGTAGAAGAAGGCAGTTATATAGATGTTGTGAGTTTACAAAGCATTTCCAAGGGGAAAAAAAAGGAGGAATTTAACCTGAATTATCGACTTTGTATATGAGTTTAGTTCCCTGGGTAATTGCTTAGTTCTTCACTTGGACTTTCCATTAACAAAGTAAAAATAAAGCCAAAATTTTTTCTCCCTTTATAAAAGAAAATAAAATATATAGGAGTTTATGGGAAAAAAAGGAAGAAGAAATTTCTTGAATCTTTCTCTCATTTCTTATTTTGTCTCTTTTTTCTTTTCCTTCAGCCTGTTTTTCTACTGCCATCAAAATTTTTCATCTTAGTTAACATTTTTTTCTTTCTTTCTTTTTTTGAGACAAGGTCTGGCTCTATCCCCCAGGCTGAAATCCAGTGGGCTCACTGCAACTTCCGCCTCTTGGGCTCAAGCGATCCTCCCACCTCAGGATTGCAGGTGTCCGCCATCATACCCAGCTAATTTTGGTATTTTTCATATTTGTATTTTTTGTATTTTTTGACAGGATTTCACCATGTTGTCCAGGCTAGTCTCAAACTCCTGAGTTCATGCAATCCACCCGTCTTGGCCTCCCAAAGTGCTGGGATTGCAGGTGTGAGCCACCACGCCTGGCAATACTTTCTTGACTTGACTTTTATATTCTGTTCATTTGCTAAGGTGATCATAGCAGAATACCACAGACTGAGTGGCTTAAACAAGAGAAATTATTTCCTCAAAGTTCTGGAGGCTGGAAGTTCCAGATCATGGTGCCAGCACAGCTGGTTTTCTGATGCCTCTCTGGCTAACAGCTGGTTGCCCTCTTGCTGTTTCTTAACACGGTCATCCCCTTGTGCATACATACCCTTGGCTGGTATCTTTCCCTCGTCTCCCCTTGTGCATACACACCCCTGGCTGGTATCTTTCCCTCGTCTCCCCTTGTGC
>NW_016107546.1:1704960-1717146 GCF_001604975.1 Cebus imitator | reverse complement strand
TGTGCATACACACCTCTGGCCGGTATCTTTCCCTCTTCTCCCCCTGTGCATACACACCTCTGGCCGGTATCTTTCCCTCTTCTCCCCTTGTGCGTACACACCCCTGGCTGGTATCTTTCCCTCTTCTCCCCTTGTGCGTACACACCCCTGGCTGGTATCTTTCCCTCTTCTCCCCTTGTGCATACACACCTCTGGCTGGTATCTTTCCCTCATCTCCCCTTGTGCGTACACACCCCTGGCTGGTATCTTTCCCTCGTCTCCCCTTGTGCGTACACACCCCTGGCTGGTATCTTTCCCTCTTCTCCCCATGTGCGTACACACCCCTGGCCGGTATCTTCCCCTCTTCTCCCCTTGTGCGTACACACCCCTGGCCGGTATCTTTCCCTCTTCTCCCCTTGTGCATACACACCCCTGGCTGGTATCTTTCCCTCTTCTCCCCTTGTGCGTACACACCCCTGGCTGGTATATTTCCCTTTTCTCCCCTTGTGCATACACACCTCTGGCTGGTATCTTTCCCTCTTCTTTTACAGCCAGCAGTCATGTTGGATTAGGGCTCCACTCCCATGACCTCATTTTAACTTAATCACTAGTTGAAGGCCTCATCTCCATGTATGGTTGCATGCTAAGGGTTGGGATTTCAACATATGAATGTCGAGGTATTTCTTTACATTTTTATTGCCCACTGTCTTTGTCAGCTTGGGCTGCTATTCAAAAAATACCACCAACTGGGCAGCTTGAACAACAGAAATGTATTTCTTACAGTTCTGGAGGCTGGGAAGTCCAAGATTTAAGTGCCAGGAAGGTAGGTTTCATTCTGAGGCTTTTTCTCTTGACTTGTAGGTGGCTGACATCTCACTGTGTGCGAACAGGACCATTTCTTTGTGTGCACAGGTGTGGAGAGAGAGCAAGCTCTCTTGTGTCTCTCATCATTGAGGGCACTAATCCCATCAAGGACCCCACTCTTAGGCCCTCGTCTAACCCTAATTACCTCCCCAAAGCACCATCTTCCAATACCATCACATTGATGGGGGTAGGGCTTCCACATATGAATTTTCAGGGGACACATTCAGATCATGACATTTACATATGTATCACTATATCAATGTCTAGTCAGGAAAACAGAAACCACTGGAGATAATTCAAACAGAGAGGAATTTCATGCACAGTTAGTTATGAAAGTGTAGGAAAAACAAAATGGAGAAGTTACCTAGTGATCAGGAAGCCACTACTAACACAGCTGGATTGGGAGCCCACAAGCCTACACTTTCTGCTTCCACTGCTCAGGCAGGAACTACATTTCTGCTGCTGACCAGAAACCTAGGAGCCCATACCTGCTCTGATTCTACCTAACCTGCCTATTATGCTTTCAACTGGAATGAGTTGAATTTTTAGACTAAGTTAGCAGAAATTCACTCTTTTTTCTGGTGTTGACTCTTCTATCCATTATCATGAGTTATCTCTCTCCATTTACTTGGGTCACCATTAATATCTTTTACTAAAGTATGATTCTCTCCATAAAGATTGTATACATTTTTGTTATATTCTTATATATAAATTTCCATTATAATTAGAAATGAGAACTTTCTAATAATTATATTTTCTGGCTGTATATTGCTGGCATAAAAGAAAGTGATTGATTTTATATGTTGATTTTGTATCCGTAAACCTTGATTAAAGTATTTTAATTCAAAAGGAAAAAAATTCTTTATTGGGGCTGGGTGCAGTGGCTTATCCCTATAATTCCAGCATTTTGGGAGGATGAGGCAGGTGGATCACCTGAGGCCAGGAGTTCAAGACCAGCCTGGCCAAACATGGTGAAATCCCATCTCTAATAAAAATACAAAAAAATTAGCCAGGCGTGGTGGTGTACACCTATAATCCCAGATACTCAGGAGTCTGAGGTAGGAGAATTGCTTGAACCTGGGAGGTGGAGGTTGCAGTGAGCCAAGATTGCACCATTGCACTCCAGCCTGGGCAACTCTGTCTACAAAAAAAAAAAAATTTTTTTTTTCTTCATGGGAAGAAAAATTAGGCTTTTTGTTGTAAAAATTTACAAATGTTTATCATGCAGGAAGTCAAACATACTTTTGTTCCTTCAGCATTTCTTAATATGTGTAGCCTTCTGATTTTATACTTGGAAAATGGTGATGTTTTGTATAGATATATATCTATAATCAATGTTTTGTATAGATGTATATCAATAATCGTTGGAACCTAGTCATAATGCATCCAACCTGTCTCTGATTGCAAATATTTCAAGGAGTACTTTGCCATAGCATTGGAGTGATCAGAGAACAAACCACATACAAGTAGGTAAACTTCAGATAGGTGACCTTGTGTCTCAGTTCTGTGTAACCGAGGTTCAGGCACTAACTTGACTTTGACAGGCCACAAAGTGTAAAGGACAATAAAAAAAGCCCTGGCTATAAGCCTTCCCACTTAAGCAAACCAATCTCTCTTTACCTCAATCTTCTCATTTGGAAATTCAGGATGATAATACTCTGTCCCTCTGGAAATGGCAATATTAAAAGAAATAATATAGCGACATCATTTAATGCCTCTCTGTACAGCCCTGATATTTCATAAACCTATTTCTCTGTTCTCTGTATGCGACTCCACCCTCGTTGGGTGTCCTGCCCAGTCTTGGCCTTGGCCCGTGGGCATGGGGGCCCCTCCTGTCAGGACTCCACATGCTGTCACTGTCCGACTGTGCCTACTGCATGCTGCTGTCCTCCCTTGTGGACTCTGCAGGTTAGCTACCTGGAGGTACTTCTGCGGTCTCCATTGTGCCCTGATGGTTAATTTCGGTCCATGATAGCTGCAGGGAAGACTCACTGTGAAACTAATGATGCATAAACTTCAGGCTCCTTGAATTGCACAGGCTCCCGTGATGGAGTTTAATAATGGGTCCACTTGGACATAAGCTTTCATAAAATTTTGTAAATTTGCAAAAGTAAGATCTATTCACTGCAATCAGCTGTGACCCCTGGCTTTTTCCACTTGGTTTTCTATCACATTCCCCCTCTGTCATATGGCATCAAAGTGGTCACAGGCATTCTTTTCTTTCATGATTTTGTACTTTTTTTCCTCTAAAGAGGGTCCTTGAAACTGTATAAACTTCAAGACCCCACAAAAGCTGAATCTGTCCCCTGAATCACTGTTAAAAGATGTGTTGTCAGGGAGGCTCACACTCAAAATATGCTCCGAATGTACTCAATTGGATGCTCTGCTCCGAGGGGCACACCTGTGCCCTTTCTCTCCTACCAACTATGTACTGAAAACATACTAAATGCAAACGGTGCAGGCAAAGGGGCACTTAATAAATTCTTGTACGTGGGGAAGAGGAGTATTTTCTTATCGAAGCTGATAAAGCTGACGATGGCAGCCATCTTTGGCAACTTCCCCCAAGAGAGTGCCTGAAAGTTTGGATGCTTGCTGTTTTACCCGAATTTTCCAGAAGTCACTGACGGTGCTGTTTTTATGTCTGAAGTCTACAGTGCACCAACATTTCACTGGCAACTGCTCGCTCTAAGTAAATTAAATTTTTAAATTCCCGGCCTCTCTCTGGGCTCACCCGTGCCAGCTGGGTCAGCCATTCTGCTGAAACTGCAGCTCTGAAGAACACCTCAAGCAATTCTTGGGAAAAAGATCCACTGTCAGAGATTTCATCTGTAGGAACAAGACCTTGGGGGAGCAGGTGGTCAGCATGCTACTTCATTCTTGATTAGTTAACAGTTTCAGGGAAGTGGATCAAAAAGTGCACCAACCCACCCTGGTCATTGTCTAACTAGAATTATCCCTAAAGCCTGGCTTATAATCTCATTAACCCTGTGAGGGCAATTTCACTGCCCTTCTTCCCTGCCCCAGACTGCTGTACACGTGGGAATCCCTGGCCCCTGAGCCTGGTATCTTCAATAGTCTTCTGAAGAATGTAAGCTGAGGTCCTGCATTTACTGGCCATGGGCATACCAGCAAGGCTAACACCCTGCAAGCCAGGAACACCCGTGAAGAGCACAGCAGGAGTGGCAGGGTGGCTACAGAGACCCCTAAATGTGCTGCAGAAGTTTCAAGTTTCTCCTGAAACTTGAGCAGCAAGTTTCAAAGTTTCAAAGTTTCTGAAGAAGCGTTGGGAAGATTATGAAGCCCAGCTCCCCTGCAGTCTCAGGAAGATGACGTCAGCTCTTTGGGCCTCAACCACTCACCTGGAAAGCAGTAACATTGATTCTCCCCAGGATGTTCCTGAGGTCCCTTTTAGAAGTTACTCTCAGTGATATCTAAATCAGTTTTCCTATCCTTTTTCTGAAGGACCCTTCACTCAAGTCGTAGTGCTACAGCTCTGTGCAAAAAAATAAATAAAGGATTTATTAATCTTATGTTTAGACTCTTAGTACTACAGAGAAGATTTCTTTCTGGGTTTCATTTCTAAGTATTTCCCCCTCTTCTTGCTTTTCAGGAAAACAGAGTCCTAACCTGGGCCAGGGGAAGGAGCCTTCTCAGATCTCTTCCATGGCTCCCATTACTTTTTGAGGACAGTCTTGCATCCTAGCCGGATCTCCAGCACTTTCACACTGTGGTCTTGTGCAAACCTCCCCGTGAACTCCTCACTCTTTCCTCAGCTCATTTTGAACTTCCTGCCTCTGTGGCTTTCCATATCCTGAGACTTTTCTCCCTCCTCTTCTTTGTCCATTGAAATCCCATTGATTGTTTGGGGCCTTCCTCACTTCCCATTGATGCCCCTGGACTGGCCACTTGGGTCCACCATACTCCTCTGTCTCCTGAGCCTTCACAGCAGCTGCAGTCTGTGCTGTTGGTTAGAGGGCAGTCTTATTCTGCCTCGTTTCCTTTCTTGAGGGAGAAAACTTCTCAGAAGTCCTTAAATATCTTATTGCCCTTGCAGTATGTCTTGGACAAAGTGACTGCTCTTTAAATGTTTGTTGATTGATTTTTATAGTAGGTGCTTAATAAAATATGTATACCACTTGTGATACTGGGAAATAAGTGTTCAGTTTTCATTCCCATTTCCTGACATACAGATCCTAAAACGTTGGAATCTCCAGAGTGATGAGTGTCTTTTGTATGCTAATGAGATGTCTAGTGGCTGGGACCCTCTAGTAAGCTTTAGGATGGGGGCTGATCATCTGGAAAACACAAGACAAGATCAGAAAGTGGGGCCTTTCAGCCCTATCCCCAACCTCTGGGGAGAAGGGGTTGAAGGTTAAGTTGGCCGCTGGTGGCCAATGTTTTAACCATCATGCCTACATGCTAAAGCTTTCATTAAAAAAGGAAAAACACAAGACACTGTTTGGGGAGCTTCCAGATGGCTGAATACATGGAGCTTCCTGGAGGTGGTGCCCCCAGAGAGGGCACAGGAGTGCCTTGCCGCTTCCCACATGCCTGGCCTTGGCCCTCTCTGCCCCGTGGCTCTTCATCTGTATCCTTTGTAATATCCATATCAGTAAATGGGTAAAGGTAAGCAAAGTGGTCTCCTGAGTTCTGGAGCCACTCTAGCAAATTGAACCATTATCAATTGAAAGTGAAAAGAGGCTTGTGAGGACCCCAATTTATAGCCCATCAGTCAGAAACCCATAACCTGCAGCTTGCGATTGGCATCTGAAGTGAGGGAAGTCTTGTGGGACTGAGCCTTCAACCTGTGGGATCTGACACTATCTCCAGGTAGCTGGTGTCAGAACTGAATTGAATCAGAGGACACACAGCTGGAGCATCTGCTAGGGAAGCTACAGAATGGGATGCTTGGTGTGTAGGGAGACAACACTCACCACCCGGTTACAGGAAGTGTTTTGTACTCAGTGACTGTCACAATATTGAGCATAGCAGGAGAAAAAGCATCTTCCTCCCCCTGCCCTCAGACCTTACAGAATTGTACAGATCTTAATTTATCAGAGACCTAAAACAACATGGCATCAAAGTGGCCATAGGCATTCTTTTGTTTTCTTTTTTTTTTTTTTTTTTTTTTTTTTTTTTTTTTTGAGATAGGGTTTTACTCTGTCATCCAGGCTGGAGTGCAGTAGTGCGATCTTGGCTCACTGCAGCCTCAATCTCCCAGGATCAAGTGATCCTCCTACCTCAGCCTCTTGAGTAGCTGGGGCTACAGGTGCATACCTTCATACCTGGCTAATTTTGTATTTTTGTAGAGACGAGGTCTTGCCATGTTGCCCAGGCTGGTCTCCAACTGGCCTCAAGGAGTTGGAGACCAGCCTGGGCAACATGGCAAGGCATTCTTAGTTCATTCTCAGTTTTCAGATGGGCAATGAAACTCAGAAGTTAGGTGATTTGCTCAGGTAAAAAGGCAGGTCTCTTGAGACCAAAGTTTGTGCTTTGGTTAAGAGCCTGAGCCTTGATATCAGATACCCAGACTTGGTTTTACCTCTTAAGAGACCCCGTGTCCTTCCTTGTTGTCTTAGGGCCTCCATGTACTCATCTCTAGAATGGGGTTAGTGATAATGGTACTCGCTTCATAGGGCGGTTGTGATATGTGGTGTCATACATGTGCCTAAGCACACGGTTAATGCTAAATATACATTATTGGAAATACTATTGTCACTATTTTGACACATCACACTGCCTCCCTGGAAACAAACTTGTTAACTGCAAAATGCTTCATGCCTAGAGCACAGTAGACACCCATCAAATACTGAATCCCTTTTTTGAATATGTGGGTTAAAGCAGGGATCCCAAATTCCTAGGCCACAGACCACTACCTGTCCACAGCCTGTTAGGAACTGGGCCTCACAGCTGGAGGTGAGTCGTGGGTGAGTGAGCGAAGCTTCACCTGTGTTTACAGTCGCTCCCTATCATTTGCATTACCGCCTGAGCTCCACCTCCTGTCAGATCAGCTGCAGCACTAGATTCTTAGAGGGGCGCAAGCCCTACTGTAAGCTGCTTACATGAGGGATCTAGGTTGCGTGCTCTTTATGGGAATCTAATGCCTGATGATGTGTCACTGTCTCCCATTACTCCCAGAGAAAAACATGTAGTTGCAGGAAAATAAGCTCAGGGCTCCCACTAATTCTATGTTGTGTTGTATAATTAGTTCATTATATATTACAATGTAACAATAAAAAAAGTACACAATAAATGTAATACACTTGAATCATCCTGAAACCATCACCCCATCCCCAGTCTGTAGAAAAATTGTCTTCCACGAAACCAGCTCCTGGTGCCTAAAAGGCTGGGGATGGCTGGGCAAAAGAATCATGTGGTTCTATCCTAGATTATCTCCTGAATGATGTTTCCAGCTCCAATCAATCAACAACATTACTCAGCCCTCACGCCCTCCTTCCTGCTTCCCCACCAGCTGACCCAGCAGAGCCAGGCAGCTGGCTGTGGGCAGCCAAACAAGGTCGGAAGTTGGACAGGCTTACCCATTATTCACCATGCCTACAAGTAAGCTGGAGAAAGCCCAGGCTGGCGGCCAGAGGGAGGGTTTGCAGGCTAGAAAGGAAAGGGCTTGGCAGAGACAGTGCCACGGAGACGGCAGGTTGAGGTCACTTGCTCCTTTCTCCAGGGCAATGGGTGACAGAGACAGCTGTACAAGCCAATGGTAAGTAAGACCAGGGGGAAATGTCCTGAATAGGTCACCAATGGGAAGCAGTTTCGCTTTCCCTCTGTCTCTCAGGGCACGAGACCAGCTAAGCACCGGGAAACAAGTTTTGGTGCCAGAGACTTTGGTGCCTTCCAAGACTGCTTTTTCAGAGACAGGTACTTGAATTCCTGCTCTCAGCTCAGGGGTCATTCCATCCATGCTCTGGGAGTACGGGGGTGTGTCTGAATAGGGTCAAGGGACAGTGACGGGCCATCGTGCCAGGACATACTGCGCTGCTGGCTCACTCCCCCTCCCTGACAGCTGGTTATTCTAAGCACAGATTGCTTGCCCTTTCAACCTAGTTTATTAGAGCTGTTTTGAGAGAGCTGCTGGACACGGGAGGCCGACGTGCAACAGCAAAGCCAGTTGGGGCATCGGTGGCTGCAGGGCTGCCATCCTCAAGCCTGCCCCCACCAGGCTGCTCCGGCCCGGGTCCCTTCCCTTGTCTTCCCTCGGCCCTGGCAGGCCTGCTCCCTCTCAGCTGACAGCCCACTGTACTGCAGTCAAATTAACACAGAAATGCATAGACTGCTCAAGGAATGGGAATAACACACTAAACCTCATTGGAGGGCTTTAAAGCCTCATAGTGTGAGAATCTTCAGAGCTGAAAAAGAAAGCAGAGACCATTAACAGCCAAGCCCACGTTTGTCCTGCCAACAGCCCTTGCTGAGGAAGCTGCCCACTCCCTCTGGAGGAAAGGTGAACCTGTGTGTGGGAGGTCATGGTTTGTACCATGTGGCCCAGTGCCCTGACCACTGTGCTGTGGACAGAGAAAGGCAACTATGACAAGGGCAGATTCAGAGGCTGGCTTAGCCCAGCAAGCTTGCCTGGTGCTAGAATTTTGTCCAACAAGGGTGGCAATGACCAGGTGGGACAATTGCATTTTCTCTGTCCGGAGTTTAAACCTGAGAGAGAGTTAGAGCAGGAACGGATGGGGAAAGCCAAAAACAGGGAAACAAAGGCAGACGGGGATGCTGACAGTGGACCAAGGCTCCGTGGGTGAGGGGTGGGACACTGGGTGCCAGCCCCAGGATGCCCAGCTTGGGCTCCTGGATGTCTGCTACCGAGTTCCAGCTCGGTCGGAAGACCTCCACCCAGGCGGCGCTGAAGGCAATGAGAAGCAGACACCCAGGTAGAACAACAAAGTGGGTCTATCCGGGGTGCCAGCGAGCTGAGAGCCTCAGGAGCTGACAGCATTCCAGGCTGAAGGCCCTGAGCAGATGCTGATCCATGTATTCTCTCTTAAAACGTGATTATTATTAATAAACAGGTGTCCTGTATTCACTTATAACTCAAAAATATTCCAAGCAGGCAGCTGTTACCCACCTACCACTAATCACAAACTAAAAGGTATTCTCCACAAGGGAGCCATGGGGGCAGGGTAAATTTAATGTTTCTCAACAATCTGCCCCCTGCATTTCCATTCAGACTGTCCCAAGGAGCCCCCTTTATGAGGCCACCTCACTGGGTCTCTCTTGTTTACCACCCAAAGGAGCAAGTCATCTGTCCGTTCTGTGTTACGGATGAGGGAGTCGAGGCAAGGAGACCACAAGCTACTCCTGAGGTTACAGGACCAGTCCAGGACCGAGAAGGGGCCGGTGTCAGAGGCAGATGTCAGAGGAGATTGAGTTCAGCTGCTGAAACTTTCTGTGACGTCCTTCTTATTAGAAACAAGTTTGTAGACAGAGTTGAGTTTCGAGTTGCTCATGGGTCATGACCCTCACCACCGCTCCCCAGGTGGTTCCTGGGAGCAGAGACTACAGCTCTGTGGTTTTTCATCAGCCTTCCCTAGGTTGTAACCATAAGGAAAATGGTTTTGGAAAGGGGGAAGAGGCCTGGTGTGGTGGCTCACTCCTGTAATCCCAGGACTTTGAGATGCTGAGGCGGGTGGATCATGAGGTCAGGAGTTCGAGACCAGCCTGGCCAACATGCTAAAACTCCATCTCTACTAAAAATACAAAAATTAACTGGGTGTGGTGGTGGGCACCTGTTATCCCAGCTGTTTGGGAAACTTTGGCAGGAGAATTGCATGAACCTAGGAGGTAGAGGTTACAGTGAGCTGAGATTTCGCCACTGCACTCCAGCCTGGTCGACAGAGCAAGACACCATCTTGCAGGAAAAAAAAGAAAAAAGGAAATGGGGAAGAATGGGTAGAAAACTCCCTCCAAATGCAGAACTACTTACTGACTGTGTGTTCTAAAGGCAAATCCAAGCCGGTTTTGTGCCACTCTCTAAAAACCCGTAGAGTCCTTGCTGCCCATACCCCATTAATTAATGGAAAGCGAGCTTATAGGGATATCCTCTTTATCCCACAAGAAACACCAATAGACTAAGTTTCCTTCTGAGTGGCTGAAGACCTAAGAGAAAAACTGTCAAGGCCAAACTTTGTCTGGATGGAATAATCCTTAAAATAAGGTGTATATTTCCCTCTTTACAGGCCCATGGACACAGCACGGATTGCAGTTGTGGGGGCAGGTGTGGTGGGGCTCTCTACGGCTGTATGCATCTCCAAACTGGTGCCCCGATGCTCTGTTACCGTCATTTCAGATAAGTTTACTCCAGATACCACCAGTGATGTGGCAGCCGGAATGCTTATCCCTCACACTTATCCAGGTGAGAGATTTCAGCTCCTGTGTCAGACACAGTAGATGTCTGATGGAATGATGTTAGTGGAATTCTGTCGACAAAGATGGCTGGCTATAGGTATAAGGGTAATATCTGTTTTTTTTTTTTCTTTTTCTTTTCTTTTTTTTTTNTTTTTTTTTGAGATAGGGCTTCACTCTGTCATCCAGGCTAAAGCACAGTCGTGTGATCTTGGCTCATTGCAGCCTCAATCTCCCAGGCTCAAGCGATCCTCTTACCTCAGCTTCTTGAGTAGCTGGGACTACAAGTGTATACTTTCATACCTGGCTAATTTTTGTATTTTTGTAGAGATGAGGTCTTGCCATGTTGCCCAGGCTGGTCTCCAACTCCTGGCCTCAAGCGATCCACCTGCCTCGGCCTCGGTGGATTACAGCCACCATGCTTAGCCATGATGTGTGGTTTTCACATCTTGTTGGTTCATCTCTTAGGACAGCCTCAGTTATGCTGCAGGACAAAAACAACCTCCAAATCTTAGCAGCTTAAAAGGCAAAGGTTTGTTCGTGCTCACACTACATGTGGGTTGAGCATCAGCAAGGGGCCAGCTTGTCATCCAGGGACCTAAGACGATGGGGCAGCTGTCATCCTGATTGTCATCAGCGCATGTGCCCAGGGGCAGGGATCTCTGAGGGTCTCACTTTTATGATTAAACACTCTGGACAGGAAGCAACTTTTAACACTTCCAATGATAACTCTTTGGCAGAGCAGGCCACATGTCCCCACCCTCAGCAGAAGGCTAGCAAGTGTGACTCTATAGTTCCTAGAAAATGTGTAGCAAAAGCATGTGATGAACAGCACTGACGATTACATGATTGGTGGCTCTGCCTTTCCACTGACGCTCAGTAATGACCATCAAGTCAGAAATTACTTGTAGTAGAACTAAAATTATCCTGTCTTCTAAGCCTGTATAAGAATAATTATCAATATGTTTGTAATTAGTCGATCATAGTTAGTCAATATGTATTAAAACCTGAAGATGCATGGATTTTTTTTTTTTTTTTTTTTGAGACAGAGTTTGCTCTGTCACTCAGGCTGGAGTGCGGTGGCGTGATCCTGACTCACTGGCTTACTGCAACCTCCACCTCTGGGGTTTAAGCAATTCTCGTGCCTCAGCCTCCTGAGTAGCTGGGACTAAAGGCATATGCCACCACAACCAGCTAAGTTTTGTATTTTGAGTAGAGACAAGGTTTCGCCATGTTGATCAGGCTGGTTTCGCCATGTTGATCAGGCTGGTTTCGAACTCCTGGGCTCAAAGTGCTGGGATCACAGACGTGAGCCACTATGCCCCGCCAGTGCATTGATTTTTGAACAAGTCCATGCATCCTTTCCTTTCTGCATTTTCCACTTGAAATGAGAAGAGGAAGAAAATAGCATTAAATAGATACAAAAATCACACTGCAGAAATGAGGTTTATACTCACTGTCCCCATTTTCCCATTTCTATTGTCATTTTCCTCCTTAATTTTATTTTTTATCAAAGTTATATATGTCCAAAGTTTAAACGATCAAAGAGTTTACACCATTGATTACAAACCCCAGCAATCTGGAATATAAAAATTGCCCTGTCCTTTTAATCTGGAAACTCATGTTCTTCAATTTGAGAAGCAGTCTTGGAGTTACTCAGTTGTTAACTTCCTCCCTTCTGAAGTCCTTTTCCCTCTTTCTGGAAATGTTAATATGCTGGACCTCCCAGACTGGTCCTCCAGTTCTTTTAGCTTTTTCCTCCTCCTATTTATCTTTCTTTATTTTACTTTCTGAGAGACTTTCTCAATTTTCTTTTTTATCTTGCTATTGAATTTTTTATTTCTACTATAATATTTCTAATATTCCAAAGCTCTTTTTTGTTCTCTGAATTTTCCTTTGTTATAACATCTTTGTGTTAGAGGGTTGCAATGTCGTCCCTTATCTTCATGAAGATACTAATAATAGTTTTTTTTTTTTTTT
>NW_016107546.1:1695803-1704755 GCF_001604975.1 Cebus imitator | reverse complement strand
TTTTTAGTAGAGATGGGGTTTCACCATGTTGACCAGGATGGTCTCGATCTCTTGACCTCGTGATCCACCTGCCTCGGCCTCCCAAAGTGCTGGGATTACAGGCTTGAGCCACTGCACCCGGCCCTAATAATAGTTTTTAAAAACTTTCTCCCTGAGTAGTGTCTGAGTTTCTGTCATCTCCAAATTGTGGGGGCTTTTTGTTTTATGAGGTTCTCCTTTTTCATGACAGAGGCTTTTCTTGGCCGTGTGGTATTCTTTACTCATCTACTGATGTTTATAAGTGGGACCCTGAACAGCAGATAGGAATTTCTGAGTGTTTGCATAGGGCTTGTTGCCAGTGAGCTTGCTGGAGTAAGAGGGCAGGGCCATTTATTTGGAGACATCTGTCATGTCATTCAGTTTAAGTTTTTCTTCTTGAGTGGGTCATGTTTCCCAGGGAAGAGGCTTCCATGTCCTGCCTGGGGAGAGTGAAGGCCCAGATGCCAGCTGGCATTCCAGAAGGTGAGTGGGGAGAGGCTGGGGTCCTAGCATCCAGTTTGCATGGGTTTCCTTAACTCTCCTGTTTTCAGCATGGCATCTCTACCTTTGCTGGTTCTTAGTGTTTTCCAGCCCAAAGACCCCTAAAAAAGAATAGACACATCTTTTGTTAGGGTGGTAATGGCAGTGGCCTTTGCATTGCAGGTCCAGGAACTTGGCTGGTCAGCTCCTGGGAACTGCATCCCAGGAAACAAACACAGGTACCTGGTATGTCCACCAGATGCCAGTTGATATAGTTTGGCTGTGTCCCCACCCAATTCTCATCTTGAATTGTAGTTCCCATAATCCCTAAATGTCATGGGAGGGACCAGGTGGGAGGTAATTGAATCACGGAGGCAGTTACCTCCATGCTGCTGTTCTTACAATAGTGAGTGATTTCTCAGGAGATCTGATGGTTTTATAAGGGGCTTCTCCCCCCTCACTCAGCTCTCATTCTTCTCTTCCTGCCACCATGTGAAGAAGGACTTGCTTGCTTCCTTTTCCACCATGACTGTAAAGTTTCCTTAGGCCTCCCCAACCATGCTGAACTGTGAGTCAAACTTCTTTCCTTTTAAATTACCCTGTCTGGAGTATGTCTTTATTAGCAGCGCCAGAACAGACTAAGACACCAGCTTACTCTTGGTGCTTTTCTTGTGACGAGAGTTCTTGGGACCGTTTTCCAGGCTCTCCCTTGTCTGCTCCAGGCCTGAGTGAGTGTTCAGAAGGCTGCCAGCTAGTCATAGAAACATCCCTCAAAGAGGGTCGCTCATCTAAGGGTTCATCGGGCCATCGAGGCCCGCATTCTCTCTCTGGCCAGGTGGCTGGGTCTCCTGGCCCAGGGTTTTTATCTCTGTGGTGCTGCCAGATAAAGACTTTGGTCTCCTCATTAGGTTTTTTTTCTAGACACTATTCAGATGAGTCCCAGCCATAAATATCTCCTGTGCTCATAAATGCCAATACCGTATGGAGGCCATGCCTGTCCCATAGGGTTGCTGTGGGGATTAAACGAGTTGATATATGTAAAGCATTTAGAAGAGTGCCTGGCACATAGTAAGTGCTATATCGGCATTTACTATTATTCCCACCATTCCAGCTATAGTTTGTGTTACCAGCGCTTGAAGATGAATTAGGTTACCAGCCTTCCTAGACTCACTGTTGAATGGGAATTGCCTGTTCTTTCCAGATAACTTCTGCAGCATGTGAGTCTCCGCCGCTATTTTGTTTTTAAGGTTTGGGGTGAGAACAGGGAGTTGCATTTCAATAAAGCCTCACACACTGGCATAGATTGTTGGGTAAAATCTACTTGAGGTCTAATTTAGTTCTCTCTGAAGCTTATAATTTATTTATTCCTTATTTCTAAAGCAGCATCCCCAGTGTGCAATTTTGGAATATAGTGTTAATTTCACATGGGCACATGTTTAAAATTGGCAGTACAGGTTTGCTACTAAAGAAATATTTATTGGCCCTGTAACAAGTGAATTGTCTGAAAAATCCCACTACTGACATGCCTTCAGTGACCTGGGGGCTTTGCCTGGGAAGCAGTATATCTCCAAATGTCTTTCTATCTGTTCCTTGGATTTCAGGGACATCTCTCCAAGTAGAGCCAACCTAGCATCCTCTCTGCCTCAGTTTCCGTGTCTCCTCTGTGGCTCCCCTCGTAGCAGCCCCTCAGGCTTATTGATCCTTGGTCCCTGCCCTAACACTAGCCACTCTCTCATGATCCTTCCACAGGAAATAGATGGCCACATACTTCAGCCACAGCTGGATTTGTTGTTGATTTGGGGTCATTCCTGCTCTCTCTGTGTCTACACTGGACACTACTATTTTGAGGCTTAAACCCTGCCTCTTGTTTCTTCCCCAACAGGCCTGGTACCCTTCTAAAAGCTGTGTCTGGGTCCAACCTCATGTGCTCTGGCAGAGATGCCTGGGGGATGGTGTAGTCCCCAAATACTGTGCTGACCTCAGAAATGCTACTCTGGCTGGCGCCTGATTCCTTGGTGTGGAGGGTAATGGCAGCCCCTGCTGGGAAGTCTGGCCTGCAGGGGGCTGCCTCCAGCCTGCAAGGCTTGTTTCCTCGTACCAGGAGGCGAGGCTCTAGGGCTCCCCATCAATGTGCAGTCTGTTCCCTGTCCCGGTTGACCTGGGCCCCACACACCTGCCCATGTCATCCATTATGTTTTCAGTCCCCAAGAAAGAGGCCCTCGGTCCTTTGTCCTATTGTCTCAACTCTGTGGCCAGGTGGATCCCTCAGCCATGAATGAAGCTCTGCTCAGTTTGGTTATAGACCTGCCAAGGATCTCTGCAAAATATCTAGTACCAAAGACCACCTTCCAGCCGGCTCGCAGGTCAGGATTGGCCCTTATTGGCCAATCAATGTTTTCCTCCATTGATTAATCATATGAGCAGATATGGACAGCATGTGTCAACATGCAAATCTCTTGCCGCTGACAGACCCTCCACCGCAATGTGGTACTTTATGTTAATGTTCCTCCCTGCTTCCTTATTTTATTTTTGCCTCATTTTTTTTCCAAGTTTCTGGGAAGGAGTTTATTTGAAGCACTGTCATCATCATCATTTTCCTTTCTGTTGCACTTTGCTTTTCTCCGTGATTACAGACACACCCATTCACAAGCAGAAGCAGTGGTTCAGAGAGACCTTTAATCACCTCTTCGCAATTGCCAATTCTGCAGAAGCTGGAGATGCTGGTGTTCATTTGGTATCAGGGTAAGAAATCTGAAGTTGTTTTAGATTGTAGAATGATCTTAACGGGCATTAGAGTTCAACATAAAACATTTATTCAGTATCTACTGTGAGCAGAGTGCTGACTTTGATGCAGGAGGATTCAGAAAGAGCATTATAGGCTTTACTCCAGAGAACTTAAGAAAGACAAGTTGTGGTACTACACTTTTTAACAATAAACAACAATCACAGTTTCGCATCACAAATACGATTGATTTTGGGTTTCCTCAGAGACCATGCAGTGATTTGCAAATTTGGTTAAAAAAATATGTAGGAGGTAAATGCTGGGTTTGGGTGATGTGGGGATGGTGCAGCCAATGGAAAGCAAACAGGTATGACATTGGGATGGCTGCAGAGACCTAGGGAGAGGGGCTTCTTATTTATTTGGTGTCCTTGGAGAATGAGATATTCCAAAGAAGTAAATTTTAGAGGTCACTAAAGTTGTCTTTTGAAGGGCCATTTGGAAAAAAATATTCCTGAAACTGTTACCACACTTCTATTTCATTTTTAAGGTGTAATTTCAGTAGATATCCATAATTAAATGAAAGTTTGGGAATAAACACTATTTAACATTTCTGTTAGTAAGACTAGCACTTAAAACATGACATTTTAAAATATCTTCTTAAACAGAGATCACTAAATATTCTATTACTTTCAATTTACATCTCAGTGTCATCATATGATGTAACATACATGTTGTTGGTGTATGTTACTCATGTAACATACATGTGTTATCCTATGTGATAACACAGTCTTTTTGCAGCCTTCTGAAAAAATGTGTCTTACCTCCTCTTTCGATGTCAGGCTGTCCACTGACATTTTCTGCTAGTCTAGTGTATACACTTGCATTGGATGAATAATTTCTACCCTTTTTCTCTTCTTGCTTTCCATTACCATTGCAAACACCAAGACGATGTTGACATCAGTAATTTCCCAAAAGCCCCTTCCCCAAGTAGCAGCTTTGCTTTTCTATCAATCTATGGATCAATTCTTCTGTATAACTAAATCTAGAGCCAGTTGATGAGCCAAGTAGGAAAAACGTCTCGTTGATTTACAATCACATGTCTTTTTTCCAAAACCAACATGAACCAGTCTCATTCACAAATTTTGGCTCTAAGTAATTTTTGGAAACAGCCATGTTCAAAATTCAAATGTCCTGTGCAACTTTGGCATAAGTACGTAGCCTTATTCCTTTCCTTATTCCTATTCATTCCTTCAAAACAATATATTCAGCATTCTCCAGAATCAGGTTCTTTCTTAGGTATTAGGGCTACAGTAGTGAGCAATTTAGTAATACTGCTTGGTATATAGTACATGCTTAATAAATATGTGTTGAGTTAATTTTTAAGGAAGCCAGACACAGTCCTTCCCTTATGTAGCTTATGGTCTGTAGGGAATGCACTAAATTGAATCAGTTACTAAACCCACTGGGACATGAGTACCAAGAGGAAGGCTAGGGTGCTTTGGAAGCATACGCCTGGAGAAGAAATTTGCTCTGGGAAGTGATGAGAAACCATCCGGATCAAAGTGTTTTATCTGAGACCATCAGGAAGAGTATAAGTTAGATGGGTGATGTTGTAGAGGTGAAGTGGGGGCAGAAACCGGGTGGGAGAAGGAGACAGCGTTCCAGGTGGAGGGAACAGCACACACCTAGACCTGAGTCTAGAGCGACTGTGATATGTGGGAAGGACTGAAGGAAGTCCAGAGAAATGAGAAGCCGTTGAGGGAGTTTACACAGTGAAGTGAGTGGTCATAATTGCATTTCAAAGATGTTTTCTGCAGTGTAGAGAATACATTTGGGGGAAGAGACGATGATGAGATAGATTGGGTAGTAGAAGCAGAGAGTAGACGGACTTGAGAATGCCTAAGAGGTTAGCTGGGACTTGGCGGCTGATGGTGTGTGAGAAGTGAGTAGGGAGAGAGAATCAAACATGATTCTTGGGTTTCTGGGGATTAGCACCTGCCTGCATGGATAGATAACTCATTTTCTGAGTTACGTAGGACTGGGAAAATTGTGTGTGTGTGTGTGTAAATGCATGAGACTTCTAAGTGGACTTATCCGGTAGGGAGTAGGTAACATGGGTCAGGATCTGTTTTTGGAATTCGAGAGAGAGAATGGACTGGAGGTATAACCTTCTAGGTGCTCAGGACTGGAGAGGTGGCCTTCTAAATGTCTGGCCTGTAGGTCATGGTGAGGATATGGAAGAGGGCAATCTAGCCCAGGGCAAGAGTGGGCCAGCACAGAGCACTGCAGTAAAGGACATTTGTACCTTCATGGGGACTGCTCTGAATCAATTACCTAGAGATGCACATTCTGATGTGGGAATTATTAGCAACTATGCACAGCACTCAAATTATTTTCCTTGCTTTTTTTGAGTAATGATGATTTATAACATTTATTCTTTTTTTTGTTTTTCTTTTGAGGCAGGGTATCACTTGTCTAGGCTGCAGTGCAGTGGTGCAATTCAGCTCACTGTAGCCTCCACCTCCCAGGGCTCTGTTGATCCTCCCACCTCCGCCTCCCTGATAGTTGGGACTACAGCCTTGTGCCACCACACCCGGCTAATTTTTGTATTTTTTGTAGAGATAGGGTTTCACCATGTTGCCCGGACTGGTCTTGAACTTCCCCTCGGCCATCCAAAGTGCTGGAGTTATAGGTGTGAGCCACAACTCCTGGTATTATAACATTTATTCATTTACTGATAAAAACAACCCAAGCCGGGCACGGTGGCTCACGCCTGTAATCCCAGCACTTTGGGAGGCCGAGGCGGGTGGATCACGAAGTCAAGAGATCGAGACCATCCTGGTCAACACGGTGAAACCCCGTCTCTACTAAAAATACAAAAAATCAGCTGGGCATGGTGGCACGTGCCTGTAATCCCAGCTACTCAGGAGGCTGAGGCAGGAGAATTGCCTGAACCCAGGAGGTGGAGGTTGCGGTGAGCCGAGATCGCGCCATTGCACTCCAGCCTGGGTAACAAGAGCAAAACTCCGACTCAAAAAAAAAAAAAAAAAAAAAAAAAAAAAAAAAAAAAAAAAAAAAAAAACCCCCAAAAAAAAAAAAAAAAAAACAAAAAAAAAAACAACCCAATACTTACCAATCTAAACATTTGCATAGCAGCTATTAGCATTACTATTACAGCCTTCTTGTTAACAACCAAATCTGGGCAAGAGCTTTTTAGAAAAGAAGTATTAAATTCAATCTTTAAAAGGTATGTTACTTTTAAGATCTTATTTGCCCAGTCACCAACACCTGCCATTTATTTAGCTACTGAGTTATCTGAATCCAAGAGGATAGTAAAATAGATCATTTTCTCTTTGTGTTTATAGAAACTACATTTTTTTAATGCTCTAGGCCAGGTGTGGTGGCTCATGCCTGTAATCCCAGCACTTTGGGAGGCCAAGGCAGGTGAATCACTTGAGCCCAGGAGTTTGAGACCAGCCTGGGCAACACAGTAAGACCCCGGCTCTACGAATAATTTAAAAAATTAGTTGGAAGTGGTGGCATGCACCTGTCGTCCCAGCTACCTGGGAGGCTGAAGCAGGAGGATTACCTGAGCCCGGAAAGTTGAGGCTGCAGTGAGCCATGATTGTGCCACTACACTCCTGTCTGGGTGATGGAGTGAGACCCTATCTCAAAAATAAAATAAATAAATAAATAAATGTTCTAGAGAATGTCACATAAAGTTTATTAGGAATATGTTATTTCACAAATTTCAGGAAAATTTTTCATTTAATGTGTTTGAGTTGGCAGATATTTCAGAGCACTCCTACCGAAGAAGTGCCATTTTGGGCTGATGTGGTTCTGGGATTTCGAAAGATGACTGAGGCTGAGCTGAAGAAATTCCCCCAACATGTGTTTGGTCAGGCTTTTACAACCCTGAAATGTGAATGCCCTGCCTACCTCCCGTGGTTGCAGAAAAGGTCAGTTGAAATGCTCCTTGCTATTTCCTTATCTGTCATAGCGACGAATCATTTCATAGCTATTCATAAAGTACATACTGAAAAGTCTCTGCCATCCCTCAGAGCTCTTTTACATTGTCTTGTCACTCACAAATGACTAGGGCTTTGTAAAACAATCTGAAGACAGTGTTTGTGTCACAAGGACTAAGTCACACCATGCTTATAGCAATTTGCCTGTCTTCCATTTTTGGTGTGTACCTTGATGCCTGACTTATTCCCTATCCTTCTTGCCCCAGGTAAAACCCTCTTGTTGAAACAGTATCTTAGTTTTCCTCATCTGCAAAATGGAACAGTTTGGAAAATATGTTTCCAGCTATAAAACGATATGATTTACTCTAATTCTTTGGATGAGAGAATCGTTTGCTTATTCATAAATTATTTTTGATTTTTTTTTCTCATTTGTGGTAAAGAAAAAAAGTTTCATTATTTCCTTTTGCCTTAAATCAGAACTCTAAGACCAAGGGCCTATCCAAATTATGTCACTGCTTCCTCACTAAGTTTAGCCCAAAATACCTTGAACTTGCATTTTGGCTTATTTTCCAGGACTTTCGGGAAACTAGTACCTATTTTCCAGTTAGGAAACACATCAAGAGTGTCTTCATTTGAGATGCATCAATATATCTGTCTTTAGTTTATTCTGGACTTGCAGGCATGTCGAGGGTTGTGAAACATTGGTCCTTTCGATGCCCATATGTGCATATTTGACAGGTAAATAGGAACAATGTGAATTATTGCATAAATGTTGGAAAAGTGACACTTGACGTAAGCTGGGGCAACAGTGATCTAGCTCTAGATGTAGGTTATAGGATAATTGATTCCTACGATTCACTAATTACACAATTTTTTGTTGAACACATATATGGCATTATGCTAGAAGCTGATCAAAAAGAAGGATAAAATATGATTTCTTTTAAAAATAATTTTCTGGTCTATTGGGGATGACTATGTGTGTATGTGTTTGTATATTAATTAACAATGACAGTAACACACATGGTAAAATAAAGTACAGACTTATGCAGGTTGGAATGAGAGCACAAAGGAGGAAGCCTAGGACTGCTAGGCACATGTCAGTGGCATCAGGATCTAGTTTCGTAGCTTTATAAGTGCTCTTCTCACTTTTACCTCTTAGCAATTTATATAGGACATTATGCTTCTGTAAGTTTTAGTTTTGTAAAACCCATGCCCTTTTGTGCCTTGCTCACTGGCCCATAAATCACTGTTTATATGCCAAGTTTGGACTTGTATATATCAGCTGATAAACGTATATTTTGAGCTGTCACATGATGGAGTTGCCTGCCAGGCAACATGCAAATTTTAGCAGCATCACCAACTTTCCTGAGTGGCAACAGTGTGTAGTGTTGCATTTTTCCCCTTATAAAAATGACTAGAAATAGAAAATTGGAAACACTGATGCTAGTGATAAGAAATTGAGGCATCAGCCAGGCGTGGTGGCTCATGACTATAATCCCAATACTTTGGGAGGCCGAGGCAGATGGATCACCTGAGGTCAGGAATTCGAGACCTGCCTGGCAAACATGGCAAAACCTGTCTCTACTAAAAGTACAAAAATTAGCTGGGTGTGGTGGCAGGCACCTCTAATCCCAACTACTTGGGAGGCTAAGGCAGGAGAATCGCTTGAACTTGGGAGGCAGAGGTTACAGTGAGCCAAAATCGAGCCACTGCACTCCAGCCTGGGCAACTAGTGAAACTCCATCTCAAAAAAAAAAAAGGAAA
>NW_016107546.1:1681462-1695064 GCF_001604975.1 Cebus imitator | reverse complement strand
TTATTACCCCCAAGTCCATTGTGTGGCTTTCTCATCTTGAATTTTTGTCTTAATTATCAGGAAGGTCTCTAGAAAACTTGGCTGGAGCCCTGTGGTCTCTGGCAAATCAGGAAGATGCAGATCAGTGAGAACCTGAGAGTGTTGTTCTCCCTCAGTGACACAGTGAAGGGCTGATCAAGGGCATGGGGACCGCCAGGGGTGTGTGTCAGGGATGGTAATGGGCACAGAGCTACGGGAGGTAGAGAAACTCTGACTCTTAATCCAGATTCCTAACATTTTGCTTCACTATTTTCTCCTTCTTTTTATTCCTTATATGTATTTTCCTCCAGAACCATTTGAAAGTAAGTTGTAGATACGATGCCCCATTATTCCTAATTAATTCTATGTTTGTTAGTTAGTACATTTATTTATTTATGTTTATTTATTTATTTATTTATTTAGAGATGGAGTTTTGCTCTTGTCACCCAGGCTGGAGTGTAATGGCGTGATCTTAGCTCACTGCAACCTCCGCCTCCCGGGTTCAAGCAATTCTCCTGTCTCAGCCTCCCAAGTAGCTGGAATTACAGGTGCATACCACCATGCCCAGCTAATTTTTGTATTTTTAGTAGAGACAGGGTTTCACCACATTGGCCAGTCTGGTCTCAAACTCCTGACTTCAGGGGATCCAACGATCTCAGCCTCCCAATGTGCGGGGATTATAGGCGTGAGGCACTGTGCCCGGCCCCATGTTTAAATACTTAAATACTTGTTCTCAGAACAAGGGTATTCTCTTACAACACAGTACTATAATAAAATCAATATCATTATATTGATACAACACTATAATCTGTGGACCTTATTCATATTCTGCCAATTGTCCAAATAATGTCCACATATAAATATAAATACACACAACACATGATTTTTTCCAGTCCATGATCCAATCCACAATCACACATTGCCTTCAGTTGTCATGTCTCTTGAGTCTTTAGTCTGTCTTTGTCTTTTATTACATTTACAACTTTGAGTAGTAAAGACCAGTTGTTTTATATAATAGAATGTCCCTCAATTGGGGTTTGTGTGAAGTATCCTCGGGATCAGATTGAGGGCCTGCGTGTTGGCATGAGAATGCACAGAAGTAACGTTGAATCCTTACTGCCTCATAGCAGGAGGCCAATGATATCCGTTTATCCCCTTATTGAGGCTGTTAACTTTCGTTGCCCGGAATGCCAGGTATCTCTACTGTGAGGTTACTACTTTTTCTCTTTGTAATTACTAAATATTTTGTTGTGATATACCTGAGAGTATGTAAATATCTTATTCCCATGAAATGAGTTTCTTTGAAAGTAGTACTTTCATCTATGAGTTTTAGCATCCATTGATGATTTTTGCCTGAATTATTTATTACTGTGATGTTTGCCAAGTGATCATCTCATAACTCTATCTACATAGTTTGTTTTCTACCGCGAAGAAGTTTTCCTTTTCCTATATTTATTTATATCAGCATGAACCTATGGATACCTATTTTATTAAATGAATTATAATCTACCCCCTCTTATTATTTTGATGTTCAAATTGTCCAAGATTAGCTGTGTAGGAGCCCCTTCAAACTGCTCCTGTGTCTTTTTGATATGTTCACTTGATTTGCTTTTTTTTTTTAAGCTTTTTGTAGCTTTTTTAATCCTTTTATATTTATTTTTTTTTTTTTTATCTCACTTTTTTTTTTTTTTTTTACTTTGGGGCACAATAAAATCCCACACACACCCAGCTGCGAGAAGAAAAACATTTTCTTTTCATGAATATTTTCCACCATCTTTCCCTTAACACAAATCTGAGGCAATGCCACAATTTAAATTTATGAATTCAGTGCAAGAAGAAATTGTCTTTACTCTTTTTCCATTCTTTTTTCCTCTGTCCCCTGAAATTTTCTGTCTGTTGCAATGTAAATCCTGATTTGAGGTGTAGCTAAAGAACACACCCAGTATCAGACCAACCTCTACCACAACCGGCAGGAAGGCCAAGTTGGCATTTAGAATTTACAGATTCCTGAGAGTGTTGCATCTTCACATGGCAGCAAGGAGGCCCAGGGTCATGGCAGGAAGCACCTGCGCTCCATCCATATCTTCCCTGAAGACAGTTGTCCTTGGCCACTCCTTGGGCTCTGGGGTGCACACAGTGGCACGGTCTGCCCCTGGGAGGAAGACAATGCAGGACCTGGAAGAGGACAGGGAATATGGGGATCCTGGGTCCCCAGAAGACGGGCTGGAAGTGAAGGGAGAGGGTTCTAGGTTGGCACATGCAGGAACCCCAAATACTTCCTTAAGAAGAAGGGCATGGCTGGAGTAGGGCCAGAGCCGGGTCCTCTGAGTGCCCAGCTGAAAGAAGGTGTGGAGATGAGCCAGTGTAAGTTTTGAGTCCTAGTGATAGCCTTGAGCTTATGGGTAATCAGGGAAGGGAGTGTGAAGCATTTCTTCACGAACTTTCTTCTGCCCAAACTTTCATTAAAGCATTGTCTCTAAAGCCTAGAAGTGCAATGCAAATGCGCAAATCCTCCTGGAAGAGGGTGCTCAGTTGCTTTCATTTTGCTTTAACGGCACATTGTTGATAAGGCCCTGGGTAGATGAGGAGAGTTCTGATGGGGCAGGGACGAGGCATGAAGGCCCAGGGCACCTGAAGGGGTGTCACTGTGGGAGGGGGCAGAGGCAGGGACACGCCAGCCTTTCCCCCCAGCGCACAGCCGCTTTCTCTGAGGAATCCTCATAAGTCTCCCAGCTGGCCTGGTGCTGCCCTGCCTCACAGGCAGCGACCTCCTCTGCGGGGGCTGGGAGTCCCCCATATGGGACTGAGTGGGCGCCAGCCCTTGCCCCGGCCCGCTCCTGTGCACCCTGCCGGCTCCCACTCCTCCGAGAGTGAGTGTTTTCGCTCCAGGCAGCCCCCGATCATTTCCACACCGAACCAGATATTATTTGAACGATGTCTTCTTCCTGCTTCCAAAGCACCGCCTTCTAGAAAACAGGCCTGGTAGTTCATCATCGCCGTGTTTTCAGGCCTGACCCCTGGCTGCGGCAGGAAGGCCTGGGAACAACCCCGCCACCCAGTCCTGAGCTGTGGGCCCGCAGTCAGTGTTTCCCGCCACTGAAAGTGACCCCCGCCTGGGGGGTTGGGGCTTGGCGGGGACGCAACGCCATCGGCCTGACCCCGGCAGAGGCGGCGCTACCTGGGAATACGCCACCTCCCGGCTGTGGGTAGGTTATGGATAGCGGGGGCGAGAGGACCGAGGGCTGCCCTTGTCCCCCAGAGTCCTGGGGAGACCTTCGGTCCGTTTGATGCGCGTGTCCTCCAGGAAGGCGGGTGAGAATTGAGTGCCTCGGACAGAAGGCACAGGGTCTGCCGCGGGAGAAGACTTCAGCACCGCTGCCCCTTACCCCCTGCGCCCCTGAGACCTGGCTCCCTCCTGCCCCCGGTGTGGGCCTCCACAGACAGCGCCCGGTGGCCCCTCGCCACGCCGATTGGCTCCCTGCAGCCCGCAGACTGGGTCCGACCAGGCGGTGGAGAAACAGGGACACGTGTCCCTTTTCCTCCCACGGAGGCTTTGCAGCCCAAGACGGGCCTTTCAGGGTGAGCCTTTCAGGCGGGGTGGGCCCCGGTGAGAGTGAGGCGGGGGACACCTGGGGCTCACTCTGGGCTGCCACCCACTGGCCTCCCGCCAGGTGTCGCAGATGGGACGCCACACAATCCCTGCTCCGTCCTCACACTCGGGGTTGCCACCTACGCCTCTTCCACACAGTGTGAATGTTCAGCCTTCAGTGTTCGCACTCAAAAATAAGCATTGGCTCAGCAAGCCACACAGCAATGGCTTCAGCCTAAGCACCATTCTTCTGAAATAATACAAACTTCTACACAAAAAAATTTTTATACTGCAAATTAGATCTGCATTATTTTTCAAAAAATAGAAGAGATCATCTCCTTCTCAAAAAATAAGACAATAATGCCCAATACTATACAGAACAAAAACAAAAACCCCACAGAGTTTGAATGACCCATGCAGGTCACATTTTATATCATATTCTGCCAGTGGAGTTCAATTCTGCTGCTTTTTTACTGGTGCCTTCCAGGAAATGAATCAGGAAGGCAGTAAGTCTTCCTCCAGGCAGCCTACCGAAACCCATCCTCCCGGAGGGACCAGGATTGTCTTGCCTCTGATGACATTCAGAAGACTGGGTGGCCCATTTCTGTGCTGGGCCCTGTAACATGGACACGTGGATCTGTTTTCAAGAGGCCAGAGCTTATCCTGTGTCCTCTAGGAGGCCCCCATGCTGACCACAGCTCTGGTCACACTGAGCTCCTTGCCGGGCACTTCCCTTGCCCCTTGTCTGATTAGGTCTCTCTGTGACTTTCTCTGGGAGACTCCTCTGGCGCCCATCTTTTTCTTCTGTATCTTGTGTTCTACTGCTCCGCCTGACTCACAGCAATGCCCACGAAAGAAACTGACTTCCTCGGCAGCATCATTAACCCCTTAGCCAGCCATGTGTCTTTCCCCATCCCTGCTGCCGGCCATGGGGTCTCCAGGTCACAGCCCCCACCTCCCTGTTTAGTGCTACCCAAGATTCCTTTCTCACCATGGCTTCAGCTTCAGTGGGGCATGGGAATTGTCTCTGATTCCAAGAGCCAGAGGGGAGGAGGGGACTCTTTGCTGCTGGGAGGCTAAGTGTGTGTGTGAGTGTGTGTGTGTGTGTGTGTGTGTGTGCACATTCAAGATTTGCTTAGTGGACCCTTGTTTTTCTCAGGGGCACAGTCAACTCAATTTGGGCATTAACTCCTTGCTGAAACTCCCAGTGAGGTGAAGGAAGGGCGCTGAGGACGACCATCCTCCATGTTCATGGGTCAGGCTGAAGCGTTCCAGCAGGGAGCTAACTTAAGCTTGGGGAAATGAACACTCTTATGTTTTAGGGTGAGGACCAGAGGATGTTGGGCTTGGGCTATTTCATGAGCCCTGCTTCTTGAGTGACCCCCAACCCCATTTCCTCATGGGAGGTTGGGACAAGAGTATACACTCTCTCCAGGGTGAGGCCTTGCTCAGTTGCAAGAAGCCCCAAGAGGAAAGTCACCATGCTTCTTGTACCGCTAACCATGTGACCCCAAACTCCCAGATAACTACCTCATATGGTCATAAAAGCAGCCTGGTAGGAACTTGGTCACTTAACATCTGACTTCTGGGTACAGTTCCCTCCTATGAACTGGTAAAATCTGATGCATTGCCCATGGGATATATAATAATGACTGGGCATCACTATGTGGTTGCATTGCAACAGTATAAAGGTGACCAGTCTCCAGACACGTTTAGTAAGTATCCCTCTGGGATCCAAGGCCTGGGAGCAATTCAGCACAGCAAGCCTGACAAGGCCCAGCCACTAGGATAGCTTAGGAAGTCTGCAGGCACAGGTTGGACTTTTATTAGTAGCTTGACCAGCAGGGAACCCTTGAAATGAAAAAGAAAGACATTCACACTTATTGAATTCTTGCATAATCATCATAAAAACTCTGTAAGCTAGGCACTCTTATCCCTAGGAAACAATTTCAGTGAGTTTTAGAAATTTGCTGAAATCCCAAGGCTGGCAGATTCTCTTATTCCCCTGAATTAGGAAAATAATTCTGAGTTTTAATTAGGATATCTGCAGCACAGAACATAATGTTCAAATATTAACACATGGAATCTACAATTAAGAATAAAAACAAACCCCACAAAATCAAAATAATGTTCAAATAATGATCAGTTAAAACTTTCCAAAACTGAAATATCATCCTTAATGAAACGTAAGTGATATACAGGTATGGAGGGTAGGAATACTTATAGATGATGCACTGGGTCTTGTATTTTATAGTAGCATGAAAAAAACCCTAAGCACTTTTTTTTTTAATAAAAAGTCTTTATTGAGCAGCTGCAGTGTGTTCTGCACAGTGTTATGCTTTTTTCAGACATTGTCTCGTTTCATTTTCACGAGCCTAGGGAAATCAGTATTATTACCCCCAAATTATGGCTATGTGATTAAAGCTTAGAGAAGGGGAATAACTTGACCAGGGTCATATGAATGGTAAAGGGTAGCGCCCTCCTAAGCCATTTTTAAAGGTCTTTTCTTCGTGTTCACTTTTTAGAAGATTCTAAAAACACTGAAATCTGTTGCTCAGTATTACTACAAAACTCCAATTTACTCTTCTTTCTATGCCAATGTTATGGGAAAAAAACCTTTACAGAGTTATTTTAGCTTTAAAAATATTTATCTATTATATGTTTAACAATATAATTTAAGCTTCTAAATTGGTTATTCTTACTGAGAGAGCCAAAAAAAACCTATCCCCATAAAATTGGCTGCATTAAATACTTTTTATCTATGAGTAGTTTTATTTACAAAACAAACAAACAAAACAGTCGCTCCAGCTTCATTCTCTCTCTTTTAACTACTTTTAGTTATACCAAAAAGTAATCCATTGGCCTTATCGGTTCTCTGTGGCCCCAAAGTGTAGATGCTTGCCAGATTCTTTTCTTTGGTTTCCTCATCTCAGGTTAACAACCACTGCCTTCCTTGGATTTTTAGAATAAAAAGCAACAGCATTTATGTTCTGTTGTTTGAAGCATTGATGCTGGCAATGCAGCTTGTATTTAACAGGAAGTGTGCTGCAGGTTCATGTGATCTCAGAGCAAGCGTAGCCTCTGAGTTCCTGCCTCCCAAGGGTGCTGGGAACAGTACAGGCTCTCAAAAAATATTTGTTGAATAATCAGTGAATCTAATCCAGAGGTTTCAAACTGTTCTTGAAACTGCTCAGTGGAGATACTTTAGAGGTCTCTGCAGAGGGACGGAGTGTGGAGAGACTGAGCAGATGGAGCTCTACCCAGCAGCTTGGCCTTCAGTCAGATGCGGAGAAGCTGCAAAGATGCTGAGACAGCCTGAGGCTGGTACTTGATGGGATAGGAAGCTGAGCTATTGGGG
The DNA here is from genome assembly GCF_001604975.1 of Cebus imitator. Taxonomy (NCBI): domain Eukaryota; kingdom Metazoa; phylum Chordata; class Mammalia; order Primates; family Cebidae; genus Cebus; species Cebus imitator. Next base: position 1,688,099 of record NW_016107546.1, on the reverse strand, counting down.
TTAGGGTCTAAGATGCTGTGAGCAGCAATGTTGGTCTCTTCCATTCTCACTCATCAATGTGAAGCTCGCTCTTTTTCTTTTATTTCTTTTCCTTCCTTCCTTCCTTCCTTCCTTCCTTCCTTCCTTCCTTCCTTCCTTCCTTCCTTCCTTCCTTCCTTTCCTCTCTCTCTCTTTCTTTTTCCTTCTTTCTTTCCCTCCCTCCCTCCCTTCTTTCTTCCTTCCTTCCTTCCAATGGTGCCTTGCTCTGTATCTCAGGCTTGAGGACAGTGGTGCAATCTCAGCCTGAACCTCCACCTCCTGGGTTCAAGCAATCCTCCCACCTCAGCCTCCTGAGTAGCTGGAATTACAGGCGTGCACTACCACAAACGTGAGGCATTTTCTAGAAATGCAACCCAGCATCAGAAGGCCAGTTTTCTGCTGATCTTAATACAAGTTTCAATTAAACTTTCCAACCAGGAAGTGGGGTGGAAAGTTAGAATCACTTCAAAGAGTCCCTCCTTGCTAAGTTCAAATTAGTTGTCAAACCCATGCTGTTCATTGACCATCATTGACCACCTCAGCCACTGCAGAAGTTTCTGTATTTTCTTATTATTTTCCTTCACATTAAACCTGTTTATCTGGCCTTAAAAGTAGATGGTGCTCAGAACTGCCATGAGGATCACTTCTGCTCTCTTAGAGGCAGGCAGGATACAAGCACTCTGCCTCCATTTTCAAGGTCGACCCTTCCCAGTTTCTCCCTGAAACGGCTTGGATTGCAGCAGTCAGAGAGAAGATGCCAAAGTTATGCCACCCTGTATTTCTCTCCAGATAAAAAGAACTAATAGTATGTGTAAGATCAGCAGGGTGAGTTGGCAGGCAAGCAGGAGACCCAGGGGAGCTAATGAAAGGCCAGCAGGCTTGAGACCCAGCAAAAGCCAATGTTTTTGTTCCACTCCAAAAGGAGGAAAAGGCCAAAGACCCAGGCAGAATGCAGTCCAGCAGAAGGAATTCTTTCTTCCTTGGGGAAGAGTCAACTTTTTTGTTTTACTCAGTCTTTCAACTGATAGGTTGAGGCCGACCCACGTTAAAGAAAGCAATCAGCTTTACTCCACCACCAATTTAAATGTTCTCATCCAAAAACACTTTCCGCAGAAATATAGAGCATGTTTGACCAAATATCTGAGCACCCCATAGCCCAATCAAGTTGACACATAAATTAACCATCACAGGTCCCAACCAGGAAATCATATTGTCTTTAGTATTGGCTAACACTCACTTCCAGTCTACTAGGTACAGGTCACTTAGCTGGGTCACAGGGACGGTAAGAAGCATAAGATACAATCTCTTCCCCTGAGGAGTTTGTGATTAATTGATATCAGTCCTCTAAAATTTATTGTGATTGATGACTTTTCAAAGAAGTAGCCATTATTTCATTGGAACCTCACAAGCATCCTGTGAGACAGGCAAGGGAGGTATCCTCCCCATGACGCAGATGAGGAAACAGATTTGGAGAAGTGAGGTGAGTTGGCCAAGAGCTCACAGCTAATGTGAGGCAGAGCTGGGACATAAAGTCAGGCCTTCTGATTCCACATCACTTCTTCTTTAGAACTTAGCCCATTCTGCCAAGCATTAACACTTCTGTCTGCCAATTCCTCGGTCAGCCCTTGAGGAAGGGCACTGTCACTCACAGCCTTCTGGTCCATCTTAGCAGTGCCTTGCATCCAGGCATTCGGCCTGCGTCTGTTGAACAGAGCTGCTGAGAGTCCCTTTTCATATTAAATCTCCTATATTCTACAAGTGACCTATGGACAAGATTATAGGTCCTGAGGGTTATTGCTTAATGGGTACAGACTTTCTATTTTGCAAGATTAAAAAAGTTCTGGAGGCCAGGCTTGGTGGCTCATGGCTGTAATCCCAGCACTTTGGGAGGCCGAGGCAGGTGGATTGAGTGAGCTTGTGAGTTGCAGACCAGCCTGGACAACAAGGTGAAACACTGTCTCTATCAAAAATACAAAAAATTAGCCGGGCATGGTGGCACACACCTGTGGTCTCATCTACTCAGGAGGCTGAGGTGGGAGGATCACTTGAGCCCAGGAATTCAAGGCTACAGTGAGCCAAGATCACACCACTGCACTCCAAACCTGGGTGACAGAGTGAGACTCCCAACTCAAAAAAAGTCAAAATGTTCTGGAGATGGATAGTGGATGTGGATGATAATGACGGTTGCACAACAAGGTGAATGTGCTGAATACTACTGAACTTTACACTTAAAAATGGTCAAAATGGTAAATTTTATATTATGTGTATTTTACCTCAATTTAAAAGAAGACTACAGGTACAGAATAAGCCATTTATTTTCATTATTGATATACTTCATCCAGAAAATACAATAATTACCAACCACAGCTGCCATTTTGCTCATCAGCTGCAAATATTTTGTGTTCTTCTCATGCTAACATACTTGTAGACATACAGCAGGTGGGGATATGACCCCTGTACCTTTTAGTTAGGGAGACCAGGCTAATACAAAGGAGCATGCAAAAGCTAACAATATGAGACAAAATGTTTAAGGTGTAAATTTAAGTGCTAAATAAGTGGTATAAATCAGAAATGCTTGGACACTTAAAATACCAGATCAATTTTGCATTTATTCAGCATCTAGTATAATATAGGAACTCTACAAAACTTAAAAAGGTCAAAGCATATAATCTCCCTTGTTTTGAATTTTCAAAAGTGGTTTCCATTTAGATTCCACTTGAGAAATCCCTAGTGAATGTGAAGCAGTTGATGGCTAGAATTTGGCCTGATTGGGCCCTGGAAGCTCTTGAGGTGTCTGTTCATCAGACCATCATCTAATTTTTGTTCCCAGGTTCCTTTTCTTTACTTGCTGGAAGTAGTTGATCAGGATGCTAACAAAGGATCACCTCATGGTCTGTCTTCCATAGGATAAAAGGAAGTGGAGGCTGGATACTCACTCGGCGAATAGAAGACCTGTGGGAGCTTCATCCGTCCTTTGATGTCGTGGTCAACTGTTCAGGCCTTGGAAGCAGAGAGCTTGCAGGAGACTCAAAGATTTTCCCTGTAAGGGGCCAAGTGCTCCAAGTTCAGGCTCCCTGGGTGGAGCATTTTATCCGGGATGGCAGTGGGCTGACGTATATTTACCCTGGTACATCCCATGTAACCCTGGGTGGAACTAGGCAAAAAGGAGACTGGAATCTGTCCCCAGATGCAGAAAATAGCAGAGAGATTCTTTCTCGATGCTGTGCTCTTGAGCCCTCCCTCCACAGAGCCTGCAACATCAGGGAGAAGGTGGGCTTGAGGCCCTATAGGCCAGGCTTGCGGCTGCAGACAGAGCTCCTTGCCCGAGATGGCCAGAGGCTACCTGTGGTCCACCACTATGGCCATGGGAGCGGGGGCATCTCAGTGCACTGGGGCACTGCTCTGGAGGCTGCCAGGCTGGTCAGCGAGTGTGTCCATGCCCTCAGGACCCCCGCTCCCAAATCAAAGCTGTAGATGACATAAAATGACAGCAAATAGACAGAGACTGTTGATCAAAGCACAGAACAGATTCAAATAACTTTTCCACTGCATGGAGGTTTAATTAGACATTTCTTTGTTTTCAGCATTAGAAGTGGTACAGCATGTAAGCTGATCACAGTGGCATGCCTAGAGTCCCAGCTACTTGAGAGGCTGAGGCAGGAGGATCACTTGAGCCCAGGAGTTTGAGTCCAATCTGGGTAACATAGCCAGACCCCACCTCTAAAAAACCCAACAACAACAAAAAATGGTGCAACATGTAGACTTATTTAGGAAGTCTAGTATTAAAGACATAGGGCATAAAACTCTATTTTTTCTTAAAAATACTTCTTACAGAGTAAAATTTCTTTAGATCTGATGTCCAAGGACCTATGCAGATTTATATGAATATTGGAAGCTATACAGATTTTGATATGATTTGGCTCATAAATTCACAGGAGGAGATAATGTGTGGAAAACATTTAAATCACTGTCAATTGCAGAGCTGCCCATGATCTTCTTAGGTTATAGCCAAGTCATCAATATCATTCCTCTAAATAAAATTACACGGTGGTCACACAATGCAGAATTATCATGTTTAATTGAAGACAAAGCATGCTTGCTGTAGTACTAGCGGCAACCTTTTCCTCCCCTCAGCTGGTAATGATGGTAGGAGACAGAGATGAAGTCGCCTATGGATGTCATATCTATTCAATAGCTGCTTGGAGTCAAACACCTAAGGGTTGTGTGTTCCATTACTGTAAGTGATTGAGAGCTGGCTTGCGATATGATTGGCTTTGCCTAAGCATTTTTGAAGATGAACAGCATGTGCAGCCAAAGAACTAATTTGCTAATTAAGGTGGAACAATCATTCTGAATGATATATAATCATAGTATTCTGTGGTTTGTTAAGAAATATCGGGAGGAGCGGAATGTGTCTCACAATAAAATGAGTTGGAATTGTTGAGTTAAATGAATTTAACCTGATTTTTGACTCAGACCTACTCAGAGCCTTTAATGTGTACATGTGTATTATGAATCCTCTAGAAGGTTTGGGTGGATGGAAAAGGACGTGCTGTATTGAGGTAAAGAGGCTTGAGGAGGCTGGGTGCGAGGGCTCATGCCTGCAATCCCAGTACTTTGGGAGGCTGAGGTGGGTGGATCACCTGTGGTCAGGAGTTCAAGACCAGCCTGGCCAAAATGGTGAAACCCCATCTCTACAAAAATACAAAAATTAACCGGGCATGATGGTGGGTGCCTGTAATCCCAACTACTCAGGAGGCTGAGGTGGGAGAATAGCTTGAACCCGGGAGGCAGAGGTTTCAGTGAGCTGAGATCACACCACTGCACTCAAGCCCGGGCCACAGAGCAAGACTCCATCTCAAAAACAAACAAACAAAAAAACAAAACAAAGAGTCTTGAGAAAGGGATTTAATTTTAATTTTGGGGGAAGACGACTTCTGTTACATGATACAATAAGATACATTTTGGACATCCAGAGTGAGATATAGGGCTGCCAGTGCAAGTGTGGGGAAGAGAAAGCTCTCAGCACAATTACAGCACTACTGCTGTGTTCATCCAGAATTTGCACATGATTTTGTTTGCAGAGAACATTCTGCTGCTAGACAGTGAGAGAAGCCCACCAGTGTTTTATGTGATCATAATCATTCCCTGCAGTATTAATATTCTCAAGTAAAATCAAGTGTGGGATCTTTTCTATGGATTTCCACCAGGGGGTGGTGTTGTATCAGATTCAGATACATTGGTACATTCAAAAATTTAGAAATGACTAGAAATAAAAGATGGATACCAGGTGTATAGAGTGTGTGTGTGCTTCTTTTGAGGTTTTGGAGTTTATATATCCCAAGTGAAACTCTTCCGAATTCTGTTTTAAGCATTTGAGAAATGTATAAGTTTAGACAGACTAAAAACACATGCATCCTACATAATCTGTGAAAAATAAAATGGCATTTTTAAAAGAATGAAATCGTTTTTTAATAGTTAAAATTGCAGGATACTATTCAGAACAGGTAGAATTTCAGTCATTTCGAAGCAGCTTTAAGTATACTCCTTTGTTCTTTATGCCTGTGGTTTAGATCCTGTGGCATTTTTATTGTGTGTAGTGGGCTCACACTCTATGACCTTTGTCTATTTGCTACTCTAGTTCAGCTTCACTCTGCATTTTATATTTATTTTTATTTTATTTTTATTATTATTTTTTTTTTGAGATGGCGTTTCACTCTTGTTACCCAGGCTGGAGTGCAATGGCGCGATCTCGGCTCACCGCAACCTCCACCTCCTAGGTTCAGGCAATTCTCCTGCCTCAGGCTCCTGAGTAGCTGGGATTACAGGCACGCACCAGCATGCCCAGGTAATTTTTGTATTTTTAGCAGAGACGAGGTTTCACCATGTTGACCAGGATAGTCTTGATCTCTTGACCTTGTGATCCACCCGCCTCGGCCTCCCAAAGTGCTGGGATTACAGGCGTGAGCCACCGTGCCCGGCCCTATTTTTATTTTTTGAAACGGAGTTTCACTCTTGTTGCCCAGGCTGCACTGCAGTGGCGCTATCTCAGCTCACTGCAACCTCCACCTCCCAGGTTCAAGTGATTCTCCTGCTTCAGCCTCCCAAGTAGCTAGGATTACAGGCATTTGCCACCACGCCAGGCTAATTTATATTTTTAGTAGAAATGGGGTTACTCCATGTTGGTCAGGTTACTCAGGCTGGTCTTGAACTCCCGACCTCAGGCGATCTGCCCGCCTCGGCCTCCCAAAGTGCTGGGATTATGGGTGTGAGCCACCATGCCCAGCCTGCATTTTATATTTCAAAAGCGCAAAGCTACAAGAATGCAAGGTTGGAGGCTTCTTGAGAAAGTCGCCATGGCTGCATGTCCTGATTTCATTTTCACTAATTGCTAAATATTTGTTCCCATTGTCTCTGAAATATTATTCATTTTGGCCAGCAGCTGCCAACCCGGGCTGTACCTTAGAATTACCTGGGAAGTTTTTTTTTGTTTGTCTTGTTTTTTCTTTGAGACAGAGTTTCACTCTTTTTACCCAGGCTGGAGTGCAATGGCACGATCTTGGCTCACCGCAGCCTCCGCCTCCTGGGTTCAGGCAATTCTCCTGCCTCAGCCTCCTGA